>NW_028270175.1:12373787-12680378 GCF_037043375.1 Chiloscyllium plagiosum
TTGTTCGAGTTATTCTACGTTATATTTGTACATGAGGTTCATTCACTTTTAATCAAGGATAATAGTTTAGGATTTTCCAAACTTCACTACACTCTGGAACGATCCCAGTAAATTGGAAGTTAGCAGATGTAAGATATTATTCAAAAAATAATCAAAAGAAGTGGGGGAAAATCTGAACTTGTTTACTTTTACAGGACAGTAGAGTATTATTTAAACGTTGACAGACTGCAGAATTCTATGGTACAGAGGAATCAGGTTATCCTGCTACCTCAATCACAAGAAGTTAATGAAGGTACAGCAAGAGATCAGGGAGGCAAATGGAACATTGATGTTTACTGAATCAAGGATAAAAGTGAGGAAGTATTATTATGGATATGTAGGGCCAGATCCACAATGCTGTGTGCAGTTCTCCTTCCGTAAGAAAAGATAGCAAGTTTTGAGAAGATTTGTAGCTCAGGTTGAGGTTCTGGATGTAAGTTTGCTCACTGAGCTGGAAGGTTCATTTTCAGATGCTTCATCACCATACTAGGTAACATCATCAGTGAGCCTCTGGTGAAGCACGGATGTCAGTGACCCACTTTCTATTTATGTGTTTAGGTTTCCTTGGGTTGGAAATGTCATTTTCTGCAGTGATGTCATGTTCTTTTTCTCAGGGGGTGGTAAATGGAATCCAAGTCAATGTGTTTGTTGATAGATGCCATGCTTCTAGGAATTCTTATCCTAGGATGGATGTGTTGTCCCAGTCAAAGTGGTGTCCTTCCTCATTTGTATGTAAGGATACTAGTGAGAGTGGGTCATGTCTTTTTGTGGCTAGTTGATATTCATGTATCCTGGTGGCTAGTTCTCTGCCTGTTTGGCCAATGTAGTGTTTGTCACAGTTTCTCAGCAATAAACCCAAACATCAAACAAAATGCACCCAGAAACCTTAGCCCCTCTTCCCTACATCAAAGACATCTCAGAAATGACTGCCAGACTACTCAGACCTATTGGCATCACAGTAGCCCACAAACCCACCAACACGCTAAAACAGCAGCTAATGAACTTGAAAGACCCATATAGACATGAATGTCAGTGTGGAATTTGCACATTCTCCCTGTATCTGTGTGGGTCTCTGCGAGGTGCTCCAGTTTCCTCTCACAGTCCAAAGATGTGCTGATTAGGTGGATTGGCCATGCTAAATTGCCATAGTGTCCAGGGATGTGTAAGTTAGGTGTATTAGCCACGGGATATGAAGGGTTACAGGGATAGGATAGGGAAGGGGGCTCTGGATGGGATGCTCCTCAAGGGTCAGTGTGGACTCAATGGGTCGAATGGCCTGCTTCCACGCTGTAGGAATTCTATGAAATAGGAGTAGGCCATTTAGTCCCTCAAGCCTGCTCTGCCATTCAACAGCAGTACGGCTGCTCTGACATTCCTCACATCCACTTGTGCTGCCCTTTCCTTGTAAAATTCGATTTTCCTACCAGTCAAAAATCTATCTTGGTGCTAAATATACTCAAGGATTCTGCCCCCACAGCTCACTGTGGCAAGGAATTCCAATGTCCTTCTCCAAGTAAGGCAGACAGTCAGTTTGATAAATGTCCTGTGTTGTTGCTTGACACTGAAATTTATCCAACCTCAGTTAAGAAGAGGGACCATCATTCTACAATGAAAGGTGAGTGGGGCCCCACTCACATTCTTCGAAAGTGCATTGGGTTTCAATGTGCCTTTTGTCCGTAGTGAGGTAGAAAGATGAGTTGACTGAAATGCAATAGTCCTGTGGTTGACACTCCATCCTTAAACCAAGGGAAGTATGAATTTCCAGGACGGCTGTTTCTCTCCAACATTTCTGAAGTATTTTCTGAAAGATTATCATATACTGGAGAATTACCGTATAGAAGAATGGGAGGTGATCTAAATTGAAAGTCATAAGATGTTGAGGAGGCTTGGCAGGCTGAGATGCTGAGTGGTCCATTCCTCTTGTGGGCAAGTCTAGAACAAGGAGACACTGTTTAAAATTTCACTCAAGACTGAGATTAGAAGAATATTTTTCTCTCAGAGAGTGGTCAAAGTTTGAGATTCTCTTCCCCAGACAGCATTGGATGCTGGTCATTGACTATATTCAAGGCAGAGTTAGATTTTCCACAGAAGAAATAAAACCCAGTAATACTGGCAAATAAGAAACACTGGACCAACTCATCTTGTATACTTCAAAATAGAGGTCCAATCTTTTCCAAGTTGTTTTTCCCTCCGGGGATTAATAAAAGATTCAGAATAATAAAGAGCAGACAGAAAAGTGGAGTTTGAAGCCACAATCTGATCTTATTAAATGGCGAAGCAGACTTGTTAGCACTCATTTTGAGAGGGCCAGAATACAAGAGCTGAGCCTGTATAATGCACTGGTCAGAGTGCATTTGGAATACTGTAAGCACTTTTGGGCCTGTTATCTAAGAAAGAGTGTGCTGGGGTTGGAGGTGGACCAAAGGAGATTCACTAGAATGATCCCAGGGAAGATGGGCTTGTCATATGAGAAGCAGTTGAGGTGGATAGATGGATGAGAGGGGATGTGATTGAAAATTACAGAATACAGGCAGGCCTGGTTTAGAGTGGAAGTGGAGAAGTTGTTTCCACTAGTAGGACGGACTAAGACCGGAGGGCACATACTGAAGGCTCATACTTTAGAACAGAGATGAGAAGGAATTTCTTCAGTCAGAGGGTGGTGAATCGATGGAACACATTGCGGCAGAAGGCCAAGTCATTGCATGCATTTAAGACAGAGAGGGGTTCTTGATTAGTGAGGGGATCAAAGGTTATGGAGAGAAGGCAGGAGAATGGGGTTGAGAAAATTATCAGTCACGGTCTAATGGTGAAGCAGATTCAAGAGCCGAATGACCTAATTCTGCTCCTGTATCATTTGGTCTTAAGAGGCCAAATGTCTACTTTAGTTCCTTATTCTTGAAATCACATCCATTTAATGTACAAAAATGGGGCTTATTCCACACTCACCTTATGGATATGGAAGTACAATAGATGTAAACAATGTCACAGCCTAACTATTTTAGTCCAACTGCAATCAGCAACTGTAATTTAACTCCTAATCAGCTACTGTAAACATTCCCTACTGTCACTATGCTCAATCATCTAATTCCTACTGTAATCACTAAAATTAATTATACCAATCAGTCCCCATTCAAATTGATATGGACTATGAATAAATTGTACTTCAGAACCACCAACACCAACCAATACTGACTTTGCGTTTAAGAGGTCTAAACTGGCACCAATCCAAAGTTACCAAGTTTAATATGAGCTCAATTCAAGTTTACGAACTCGAACGAAAGGTAAAGTTGCCATAGTCCTGCTCTCTAGTGAGAAAGGGATGAATGGTGATGGTTTAACCTCAGGGTCACCACACCTGCGTTGAGCAGTCATTCATGATAAGCATCACTGGTGTAGGGACTGAACCCATGCTGTTGGCATCATTCTGTGTTGCAAAACAGCCACCCAGCCAAAACAGCTAACCAACCTCCTTCAACTGTAACCAAACCTTAAGCATCCGAATACTTCTATTATTAACTTAACTACATGGGCCTTTCTATTTATTGGATTAGAAAAATAATACTGAAAATGTGTTGCTGGAAAAGCGCAGCAGGTCAGGCAGCATCCAAGGAGCAGGAGAATCGACGTTTCGGGCATGAGCCCTTCTTCTCCTGCTCCTTGGATGCTGCCTGACCTGCTGCGCTTTTCCAGCAACACATTTTCAGCTCTGATCGTCAGCATCTGCTGTCCTCACTTTCTCCTGGAAAAATAATAGCCCAACATAAAAAAACGATGAGTCCCTGCATTCTGCAGAATGAGTAGGTAGGGCCTCTACAACATATTGAGAGGAGAGAAGATTATACACTGAGTTCAGAGAAGGGATGGGAGTTCAGATTTAAGACTATAATTTTCAATCAGAGTTAGGTGAGAACTGGTAATCTCAGGGTCACGACTGGTTTGCATTGAGGTATAAGCTGTACACAGTTGACATCAGGTGTGAGATACGATTAACAGGTAGATAACACACAATGAAATGCTGAGTAACTATTGCAAACGAGACAATTCTAAACTAAATTATTGACAAAAGGACAGAAAAGTACATTACAGAGAACCCTTAAGATAGATAAAAGTGCTGTGATATAAAGCATCAGTTACTTATTCAGCAGGTCAGCAGTTTGTGAAATGAAATCATCCTCCCTCAGTCCTTTACAGTAGATCCCAGTTCTGTCAGAAAGTTGGATCTCTCCTGCATTGAAACAGCCCAGTCCCCTCAGAAACATTAAGCACTTTACATAACTAAAGCATGAACAAAGACGGTACTGTTATCACCATACACCACAAGTGTTCTGCAGCCGCTGATCACAAAGTAATCAGCACTGGACTGCAGCAGTGGGAATATTGATGTCCAGGAAGTCATTAACAATGCTGTTTGGTTTCTACTATAACAAGAGTTCTTCCCATTGACTCTTTCCTTCCTGAGGTGATGTGCTGAAACTCTGAAGTTGTTTCTATCTGGAAGTCAGTGATGTCTTGAATATGGCAGGGTTGTGTGTAGTCAATGGCAACTACACATAGTAATCTCCGAGTGCTGACCCAGCATAAAATTGGCCTTTGAGCAGCCCCAAATGAGCAAATAAGGAAGGATTTCTCTCGGGTCTCTATGAGCTATGTATTCATTGCTGTGTAGCCCACAACTTTCATCCAAACTGACACAAAGGAAGACTTCACACAATCTGAGGTCATCTCAAAGTGCTTGAGCCAGTGAAGCAGATTTGGGGTGCAGTCACCAGGGTAACAGAGAAGACAAATTTGCTCACAGTAGACTCCCAGAAATAGTAATGCGATTGTTTTTTAATTCACTCATAGAATGTGGGTATCTCTGGCTAGGCCACCATTTATAGTCCTGAAGGCCATGAAGAGTTAACCACATTGCCGTGGGTCTGGAGTCACATGTAGGTAAGGTCAGCAGTTTCATTCCCCAAAGGGCATTAGTGAACCAGATGGTTTTTTCCTGACAATCAACAATTGTTTCATGGACATCATTAGACTCTTAATGCTAGATTCTTTATTGAATTTAAATTTAACCATCTGCCATGGCAGGATTTGAACTCAGGTCCCCAAGACATTAGTTGAGTCTCTGGTTTAATACTCTAGCAATAATGCTACTAGGCCATTGCCTCTCCCATTGTTACTAAATAATCTGTTTTAGTGAAGTTAGTTGAGGGATAAGAAATGGCCTAGATACCACAGGGAATTCCCCTTTCTGATCTTTCAAATGTTGCTCTTGGGCCTCTTACCTTTATTTGAGATGGGCAGATGGGGTCTCAGTTTAACATCTTACCTGAAAGACAATATCTCTGACAGTGCAGCCCTTCCTTAGTACCATACTAGATTATCAACCCTTTACTATCTACTACAGTGATGGAAGAATTTTTTTCCCTCCAGGATTTGCATTCCAAGTCAAATTACACAGAAATGAAAGAGGAAATTCATCCTGTGTCTGGTGTCATTGGAGTGGCTAAAGAGGGGGAATTAGCGGGGAAAGCCATTCCAAGATACCTTTTGAACAGGTAGTAATTAGATGTAGGTTCACCACAATTTTCACAAGGATTCCATCGCTTGTCCATAGTGAAAAGTGAAACTCCAAAGAAACAGTTGGAAAATCTCTGGGATTTCGACAAATATTAGGCTCATCAGCCTGTATTCCTCATGAAGGGCTTTTGCCCGAAACGTCGATTTTCCTGCTCCTCGGATGCTGCCTGAACTGCTGTGCTTTTCCAGCATGACTAATCCAGAATCTGGTTTCCAGCATCTGCAATCATTGTTTTTACATAGTTGATCAGGGTATGGTCTCAGCTCCAGTCACATGTCTGCACCCTGAAACTATTGACTTCCTCGTCTCAAAAATTTAACTCAACCATGAATAAGTTGATTTATAAACACATCTGTTACATGTTCACTGGTGAATAGAGTAGTTGGAGAGCTCAAAACATAACCAATGCTTCACCTTGAATGTTTATTCTATAATTTGCTGATGGTGTACAATAAATCAAAATAAAGGAACGGGGATTTCTGTTTAACCAGGAGCTCAGTTGCTACAAATACCTAATTGAAGAGAAAGTGAGGTCTGCAGATGCTGGAGATCAAAGTTGAAACTTTATTGCTGGAACAGCACAGCAGGTCAGGCAGCATCCAGGGAACAGGAGATTCGACGTTTCGGGCACAGGCCCTTCCTGAAGAAGGGCCTGTGCCCGAAACGTCGAATCTCCTGTTCCCTGGATGCTGCCTGACCTGCTGTGCTGTTCCAGCAATAAAGTTTCAACAAATACCTAATTGCATGACAGTAAAAGATGAACTGATTCAGAGGAAACAGGGACTCAACTGTGGGGTGATTTTTGATTTCAAACTTAGAAGCATAGGATTATACAGTGCAGAATATTGCAGTCAGTCCATAAAATGTTAAGAAATAGGAACAGGAGCAGGTTGTTCAGCCCCTCAAACCTGCTCAATAGGCTCACCGCTGATCCAACAGTCCTCACATCCACTTTCCTACCCTTCCTCCCTAACCCTTCATCCCCCTACTGATCAGGAATCTCTCTCAGTCTTAACTGCACACAAGGATGTGAGTCAATTAAAGATTGGGCGAGATTTAGCTCTTTCTGCAATCAATGTGGGTCTTCAGTGGTAACTGGCCCAACAATCACACCTGCAAGAATGACAGCTGGATCAAACTCTAATAGGACACTTAATAGCTGACTCTTAGCCCCTGGAAGGCTGAGAAGCCCTCAAGACAGAAGTCCCACCTCCCAGAAAGCACCAGCCAAGCAGAGGTTGGTAGCCTCTTCGACCTGGAGTTCATCATTGGAGGCCTGTGTTGCAATAATGAAAAGGTTTTGTTTCTTTTGGGATCACAGGATGGGCCAGTCATAGTGAGAGTTGGGTCAGAAGACTGGGGGAAGAGGTGTTCAGAGACAAGAGCAGGTGGGTGGTGCTCAATGTAGACTCCCCTGGCCCCCATCTGCCTCAGGATTGGGGCAATTTTTTTAAATTTGCTATTCAATTCACCCATGAATGTACCAGCTCCTTGAAAGGGCTGTCCATTTTCCTCAAATCCCGGCTCTTCCCCTATAAACCTACAAACTTTGCCTTCCTTCAATTATCTATTCAGTTGTGTCTTGAAAATGAAAGAGGAAAATATCTAAGGTAAGGGTCTAAAAATGTAATAGTCAGAAATTTCCTTGGACCAATCCCACTCTGTCATTGGAAATTCAATAGAAGTTCAGAACAAGCTCCATACTGACAGTCCTCTGATGAACCAACAGTGCTGGGGTCCACTACATCTCCAAAAGAATTCTCGCAGTCCATTTTCCTGGATAACAGATTATTGCTATTTCATTGCAAGGTACAATTGCATTTACTTTGCCACCTTAACTCAAAATTTAATGTCAGTTTGATTTTCTCACAATAAATTACTCATTTTAATCTAGCAACAGTATATTGTGACTACTCCTTACAGAGAACAGCAGGTGAAGGATTTTTCTCACACTCTCATCGTAGCTCAATGTCCAGAGCAGGAACGAAGGACATGCCCATCTTACACTGAAGCTTCTCCTTATGCTTTTCCCCACAACAGAAATATTCCATAAAAACTTCTCAGAATTTGGGAAAAAACTATCAGGTCACCATTCAGCCTTCGCATTTTCAAGAGAAAAACAGGCTAGTCTGTCAATCCTTTCCCAATATGTATACCCCACGTAGTTCAAGTATCATTCTTGTAAATCTACTCTGCACCATCTCCAAAGCCTCCACATCCTTTCATACTGCACACAGTGCTCTCAATATTGTCTACCCATGATTTAATACTGGTTTAGCATATTTTCCCCACTTTTCAACACTCTACCTCTAGAAATGAAGTCCTGTGTAAGAGGAGGAAAACCTAGTGGTGACCACAAGAGCATTAACAGCCCTGAGAGATATACAACTGCTATTGTGCTGATGTTTCTTTTCCTTGCACTAAATCCTATATTGGACCATTGGTATTTGATTGGATCCCAAAATTCAAGGATCCTCGAAATACCAGTAATTTCACTTGCACACACTTCTCCACAAAAGATAGCTGCTCAAATATTGCAACCAGGGATCTGTCTCAAGCATACTGCATCAAGTAACTATCTCAGCTAAGCACAATCTTCCCTATTACTTACTCGGGACAGTGTCCAAGCAGCAGTCGTAATGATGGGAGGTCACCTTTGGCAGCAGCATAGTGCACAGGCAGAGCTCCGGTGTCTGTTGCTGCTGTTGGGTCACAGCCTCCACCTTTCAATAACCAATCTGTGATATCTTGATGCCCAAACCATGCTGCAAGGTGGAGGACCGTAGCTCCAGAACTGTCTTTATCCTGCAGAAATTGAGAAAGAAAACCTGTCAGTCTTTCAGCTCCACACCACATTTTAAAGCGATTTCCAAAATGGTAACCGAGGGCCTTGTTAGAATATTGTGCCCAGTTTTGTTCTGCTCACATGGTGAGAGGTATTGTAGCTTTGGATACAAAGGAATGTCACTAGATTAATTTCCAGATTGATGAATCATTGTTTTAAAGGAAAAATTAAAGAAGCAGGAACGTTACACTTTGGGGATAAACCGATTTGCAATAACATGTGTTTCTTCAATGCAAATTGGCTTAAACGCCATTGAAAAATTTAGATTGTTATTTGTAGAACGCGATCTTTCCCTACTTGTATTGGATATAACGCGATTCCAGCCACATTAGTTTAATTAGGGTGGCTACTGTGTGATTTTCTTATAATGCGAGATCACATGAGAACGAACTATCACATTATATCAGAGCTGACTGGTATATAGAGTTTGGGGTGATTTTATAGAAATCTATAAGGTGTTGGAAAGAACAGATTGTGTTGAGTTCATAGTTTATTCCAATTACAGGTCGTTCTGCTATAACACACGTTTCAATAATGCAAATTCGTTGTCACATGATTGAAGAATTGGGACACTGCTTCTATAACACAAACTTTTAAAGCGCATATTGTTTACAATGTGATTCCAGGCCCATTAGTATAATTACTGCTGCTTTATGCAACGTTCTTTTAACACAGGGTTGCTCGAAAACAGAACTGCCACGTTAGAGCAGAACTGACTGTAAATAGGTTCAGAAGGATAAGGACAACTATTTAAAGTTGACCGAGATCAGATCTCGGTTAGAGCTCAGAGAAAGGTTCTTTTTTCCAGTGTTTAGTGAATATAAAGTGAACATTACTTCAAAAGAAAAGTACGACTTGCATTCATACAGCAAATGTGATGTCTAAAAGCACTTTACATTTCAATGAAGTGCTTTTTGAAACATTATCAAGTCGGAAGCACAGAAAGTAATTTGAACTCAGCAAACTCCCATAAACAGGACTGAGATGATGACTGTTTTGGTTGAGAGATAAATATTAACAGGACACCAGAAATAACTTAGCTCCTCTTCTTTAAGATAATCCACCTCCCAAGCAGACAGGTGAGGCCTTGGTTTAACATTTCTTCCAAAAGGTGAAATTTTCCAAAGCTGTTAACCCAAAACAGATGCGTTAAGGTTTGAGTTTTTGGGTCAAGGCCGTGGTGTGAGACTTGAACCTGAAACCTTGTATTTTAGAATTAAGTCCACCAGCAACTAAGGCACAGCTTACACACATTCATTCCCAAGAGAAATCCTGGCCTCTTTCTGGCTAAGTCAAAGGCTACTTAATTTTAAAAAGATATTTTCATGTTCTCTCAGACTAGTTTCAATCACTGAAATGGAGTAGGAGAGGAATTTCCGAAAATCTTTCACCCCACCACATCCTAAAAGTGGTCAGAATTCTGACTTTTATTTGGAGCTTCCATGGTTATGGATGAGTTAATGAGTGCATATATTGTGAGGCTAATTGTGTGAGACATCTTGGATGAATCAGTACAGCTTTCTTTATCTGGCATGATTCCCATATTCATAATTCCCACCAAGCATGTTGAGTACTTCAGTACTTTTGACAGATTCTCAGTCCATGAAGCCAATTTTAAGTGGAATTAAGAAAAGTCATTGTGGCAATTAGTATAGCATCCTTTCATTTCTGAGACTAATGCAGATTGACAGAATGAGACTCCTTTCTCTTGTTCCCTCGAGCTATGGTCAGGAAAGAGACTGTCATTCACCTTCTCCTGAAATGAGCCTTTGCAAAGCAGATCTGAAAGAAGATTAAGGAGATTCATTCCAAACAGCTCTGTAATGTAAGACTCAGTGCTCGAGGGGCCAGTATCCTCAACTGCTACTGAAGGACCATCGACTTGATGAAACTTGCTGGTCTCCAGTGCAAAGACCTATCGATGACAAAATGTTGCAGACTGGCACATTCCAAGGTCGAGGACTACAAGCTCAGAGAGACACTGAGATTTGGGGCAGCTGTCACAGTGGGGAAACGATCACTGTGCAGATACTCTTCTGTCATAACAAGGGGCTGACAATTATGTAAAAACGTCTTGAGCCTTACGCACCAGGAACGTTGACATAAAATGTAAATGTGTATTGTGACCTATGTATGGAATTGCACTTTATGACAGGGAAAATCTGAATTTTTAAAAGTTTATTCACAAAATTTGGATGTCACTGGCAAGGCCAGTATTTATTGCCCATTCCTGAATGCCCAAAGGGCAGTTAAGAGTCAAACACATTGCTGTGGCGTCTGGAATCACAGGTAGACAAGACCATGTAAGAACACAGATTTCTTTCCCTAACGGATATTAGTGAACCAGATAAGTTTTTCCTGACATCAACAGTTTGATGGTCATCATGAGACTCTTAATCTGAATTTTTTAAAAACTAAGTTCACATTTCACCACCTGTTATGGTGGGGATTGAGCTCAGGTCCTCAGAACATTATCTGGGTCTGTAGATGAATATTCTAGTGATAATACCACTAGGCCATTGCCTTCCCAGTGTTATATAATGGACCTTTATAAATTTTATGAACAAAGCTTATGCCTGACAATAAACAATCTTCCCTCACTTGTGGCCATAACAAGCTTACAAAAGATACGTCAAAATAAAATAAGAAACTGAAGATCTGAAACAAAGACAGAAATTGGGAAGAAATTCAGCAGGTCTGGCAGCACCTGTGAAGACAGAGAGAGACAGGGTAAGTGTTTTGAATCCATTGTTCTGAAGAAGGGTCACTGGACTAACTCTGATCTCTCACTGTCAGATCTGCCAAGTTTCTCTAGCAATATCACTTTTTGTGACAACAGATAATTTTTGATATTTCAAGTTCTCATAGGCTCCACATCCACAGCACAATACTTCTCACAGGCTGGCAACTTCAATAATGATGAATAGTTGCCTCCTCCACTCCCAGTCTTTCTAAGAGGTCATTGAAAGCATCGTCAAGGAAGCAAGCATTGAACTTGCTTTTGAAAATTGTAGTAAAACAGTAGGAAAGCAAACAAAAAACTTGAGACACAGATTTAGGGCTCTCCCCTCATAGCAAGGATGACAGCAGTTCAAGTTGGAGGTTTATAAGATCAGAAGAGATACAGATAATGTTAATGGTAGGTGTCTTTTTCTGAGGGTGGAAGATTTCAAGACTTGCAGGCATATTTTAAAGTCAGAGGACAGAGATTTAAAAAAAAAACATGAGGGGTAATTTTTTTTACACAGAGGGTGGTTCATGTGTGGAATGAACTCCCTGAGGAAGTGGTGGGTATGGGTACAATTGTAATGCTTAAAAGACATTTGGTTAGACAGTAGACAATAGACAATAGGTGCAGGAGTAGGCCATTCTGCCCTTCGAGCCTGCACCACCATTCAATATGATCATGGCTGATCATCCTTAATCAGTATCCTGTTCCTGCCTTATCTCCATAACCCTTGATTCCACTATCCTTGAGAGCTCTATCCAACTCTTTCTTAAATGAATCCAGAGACTGGGCCTCCACTGCCCTTTGGGACAGAGCATTCCACACAGCCACCACTCTCTGGGTGAAGAAGTTTCTCCTTAACTCTGTCCTAAATGTCTACCCCGTATTTTTAAGCTGTGTCCTCTGGTTCGGCACTCACCCATCAGCAGAAACATGTTTCCTGCCTCCAGAGTGTCCAATCCTTTAATAATCTTATATGTCTCAATCCGATCCCCTCTCAGTCTTCTAAACTCAAGGGTATACAAGCCCAGTCGCTCCAGTCTTTCAGCGTAAGGTAGTCCCGCCATTCCAGGAATTGACCTCGTGAACCTACGCTGCACTCCCTCAATAGCCAGAATGTCTTTCCTCAAATTTGGAGACCAGAACTACACACAATACTCCAGGTGTGGTCTCACCAGGGCCCTGTACAGCTGCAGAAGAACCTCTTGCTTCTATACTCAATTCCTCTTGTTATGAAGGCCAGCATGCTACTAGCCTTCTTCACTACCTGCTGTACCTGCATGCTTACCTTCATTGACTGGTGTACAAGAACACCCAGATCTCTCTGTACTGCCCCTTTACCTAAATTGATTCCATTTAGGTAGTAATCTGCCTTCCTGTTCTTGCCACCAAAGTGGATAACCATATATTTATCCACATTAAACTGCATCTGCCATACAGCTGACCACTCACCTAACCTGTCCAGGTCACCCTGTAATCTCCTAACATCCTCCTCATATTTCACCCTGCGGTCCCAGCACTGATCCCTGTGGTACCCCACTGGTCACTGCCTGCCATTCCGAAATGGAGCCAATTACCACTACTCTTTGTTTCCTGTCAGCCAACCAATTTTCATTCCAAGTTAGTACTTTTCCCCCAATACCATGCGCCCTAATTTTGCTCACTAACCTCCTATGTGGGACTTTATCAAAAGCTTTCTGAAAGTCCAGGTACACTACATCTACTGGATCTCCCTTGTCTATCTTCAGAGTTACATCCTCAAAAAATTCCAGAAGATTAGTCAAGCATGATTTCCCTTCATAAATCTATGCTGACTCTGACCTATCCTGTTACTACTACTATCCAGATGTGTCGTAATTTCATCCTTTATAATAGACTCCAGCATCTTTCCCATCACTGAGGTCAGACTGACTGGTCTATAATTTCCTGCTTTCTCTCTCCCACCTTTTTTCAAAAGTGGTACAACATTAGCCACCATCCAATCTGCAGGATCTGATCCCGAATCTATCGAACTCTGGAAAATAATCACCAACGCATCCACAATTTCCCGAGCCACCTCCTTCAGTATCCTGGGATGTAGACCATCAGGCCCTGGGGACTTATCAGCCTTCAGACCTAACAGTCTCTCCAACAACAATTCCTGGCAAATATAAATTCCCTTAAGTTCAGGTCCTTCTGCCACTGTTACCTCGGGGAGATTGCTTGTGTCTTCCCCAGTGAACTCAGATCTGAAGTACCAATTCAATTCTTCTGCCATTTCTTTGTTCCCCGTAATATATTAAATACATGAATAGGAAGGATTTGGGCCAAAAACAGGAATGTTGGACTAGTTTAGTTTGGGATTATGGTCAGCATGGACTGGTTGTGCTGAATGATCTGTTTCCGTGCTGTATGACTCTTGACAAGAACTTGCACGTACAGTCGCTGTTGTACTGCAGCTATTACAGAGTTCTGGCTGACCTGGAAAGTCTCTCAGTCTTACCTCTTGCCACAGGTATGTCAGAAGGATTTAAACATTAATAAATAGCCTGTTTTGTCACAATATGACACACTGTCCAAGGTATTCAATTCCTGAGGCGAGTCTCGAACCTGGAGCTTCTGGCCCAGAGGTAAAGATATTATCACCAACTCACAAAGACCTCCAGAAAAAATATATTGGTACAATCACATTCTGAAATTTAGTGTCAGTGAGTAGCAGAATCTCAAGGGATGGAGCATCCATTCATTTATTCCAGTTATATCAACATGATCTATGCAAAATTGGTTGAACTAAAGATGTGGAATTCTAAATGTAATTGAGCTATAACCAAAGTTACTTGCATATACCTTCCATGGTATTGATGTAATATTCAATGTGCTTCAACAAGGCTTTGCTACAAAACTGGCCCTACCTGCAGGTCGATATCACTAGATTCCACCAACTGTGCTAGTTTGGAAATACTTTTTAAAATCTTCTTTCGATAGTAGGCGTGTTTACTTACTTTGCTGAGTAAACTGACTAGTGTACACTAGTTTAACTGTTAAACTGTACAGTGTAGGTTGTTAAAGTGGAATACCACCGCCCACAGATGACCCACCTTTAGAAGCTCAATTAGGGAATGGCAACAGATGGTGGCTCAGCACATCCTGAAAATATTTTTCTTTTGAAAAAGTCAGCAATTTTAATTCAGATTACTAAAGACTGGACACTCCTTTGAAAATATTTATTTTGGTGATAAGTTCATTTTTAGCCACACTGATAAAACTGCACCCAGCTACCAATCTTAAATACACTAAGGAATATTTTATCATGGAAAAAATGAAATAATAGTGTTCTGGTACACTGGTTAATGGAAAAGATTACATTTGTGATAACTTGTATTAATCTTATTGAAAGCCCGAACTGCTACACAGCCACAGTAATGTTTGGTGCACTTTGAGTGTAATTTCTTGATTGCATCCGAAGCAGAAACTTGGAATGTAAATTAGAGGTCAAGGGCCAATTCAGTACAAACCAAAGTGGCCAATACTAATTCCAACGTCATCCTGGGGCTCTCACTGACCACATCCTCCGGGACCTCACTTAGTACCACTCAGTATCAGTTATTACATCTCCAGGCAACCTCACCCAGAGCCACTCAGTAAGAATGATCACATCCTCCGAGCAATCTGACTACAAATCAGATTACTAGATCCTCAGGGCACTTGCACTCAGCTCCCTGCTGCTGACAAGTCAGTCCATAACACTAGATCCAGGCTGCATTTACACTGTAAATGCGATGTTGTTACGAAAGCAAACCACCTCAGAGGGCTTTAGAGATAAGGCCATAGAATTGGAGGGTATGATATCTAATAGCACCTGGCACAACATCCCACACTGTAACTGTGCCCCACCTTAAATTCACAACTCTTCCACAAGCACTGTAGACACATGCACATGTAGACACATACAAACTCAGTGTTTAATGGGCATGCTATTGTATTAAAATGCCCATACTCCACTACCTAGATGTGCTCTCTAGTCTACCAATATGCTGATGCTATACTGTTGCATCGACTGTAATCCACTTTAACTAAATATAGATGCCTCTAAATCTGCTGTAACACTGCAGCTGTTTATTGCTGGATTACACAAAGCAAATGTTCAACTCATGCCTGGTAGCTCTTCATCACTCAGTCAAATGAGCAGAAGCAAAAAGCCAATGCATTATACTTCAATTATGACGATATGCCATTTATTAAAATGAAGTAAGTCTTAGACTGTTTCAAGCAATTTTGAAATATTACCCCCTATTTTTAAAATGGCTTTGTCTTTCAGGCATTGCTCAGTTGGTGGCATTTTTGCCTCTGAATCTGAAGGTTGTGATTTTAAATGTCACTTGAATATAATAAGTGAAGCTAACACTCTAATGGAGTGCAGTATTGTCAGAGGTGCTAGGTGTTAACCTACGGGTCCCATCTGTCCTCTCAGGTGATTCCTGGCACTTGCCCCGTCGATTATTTTTCTCAACCTGCCTTCTCCCTGTAACCTTTGATCCCCTTACAAAAAGCAGGTAAATATTCCTCAGTGTCCTAGCCAATATTATCCCTCAACCAACATTCTGATTATTTGTCATTTATCACATTGTTGGGCGAGTTTGCTGTACACATATTAGGTGCCACATTTTCTACACTTCCACAGTGGCTATATTTCAAAAAGTATTTCAATGGCTGTAAAGCATTCTGGAACT
The DNA here is from genome assembly GCF_037043375.1 of Chiloscyllium plagiosum. Taxonomy (NCBI): domain Eukaryota; kingdom Metazoa; phylum Chordata; class Chondrichthyes; order Orectolobiformes; family Hemiscylliidae; genus Chiloscyllium; species Chiloscyllium plagiosum. The sequence continues at coordinate 12,389,681 of NW_028270175.1, forward strand.
TCTGATGATCATGAACTTTGCCACATAAATACTTGTCTTATTTGTCTTCAAAATTAACTTTGGGCACATCCATTTTTATAAGCGGAGTTATTGCTTTTGCTGATATGCTAGTTTGACCATGTATTAGTAATTGTAAATAGATCACTCACTGTGTTTACTCTTAATTACTCTTAAACTACTCCTCAAGCTCGTCGTTGGAAGGACACTATCTTAAAGGCACTACACGTATGCTGGTTAGTGCTATTGAGAAACCACAGTCTTACCAAAGCATAGGGCTGCTCTCTCATTACAGAAACCTGACGGTGGTTTAAGCCAAGGGTCGCCACAGGCAGGAGGGGAGATTAAGAAGGAGAGTTCTTCATGGTAACCTCAAACAGTGTGGGAATGGAGCCCACGCTGTTTATGTACTCTGCTTCGCAAACCAGCCAGCCAGCCAACTGAGCTAGCTGAACCCCAGTGAGCCAAACATCTTAAATTCAATAGTTCAAGTGTGCAAACAGACGTTTCTCAGTCATAATGGCACACACATTACTTCATGCACACTCTCACCACCAACACCTACCCAACTCTATGGGGTAATCACTTGGACATATAGTTAAATGAGCTAGGATTATCCAGTAAATTTTATTCCTTTTATTACATTTTTTCTCAAAAGTGGTGAGTTTTCAACAAGTTAAAAGATTAAATTGATTCTCTAACTCAAATAATTTGTGAGACAATAACAAATCAAAACCTGTTAACATTTTTTTGGAACAAGTCAGTTACAATATTTAACTTTCTGGCATTCCTGCCTCATGTGGCAATGTTGTAATAAGCCACTCTGAAGAAGGGTCACTAGACTCAAAACATTGACTCTGCTTTCTCTCCACAGATGCTGCCAGACCTGCTGAGTTTTCCTGTTTTCTGTTTTTTCTGTTTTTCTCTCTGACTTCCAGCATCAGCAATTAATTGTTTTTTTTTGTAAAAAACTATAGTCAGTGCACCAGGACATATGGAACTCAAATGAAAACATGTAAAAATATCATTAAGATCTTGACAAGACCTCAAATAGATTCCAATTAGTCATGTGTTTGCCATTTGATCCCAGGGGAATCTCTCAACAATTCCAATGACGTCAGCAACGAGTAGAAATGTTAATTTCATGGGAGCAATATTCTGGTGTTTTCTGATGCTTATTAAATAACTATGCACACGAAACAAATTGCAATATCTCCCAGATGATGGTCAGATTCCTTATGCATATTTCCTACTCTCTAATTTTCCTGCTCTCTTAATGGTTTCTCTGTAAGCTTTCATGTTGAGCGTGAACACGCACCAAGGAGGCTGAGAAATTGCTCCAGTATTTCATCCTTGGCTTCAACAACCTTGAGAATGTAATCTGCGCTGACACAGCCAGTACCACCACAAAGGAGTGCCAATCATTCAGATGAGACCTTAAACAAAGGCTCCATCTGCCCTATCAAGTGGTATTAAACATTGCTTGGCATCATTCCATAGGAAATTAGGGAGTTCTCCCCAGTATTCTGACCAATATTTATCCCTCATCCAACATCATGATAAACAGATTACTGGATCAAAATTGAACTTCTGTAAATACTACAACAATAATTACACTTTAACAATATTTCAACAATTGCAAACCCTCAAGGGTTTCCTGAGTTTATAAAAGAAGCTACATAAATGCAATCTCATTTTTTTCTTATTGATGTTCTTAAATTGGCCCTGCCACTGAAAGCTTACAGCCCTGACTCAGGATTGATTTCCAACAGAAACTACAGATATGAAAGCTGATTTCTCTAGTATACAATCCCCACAAGTAAAGCCTTACCCAGTATGAGTTTGTGGTTACACTTGCCTGTGATTTCCTTCATTGAATAAAGAAACTCTCAATTTCCAGATATGTGCTGCCAGTGGGTAAAATGTCTAGCCTGTTCTCAGCTTAGGAGTAAGTCATTCATCCCTTGTCATTCTGACTAATCATGACAATATTATCTTTTTTTTTGCGGAAGTGTCACTCAATCTAAAACATTAACTTTGATTTCTCTTCACAGATGCTGAGCTTTTCCAACAGTTACTATTCTTGTCTCTGATTTACAGCATCCATAGTTCTTTCAGTACCTGTCCTTTTCTGTGTCCTCAATCTCATACACCATATATTGTTACAGTTTTCCAGTCATTATACATCTGTTAATAGGAGATAAAGACATTGAAAGAAAGGCTTGGAATGATAGTTGTATTACAGGAAACACAGGAACCATGTTGGGCACACCAAGCTCCGACAAACAAGTTCACGATGATAAAATTTGCTTTAAGTTTTTAGGAATGTATTTAACTGTGTGATGTCAGCATTGACGGCTTGGCCAGATTTGTTGTCCATCCCTAAAAGGCACTGGGTTTGGTTTAGATGTAGGTTGAGGAATAAATATTGATTTGCTATATTCATATTGTTTCTATATTTCATATTTTGTTTTATAAATAAGAACTGGGATCTTTAAAGTTCAGCTGTGGGGGAAATTGGACCCTCTGCTGAAGAGAAATACCATCTCCAATTGTGCAATATTCCAGCACTTTGCACTGTAAAAAGGAAAACATTTCGACAATTGTGTTTTCAGTCCGACTGAGTTACGGAGAGGTTTGTCATGTGTTTTATGTGTAGGCCGCACTGCTTCTAATCGAGCGAAGTCATAATATCCCATCGGGATTTCAATAACAAAATATGTTGTGAAATCTAAAAAGTGTTCCAGGCACAACAGGTAAGCAGTCACTATTGTTGCTTTCACTAGCAACATTGAGCAGACTACAATGGGAATGGGAGAAAGACCATTCAGCCCATCAAGTCTATTCAAAGGGAAAATAAATTACAATCAATCCCACACACTTTGCAGCTGAATCATTACCCTTCCTGTGCCATACATTTATACTGTCCTGACATATTACTGGCCATTTTCAACAGCAAGAGTGGCATGATTGGCATCTAAATGTTCAAAACACTTTTATCTATAAAAACCACAGGCCCTGCTGGAACTGAGGCATTTGCACTCCTGGCTCACAGCACTAGAGATCCAGGTTCAATTCCAGCCTTGGGTAACTATCTGTGTGGAGTTTGCACGTTCTTCCTGTGTCTGCGTGGGTTTCCTCTGTGTGCTCTGGCTTTTTCCCACAGTCAAAGATGTGCAGGTTAGGTGGATGGGCTGTGCTAAATTGTCCAGGGATATGTAGGTTAGGTGGATTGACCATGGGAAATGCAGAGTTATAGGGTAAGGGTGTGAATCTGGATAGGATGCTCTTTGACAAATTGGTGTGGACTCATTGGGCTGAATGGCTTCGTTCCACACTGTAGGAATTCCATGCTTGTTGCTTTTGCATATTATCAGCACAGTAGCAACAAGGGACAGCGTACAATGCTGCTTTGATATTGTGGATAGACCTGCAGATTGGCACAACTCTTATTCCCAGATGAAAGGTCAACAGCTGCTGACCAGCAGCAGTCTACCCCTGAAGATGGCACAGAACTAATTTTGCTTATATTAGCGTGTTTGTGACTTTGCTGCCATCACATAAATTATGCAGAAATAGTTATAATTGTCAATAATTCCAACCTACAAAATAAACCTGTCCTCCATGGCTCAGTCAGTGATGCTCTTACCTTTGACACAAAAGGTGATCAGGCTGTGCCCCACTCTGGAAACCTGAGGCTGTGTTTGGGGCCTACACTCCCACCTCCAATACCGAGGGAGTACTGACTATCAGATGAGAATGTAAACTAAGGCCCTGGCTTCTATCCATGGTGGATGTGAAAGCTCCCATTACAATACACTGGAGAAGAGCAGATTAACCCCAGCCTTCTGGTCAACAATTAAGCCTCCACCAAAATCAACAAAGCAGAATATCTGGCAATTATCACATTTTTTTCTTTGTAGGAATTGGCTGTGTGCACATTGGCTACTGGGCCAATGGCATTTTACAACAGCAACTACTTCTCCTAAGTTTCTAATTGACTATTTTAGGACATCCCAAGGTTGTGAAAGAGACTTTATAAAAACAAGTCGTTTTTACGTCTGACCCAATAAAACTGAGGTGTACAAAGTGCCATACAATGAGATTTAAAAATATATATCTATTCTGTAAGTTAAACTTTTCTGTTTCATTTCCCTTTACTCTCCCTTCCTCATGCACACTATGGTGAATGGTGATAATACTGGAGAATATCACATGTCCTTCACGGGAGTCACCCAGGTCTGAACAAAGATAGAACAAAGGCTGAGAAACATACTTCAATCCCAAATGCACTAATGTGCATGTCTCACACTGCCTTAAGATGCTGAATGAGTAATAAATTAAGCACGTTAGCTTCCACTGTCTAAATACTTTTCACATAGTATCTCAACAACTAGTGATAATACAACTCCAGCTGAGATTTGAAGATATGATTTGAAAGGATAGATCTGTCCCATTGTGCTTCACTTTCCCTAATTATTTTCTCACCTCCCTTTTAATGTTTTCTTTCCTTGAGGTCTGCTTAGTGTCTTTTTTGCTAAGCTGAGGGAATGTTGCTGTTGAGAAACAGAATGCTTTTGTATTGGAATCGCTCAGTGTCGGCATCAAACACTCCAAGGACAGGTTTGGTGCAAATTAAAGCTGGTAGAAAAGAGGAATAGGCTATTCAGCCCTTTGAGTTTCTTTCTCCATCCCATACAGGTCATGTACCTTAACGCTATGTACTTATCATGGTTTCATGCTCTCTCAAGAAAACTTACAGATGCTGCAAATCTGAAAACAAACACAGAATGCTGGAGAAACTCCAGCATCTGTGGAGAGAGAAACTGAGTTTATATTTTGACCCCAATATTACTCTTCTTTAGACTCGAAACATTAACTGTTTCTCTCTTCACAGATGCTGTCGGACCTGCCAGAGTGGCTGATAGAGTTTAATTTGGATAAATGTGAGGTACTGCATCTTAGTCAAACAAACAATGGCAGGACTTATACAATTAAAAGTAGAGTCTTGGGTGGTGCTCTAGAACAGAGAGACCTAGGGTTCTTAGAAATTTGCATCACAGGTAGACAGGGTGGTTAAGAAGGCCTTTAGCATGCTTGTCTTCATTGCTCAGACTTTCAAGTGTCGAGTTGGGACATCATGTTGAGGTTGCACAGGATGTTGGTGAAGCCTCCTCCGGAATACTGTGTCCAGTTCTGGTCATCCTGTTATAGGAAGGATATTACTAAGGAGACGGTTCAGAAAAGATTCACCAGGATGTTACCAGGATTGGAAGGTTTGAGTTTTAGGGAGAGGCTGAATAGGCTGGGACTTTTTTCATTGGAGCGAAGGAGGTTGAGAGGTAACCTTATAGAGATTTACAAAATCATGAGGGGTATAAATAAGGGGAAAGGCAAGGATTTCAAAACTTGGCATATTTTTAAGGTGAGATGAGAAAGATTTTAAAAAGACAGGGAGCGATTCTTTTTGTCTTACACAGAGAGTGATCCATGTGTGGATTGAACATCCAAAGGAAGTGGTGGATGCAGGTACAATTACAATTTTAAAATACATTTGGATAAGTACATTAATAAGAAATATTTGTAGGGATAATGGCCAAGTGCAGGCGGATGGGACTAGTTTAGTTTGGAATCATGGTCAGCATGGACTGGTTGGACTGAGTTGTAGGTTTCCATGCTATATGACTCTATGACGTGCTGAGGTTCTCCAACATTCTGTGTTTGTACCGTATCCCCTCAAATTTGACAGAAACAACTCCCCACTGCCTTAAAAGCTATTGGATGGGTGGCTTTTTTTGGGGAGGGGGGGTAAAGAGAGTTCTGGACAATTTGTTGGTCTTCAGCACCAAGTGGAGATCACCACCCCATCCAGTTCCAGTGTGAAAACTCTGTTCCCCACAACAGCCATCCCATGGACATAATCAATTTGTCACTGAAGCAGTTCAGATTTGTACAATAGGACCATCCCAAAAACAATATTCCTTTCTCCTTACAGCAGTGGAAGAAGGAAATTTTAGTTTCATAAAGACAGCTGAGTTTTGGCCCCAGGCACAAAAGACCAATGTTTAAACTCAGGCACTTTTAATAATTCTGAATCACTGTTGTTTTGTAACTAAACCAATTGTAAAGGACTTAATCCTACTTTAAGAACAACACAGAAAGAAATCTGTTACAAACACACTCAGAGCAGGATTGTTCCTTTGAGCTTCTGAACCCTAATGTCAGATTCAAATGTGAGTCAGAAAGCATGCTGTACAGGAAACAATGATTCTGATTTTTCCTGGGATGGCCAGCTCGCAGCCCACTCAAAGACCATAGGTCGACTCTCAGGGCTGGATGGTCACTCATCAGCCTTTCAGCTTGAAGGACATAATGAAAGGTGAGTAAGGAAGAAGGCACTTCAAATTAGAGACACCCTCTCTCCAATCTCTTAGTCTAAATTAAAATTAATTTTTACACCAGGTTTTGGGGGTTGGGGTTTGGGTGAGGGGGTAAGGCCATTCCTCCAATGGATGGTCGTTGGTTCCTGCTGCACCCAGAAAAGCTCAGAGGGCCAGCCCAACCTGCCCAACCTTTTGCATTTTCCTTGTGGCCATTAACAAGATGGATTGGTTACTGGCTGCATGCAGGTTGCAACCCTCACCTCCCCCCTCTTTCAAAAGTAGTTCCAAACAGAACAGAGTCGGGAGAGCTCGCAGCATTATTTTTAAGAGAGGGGCTGAAAATTAAGGCTGAAGTTTTTTTAAACCAACAGCAGTAACTTTCAGATGTCTTAGTGCCCCTGGGAATGTGGAAAATGTGTGTAAGAGGCAGGAAGTCTGATTCCTCTGTAAATCTCATTCATAATGATGAGATGTGTGTACCACTTAAGAATTGATGAGAAAAAGATTTTCTATTTAAATCTCTTAACAACAAGCATTTTTAGGTCTGTTAAATGTATATACAGTATACATTAAATCCAACTAGTTAGAATGTTGAACTTGGTACTGCAATGGACTAGAAAAGGTGAAAAGCAAAAATGTATTTAAGTGCAAACTTGATAAACATCTTAAGGTGGAAAAGAACAGGATATTTTGTTGGGTTAAACAAGGAGAGAGGAGGTTTGGAAGGAACAGGAACACCAGCATGGATCAGATGGGCTGAATGGTCGGCTCTATGTTGGGAATATGAAGTTATTCAATGTAGTTCATAACCATTGCATATTCTTCAACTAAGAGTGTTTTTTTTAATTGTCCAATTTAACATTAATCATTCTCCTCAAGTCATCTTAGTTTTGAGAAAAAGGTGGGAATAAATGATAAAAGATAGAGAAATTAGAAAATAATAGAGGCATGAAGATGAAAACATGACAGAAAGGCAAACGGAAAGTTCACAGAGAAAATGAAAAAGAAGAGGGAAATTGCAAAAGATATAGGAAAAACGATTCATTGTTAGGAATGATAGAGGCACATTAATAAGGAACATGAGGGGAGGAAGAAAATCATTTACAGGGGAGTTGAAGGACTCACATGGGGACCACAGCAATTCAGTTCATCAGAGCAGAGGATTGCAATGGAGATTAACAGGATAGAAAGGAGATATAAAGTGAGGTGTTGAATTAACATAGAAAAATGTAACACTCAAGCAAATACTCCAAACATCAGTGAAATGCAGGGTTTAGGTCAGAGTGGTGCTGGAAAAGCACAGCAGGTCAGGCAGCATCCGAGGAGCAGGAAAATCAACGTTTCATCAGGGCTTCTGCCCGAAACGACGATTCTCCTGCTCCTCGGATGCTGCCTGACCTGCTGTGCTTTTCCAGCACCACTCTAATCTAAACTCTGGTTTCCAGCATCTGCAGTCCCCACTTTTGCAACAGTGAAATGCAGGTGAACAAAACATCAAGACTGAAAGCGGCAGGCAATAATATGAAGAATATAAGTGAACGGTTCCTCAGTTTTTCCCATTTTCCATTGCAGCGTAAGGGGCTTACTTGTGACAACAAAGTCCAGAAGTTTCAATCTTATCAAAAATCTTGTGTTTTTTTTGTACTTTACAAGGCAAAATCAGATTAAATGGAGATCGGGGAATAACTATCTAACTTCTGATGTTTGTAACTCTGAAGTTCACACAGGCTCCATCAGGACATAGTTCACCTCTACTCAGTACATTTTGAGAAAATGTGTTGGTAACAGTTAAAATTATCACGAAGCACATTAAACTCTGTGCATCTAATTTGGCGGTTGGATATGAATCACCACAGTTGGTCTTTACCCTGAATATGGTTTTGCTACTAGTCACGGGAAACATAAGGACACCAGAAGGGATTTATTCCTGTCAATAGATATCATTGCAATAAAAAAAAAGTTAGTGCCATATGATGGCAACATTTCGGAAAAGTTTGGAGGACATTTCCTCACCCAGTGAGCCTTATTCCTGGAATCAGTTTTCAACTCTTGATGCCCCTTCCATGTCCCACTCCAACTTTACTATGACTGCATCGACACCCTATTGCCCCACTCCACAGCCCCATTGGCCCAGATACTTTACCTTTGCCCCGGCTCCAATCCCATTCACCCCCCCCCCCCCCCCCACTCCTGCCTCAGTTTCCACTGTATTTCCCCCTGGTGCTGCCACCCCGATCCCGCCCCTCCTCATTGCTCCCCTCCCCAGTTCATGCCCGGCTGAGCCAAGCCCAAGCCTTCTCTCCAAACCAACCCCCCCCCCCCCCCCCCCAGTTGTCCCGTCTACCTGGATGTTGCAGCCCCCCGAAGCGAGCAGCCACTGCAGACAGAGCAAATTCCCGGTGGCCGCCGCATCGTGCGCCGGAGTTGCCCCGTTCTTGGCTTTCTTGTTGCCGGGGAGCTTCGCCTCTTCCACCAGGAATTTCAAGGCGCTCAGTTTGCCGCAGCGGGCGGCGTGGTGGACCGGGGACGCTCCGAGATGGTCGGTGACCCTCTCCTGGATCAAGCCCTTTCTCTGTAATTCCTGCAGCGCCAGCAGGTCCCCGTTCTTGGCTGCGACCAGCGAGCGGTCCAAAACCATTTTAGGAGGTTTCCCTTCCTCAAATCATTTATTCCCGGATTGTCTTGACCTCTTTCACTTTCTTTGGCGTGACCATTTTACACAGCCGCCTGCTCCTTTACAAATCCCACTGGGCTGAACCATGGTGAATATTTAATGACAGGAGATTTGAATAATCCATGAGAGAGAGAGAGAGAGAGGGAGGGAGGCGGCACTAGGTTGGGAAACGGTGTGGGAATCGAGAAACGCTACACTTATCAGAAACTGCCTGGAATTTACTGAGACTCATCAGGAGCCAGTTAGAGGCAAGATTCTAAACGCGGCTAAGTTCAATTTTGTTTCATTTAACTGCCTTTTACCAATAGATGGTTGTAAACAACAAAACCAAAATGTCTGTGGATGTTGCAAACCCAAAACAAAAGCAGAAATAGCTGGAGAAACTCAGCAGGTCTGGCAGCGTCTGTGGAGAGAAAGCAGAGTGAACGTTTCGGGTCCAGTGACCCTTCTTCAGAAGTGATTGTGGCTGGGAAATGGTTGGTGTGTATGCTGAAGATGGGGGGGGGGGGGTGAGAGAGGCCGAGGGGCTGCAGGTAGGAGTCAACCATAGGATGGAGCTCACAGAGAGAGAGAACAGTTGGGCAAAAGGAATGGGTGAATCAATAGCTGCTACTGGGGTACTGTTAGTGGCTGACAATGGGTTGTTAATAGTAGGAGGACATGTGACAACAAGGCTTAGCGTGCCAGACCTGCTGTGTTTCTCCTGCAAAACCCGTTCTTAAATGTGCAGAGGTTTAGTGGGGCTTGCACATGTGCCTCCTGGCTCAGTGGTTGTGACACTACCTCTTCAACGCCCTCTCCCCACCCAATCCTGGTGCAATATTCACTCTGAATTGAACAGCAACAGATAGTTCAGTTGAGGTGAAAGAATTGCATTCATTCAGCTTAATGGGAAATAGATCATCTCCAGTCCATGCTGATGGTTCTGAACGTTTTAGGAAAATAAATTCTGCTACCAGCAAGGGTGTTTCTAACCCGGCAATTTTGAAATACATGTCCTAAAATTCAAATCTGCCCCACAACCTGTCCCACCCCTCCCACCATGGTCCAGTCTATCCCAGTAACCTCCACTTTGATGGTCCTTTAGCCACTGCTCTTCCCCCAAATTCTTCATTTCTCCAACTCTGAACCTCTGTGCATTCCTTCACCACTGGTAGTCAAGTTGTTCAAGTGCCAACTCTGGAATTCCTTCCTAAATCTTCCCCATCTCTCTCCCCACTCTTAAGGTCCTTCGTACATCTTGCCTCTTTGATGAAGCTCCCTGGGCATCTGCCTTCATGTCTTGGTCATGGACTCAGTTTTAGTTTTTATCTGTTTACCGCACAGTGAAAAGCATTGTAGTCCCTTAGAATGTATATTATTATAACACTTCCTAATGTCACCACAAAGACCAGCTATTGCCACCTCCATGACATGATCAAACGTTATCTACTTCTCAGCTCATCCTCTGTTGAAATCCTCATTCACATGAAACAAATGCAGGAGGAGGCCATTCAGCCCATCAAGACTGCTCTGCACCCAACTAGACCATGGCTGAATCTCTACCTCAATGTCATTTTTAACATTACCTGCAAACCGCTTGAATCTTTAATTTTTAGGAATCTTTCAATCTCTGCCTTGAGTGTACTCAGCGCCAAGTATCCACAGCCCTCTCAGGTACAGTATTTAAAAGATTCACCGCCCCCAATGTGAAGAAATCCCTCCACTTTGTCTTAAAGGTCTCTTCCCTTTTTCTGAGATGGTGTCCTCTGTTAGAACAGAGCTTGATGAAATATCCTTCCTGCCTCCACCCTGTCGAATCCTGAAGGAATTCTGCATGCATTAATTAGATCACTTCGCATTCTTTGAAACTCCAGAGAATATAGACTCATAGAATATATTCTTTTCAGTCTCCCCTCATTGGACAATCCCATAATCTTGTAAACTTTAGCTGCACTTCCTCTGTAGGAAGTAAATCCTTCCTGAAATGAGGAGACCAAAACTGAACACAATACACCAGGTGCAGTCTTACCAAAGCTCTCTGCAATTGCAGAAAGACATTTTTCGATTACATTCCCAACAGTGTGGGAACGGGCCCAACAAATTCACACCGACCCTCCGAAGAGTAACCCACCCAGACCCATTTCCCTCTGACTAATGCACCTAACACTATGGGCAATTTAGCATGGCCAATTCACCTAACCTGCACATCTTTGGACTGTGGGAGGAAACCGGAGCAAACCCACGCAGACACGGAGAGAAGGTGCAAACACCACACAGACAGTTGCCCAAGGCTGGAATCAAACCTGGCTCCCTGGTGCTGTGAGCCAGCAGTGCTAGCCACTGAACCACTGTGTCGCCCACTTTACTCCTGTACTCAAACCTTCTCTCAACAACAGCCAGTATAACATTTACAGAAGTAAGTTACTGCAGATGCTGGAATCTGTACTGCAAACAACAAATGCAGATCACAGCGGGTCAGTCAGCATCCATGGAGAGAGAGCAAACTAATGTTTCAAGTGTAGATGACTCTTCATTAGAGCTGAAGTGAAGTGTGGAGGGAGCAGCATTTATGCTATAGTTGGGGGAGGGGTATGGTGGTGGTGTGCTGTAGGGTGCTGGGGGAGAAAAGATGTTGATAAATAGATTGAGTGATCGGAATGTAAGAATGGCCGGACAATTGTGTACCTATCTGCTAGACTGGTAAGAGAAGACATTCCCATTGGAGTGGGGGGAGGGGAGAGAGGACTTGGTGACAGAGAGTTTAACAAGTAAAGCTCAAAGAAAGAGATTAAATGAGAGTTGGTTCCCAATTTGAAGGTGGCGAACTCAGTATTAAGTCCAGAAGGTGGTAAAGTGCCTAGCCTGAAGATGAGATGTTGTTCCTCCAGTTTGCGCTGTGATTCACTGGAACATTGCAGCATGCCAAAGACAGACAAGTGTTCCATTCTCTGTCACCATGTCCTCTCTCCCCTCCCCCCACTCCAGTGGGACTGCTTATTCTTTCCAGTCTGGCAGTTAGACACACCATTGTTCTACCATTCTCACATTCCGATCTGAACAATCAATATCCTTTCTCCCCCAGCATTCTCCACCCCACCACTGCCATTCCCGTTCCTTCCCTGGAACATAAATGTTGCCCTGTCCACATTTCACTTCAGCTCTGATGAAGAATCATCTAGACTTCAAACGTTAGCTTGCTCCCTCGCCATGGATGCTGCCTGGCCTGTTGTGACCTCCAGCATTTGTTGTTTTCAATATAACATTTGCCTTCCTAAATGCTTGCTTGCCACTATATATTAGATTTCAGTGGATTAGAATCAAAGGCATCCAAATTCCTTTACACGTCAACACTTCCCAATTTCTCACTACTTAAGAAATACTTTTATCCTGTAAAAGCGGATACCTACGCTTTTTCCACACTATATTTCATCTACCATATTGTTGACCATTCACTTTGCCTGGCTAAATCCCTTGAAGCCTTTTCACACCCTCCTAACAACTCACATTCCCATCTAGTTTTGTGTCATCAGTGAAGTTGGAAATATTATATTTGGCCCTACATCCAAATTGTTCATGCCCTCATTACCTCTATATTATTCCAATGCAGTTCTGGCAGGTCTCCCAGGTTCTACCCAATTTGAACCTGAGGTCAACCCAAATCCCTGCTGCCACATTTTAAATCTCGAAAGATGTTATGAAACTTGAAAGGGTTCAGAAAAGATTTACAAGGATGTTGCCAGGGTTGGAGGATTTGAGCTACAGGGAGAGGCTGAACAGGCTGGGGTTGTTTTCCCTCAGTTGGAGGCTGAGGGGTGACCTTATAGAGGTTTACAAAATTATGAGGGTCATGGATAGGATAAATAGACAAAGTCTTTTCCCTGGGGTCGGGGAGTCCAGAACTAGAGGGCATAGGTTTACGGTGAGAGGGGAAAATATAAAAGAGACCTAAGGGGCAACTTTTCCACGCAGAGGGTGGTACGTGTATTGAATGAGCTGCCAGAGGAAGTGTTGGAGGCTGGTACAATTGCAACATTTAAGAGCCATTTGGATGGGTATATGAATAGGAAGGGTTTGGAGGGATATGGGCCGGTGCTGGCAGGTGGGACCAGATTGGGTTGGAATATCTGGTTGGCATGGACAGGTTGGACCGAAGGGTCTGTTTCCATGCTGTACATCTCTATGACTCGATGACTCTATAAGTCCCATCCACCTAACACTGTGTGCTCAGTAGCGTTTTTAGACTCCCAATCAAGTAACACACTGAAATATCCTCTTTACACCTCTCTGCCTTCACCTCATTCTCCTCCTTTAAGAAACTTCCTTAAAATTTATGTCTTTAACTAGGATTGTGGTCATCTGTTTTAAATGCTTTTTATTTTGTTCAATGCCATGTTTCCTTTTACTTTGTGCCCGTGAAGCTCCTGTGGATGGTTTAAAACACAAAAGGTGTTAAATGAATGTGTTTTATTTCGATAATAATTGCATATAAACACTGAAAGTTTTCTGGCCAAAGAAATAGCAATCCAGCTGAATCCCACTTTCCAGTTCTTGATCTATAGTCTTGTCAGCTTTGGCACTTCAAGTATGCATCCAAGAATTTTTAAAATACTGTCTCTAATACTGACATTTACAAGGCAGTGATATTTTGGAAAGCATCTTTAACTCAAGTAAATAAGGAAATGAGGGATAAGCATCTACTTTTGGAGACATGCTGATGTGACCCTGTTGCCATGAGGACAGAAATTCACACAGAAACTCACTGAATAGCCAGATGGCGGTTTTAACATGTTTTCACAGAGATAGTATAACTGCAGTTTGAGACAAAGACGCCACTGCTGAGGAACTGTTTTGAACTTGCAACCAATCACAATGTAGGTGGGATTCAGTTCCTGTTCAAAAGAAGGAATTGAACAAACAGGATTTTCAAAGAGTTGAGAAGTAGACATTTGCCAGGGTGTGAGTTGCTGGTGGTAATGATATTCAATGAAATGCAAGCTGAATGGATGATTGTTAAAAGTTTCTGCCTGTTGTGGTGGAGAGACATGAAACTATCAAAGGGCTAGGAGGAACTCTGGACTATTCCTAGAAAGTGGCATATCTAAAATAAGTGCAGTACACAGTAAAAATATTTCATAAGACATGCTCTACTTATGTTACATAGTCAAAGCAGCATTTTCCTACCTTGATGTAATAGATAACTTTTAATTAATGTTTGATCTGTTTTGCTTTCACTTTGTTTGTTACAGTAAACTGTGCATGCAGATCACGTCCTTTGATTCTTTCTATTGGTGGCTACGAAACATTATTTTTAAAAAGTTATTGGGCTGTATGGACTTTGCAATACTACAGCAAGAGTGTCTGCCTCTCTCACCCCTTGGAGTAGTGAACTCCCAACCACTACTGTCCTCCTTAAATTCATTCTAGTCCTTCTGTCAATTATTTTAAGTTTATGCTTCCTGGTTTTGACCTCTCTGCTAAAAGAAATAGATACTTCCCATCCACTACCTGGAACCTCATGATTTAATACATCTTTTTTTTTAATTCATTCACAGGATATGGGGGTCACTTGCAAGGCCAGCATTTATTACCCTTTCCTTATTGCTCGGGAAGGCAATTAAGAGTCAACCACATTGCTGTGGGTCTGGAGACACATGGAGGGCAGACCGGGTAAGGATAGCAGATTTCCATCCCTAAAGGACATTAATGAACAAGTGGACTCTATTCAAGAGAAAACAAACCCAGCCGATCCAATCTTTCCTCACTACTACTATTAGAAAACTTCTGGAGATATCATCACAAAGAAAGCAAATATTAAGTTGACCTCCATAATAAGAGAAATCAAGTATAGGAGCAGGGATGTCTTGCTACAATTGTACAGGACCTTGTTGAGACCACAGCTGGAGTATTGTGTACAGTTTTTTCTCCTTATCTGAGGGAGGATGTTCTGGTGATGGAGGGAGAGCAACACTCTTTCGCTGCGTGGACATATAAGGAGAGACTGGATTGGTTAGGACTATGTTCACTGGAGTTTAGAAAAATGGGGGTGCGTCTCTTAAAAAACCTATAAAATTCTAACACAGTAAATGCAGGATTGATGACCAGGGCTTCCAGAAACAGAGGATAAAGATATGAGGGAAGCCATTTAGGACTGAGATGAGGAGAAATTGTTTTATCCAGAGAATGGTGAGCCTGTGGAATTCTTTATCATAGAAAGTGGATGAGGCCAAAACATTAAATGTATTCAAGAAGGAATGAGATCTAGTTCTTAGGGCCAATGGGATCAAGGGTATGGGGAGAATACAGGAACAGGTACTGAGTTGGATGACTAGCCATGATCATACATGATCATGGCTAGTCATGAAACGCTCCGCAAGTAGGCATCTTTCCCAGAGGTGTTCTCTGAAACGCTCCGCAAGTAGGCATGATCATACAGAACGGTAGAGCAGGCTCAAAGGGCCAAATGGCCTATTCCTGCTCCTATTTGTTTTCCTGGGTACATTTTATTAAACAGTACAATTTACAAACAATTAACATTAACAGCTGTATACAGAGAAACAGCAATGTTCAAGGGAGAGGAGCAGCAAAGCCAAACCCCAGAACCCACCGTTCAACCGGTGTTCAGGGAAATGAGGACAAACCTCAAATCCCACTTTCAGTCATCACAAAAGAAGCAGTAACAAATACATACAAGACAGTCCAATTAGATAAGAAACAGGGCTTAGAATACAAAACCTGCACAACCCAGCAAGCCACCTGTACCTCCCACCTTCTGGCCACTCTAAGGCAGCCTGCCCTTACGTCCTTTCCAGTTCTCGCTCCACCCCGTGCCCCTTCTGGCTTTCAGTCCACCATGATACACCTTCCGTCCACCTCTAGGACAGCCCATCCTGTTTCCCCAACCACCAACCCCCCCCCCCCATTCACCTCATAGACGTAGTTGTGTGTGTGTGTCCATGAGAGACAGAGCATGTGAGTGTGTGCGTATGAGTGTAAGTGCACATGAGAGAGTGTGTGTTTGCATGTGTATATGCTTAGTAAAGTGTGTCTGTGAATGTGATGGAGTATACGCCTTTAAGAGGGCGTGAGAGTGAATGCGAGTGTCGTATGTGTGTGTGTGTGAGGGATTGCATGAGTGTGTGAGTACATGTGTCCTCCAAGGCAGATTTTGGGATATGCAATAACGCAGAGTGGCTGAGCAGAGGCTGATAGCCACATTTGGAACCCATTAGGATGGCCTCAACCAAGAGCTTGGGTTCATGTCACACTACAGGTGGCCCCACTACACTATACACTCTCTCTCACACACATATACACACACTCTTACATACTCACACACTCACACAGACCCTCACACACACACATACACCCCCCACACTCACACCTACGCTCATATCCTCTCACAGGCATATACGCCATCACACTGAGACATGCACTTTACCAAGCATATACACATGCAGACGCACACTCTCTCACGCACACTCACACTTTCTCTCTCTCTTGGACGCACAAACATATAAATCTCTGGAGTGAGTTTGCATTTGCGGGATAATATTTGCAGATATATTCTATTTTGTTCAAAAAATGCACAATCTGCAGCAGTCAATGCTGGCTTCATTCGGAGGCCTATTGAAGATGTTACCTAGTATGGTGACGAAACGTCTGGAAATGAACCTCCCAGCTCAACGAGCAAACCTACAACCAGAATCTCAACCTGAGCTATGAATCTTCTTAAAACACGTTTGTTAAATATATCATTTCAGTTGTATGATACTGTAATTTTTTGCTATAATTTCTGTGTCTTATGATTCTCTTCCAAAGCTACCTGATGAAGGAGCAGCACTCTGAAAGCTAATGCTTCCAAATAATCCTGTTGGGCTATAACCTGGTGTTGTGTGATTTTTAACTTTGTCCACCCCAGTCGAACACCAGCTCCTCCACATCACTGTTCCTATTGAAGATGAGGGATTGATATAAGGCCTGCAGCTGCATTCTCAGATGGACATAGACCCATGGTGCTACTTGGAAGAACAGCATGGGAATTATCCCGACTGCGTTGGCCAACATTTATCCATTAATATCCTGCAAACAATGGTATCTGATCAGCGTCATACTGCTATTTGCGAGAGTTTGCTATGTACAAGTTGACTGCAATATTTCCTACATTATAATAGTCACTATACCTTTTCAAAAGAACATGATTGGCAGGACAGCATGTTGAGATAGCAGGAGGGTCATGTAAGGGTGATATATAATGCAAGTCTTTCTGGAAAAATACCCATGTTGTTTTATTCTGTTTCATGGCTAATGTAGGAAAGCAACCTATATACCTCTTTAAACACTTCACCTACCTGTCCTCTTGACTTGCGGTATCCATGGGCTTGCACTCCAAAGTCCCTCCTTTCCCAACGTTTTATCCCATGCTTTTCTGTATTGATTTCCAATTGCCACTTCCTGTGCACATGAC
This sequence comes from Chiloscyllium plagiosum, assembly GCF_037043375.1. NCBI lineage: Eukaryota > Metazoa > Chordata > Chondrichthyes > Orectolobiformes > Hemiscylliidae > Chiloscyllium > Chiloscyllium plagiosum. Next base: position 12,407,181 of record NW_028270175.1, read on the forward strand.
CCATCCAGTATTTTGTGGCACATTGGAGCAATAATGTCCTTTAGTCCTGTGATGTGTTAGGATAAAAATAATCTGTGTTGTCCTTCAGTAATAATTGGCTTTAGCTTGCAGTGAACTAATGAGCAGAAAAAACACTTTAGTCCAGTTTTATATGAGGACAGTGATAGGCTTTAACATATGGTTTGCACGGGTAATGATTATAATATAGAACCAATTAATGTAATTTTGAGTAATATTAGCATAATATTATGACTTACAGGAATGTAGAGAGTTAGGAAAGGAGTAAGCTATTCAGTCCCTTGATAAGAGATTGGCTGATTAGATTGCAGTCTCAGGTCCATTTTCCTTCCTGCCCATGACTCCATAGTCTATCAAAACTCTATCTAACTCAGCCTTGAGTAAGTGTAAAGATCCAGTCTTTACTATTTTCTGGTAAAGATAATTCCACATTCTGATGAATCTCAAACAGAAAATAATCCTCACCTTGGTTTTAAAAGGGAACCTTTTCAGTTGTAAACAATGTTTGTTTGTTGTAGTCTCAGCCACAAGAGAAAGCATCCTCCAGGAATCCACCCTATCCAGTCCCTACACAATCTTCTATGGTTCAATAACATCACTTCTTGAAATAATTCTTCAGACGCCGGCATCCTACATTCACCCTTTATTCACAAATACATAGCCTTTGACAGGCTCTCACTGTATCAGGCATTCTTAGCTCAGTATCCCTGTAATTCATGATTTTATGTCAGCCAGGTCTTCCTGAATGGTCCAGATTAACAGACCCAATCAAAGAACTCATATTCTGTGATGTCCAGCTGGCTGACCCCCTCACAGTCATGATACTCATCATTCTTCTAAGGTCCAATGGATATGAGCCTAAGCTGTTAAATCGTCTTCATAAAATAAGCCCTGAGTCACAGCAAAAAGTCAAGGCAAACTTCGTTAAACTGCTTCTGGAGCAATTGCAGCTCTTAAGGACACCAGACACCCTGATGCCAGAAATACTCAATAAGTCAGGCCAGATCTGTGGAGAGAGAAACAATTCCTGTTCCAGGTCAATCAGTCAGAGAATCCTTACAATGTGGAAGCAGGCCTTTCAGCCCATCAAGTCCACACTGACCCTCCAAAGAGCATATCACTCCCTACCCTAAACCTATTAAGCCGCATTTCAATGGAAAATGCACCTATCCTGCACATCCCTGCACACTATGGGGCAATTTAGCATGGCCAGTCCACCAACCTGCACATTTTTGGACTGTGGGAGGGAACCAGAGCACCCAAAGAAAACCCAAGCAGACACAGGGAGAACGTGCAAACTCCACACAGACAAATGTCCAGTGGAGGAATTGAACCTGGATCCCTATTGCTGTGAGAGAGCAATGCTAACTACTGAGCCACCTGAAACACTGCTGCCATGGACTTTCATCAGAACTTTTAAGAGATTTAACAATTTTTAATAAAGCATCAAGCTAAGCAAACGGAGGTTGGAGCCAAGGGTGATTAAATGATAAAGTATTTATGATGTAGAGCAGAAATGGGATGGAAATGGGACATGTGCAAAAACAAAAAATTGATTCGACAGCTTTAAAGTTGTTGCAGAACCGCACTGAGAAAGATCAGCCTGGGTCTCCCATTTTCTGCTAACTACTGACATCTGCTGGATAATGTCTGTATATACAAGCCAATTAGAGGCAGGATTATTTTGTTGTCGCTTATTAGTCATAGAGATGTACAGCATGGAAACAGACCCTTCGGTCCATGCCGACCAGATATCCCAACCCAATCTAGTCCCACCTGCCAGCACCCAGCCCATATCCCTCCAAACCCTTCCTATTCATATAACCATCCAAATGCCTCTTAAATGTTGCAATTGTACCAGCCTCCACCACATTCTCTGGCAGCTCATTCCATACACGTACCACCCTCTGCGTGAAAAAGTTGCCCCTTAGGTCTCTTTTATATCTTTCCCCTCTCACCCTAAATCTATGCCCTCCAGTTCTGGACTCCCTGACCCCAGGGAAAAGACTTTGCCTATTTATCCTATCCATGACCCTCATAATTTTGTAAACCTCTATAAGGTCACCCCTCAACCTCCGACGCTCCAGGGAAAACAGCCCCAACCTGTTCAGCCTCTCCCTGTAACTCAGATCCTCCAACTCTGGCAACATCCTTGTAAATCTTTTCTGAACCCTTTCAAGTTTCACAACATCTTTCCAATAGGAAGGAGACCAGAATTGCATGCAGTATTCCAACAGTGGCCTAACCAATGTCCTGTATAGCCACAACATGACCTCCCAACTCCTGTACTCAATACTCTGACCAATAAAGGAAAGCATACCAAACGCCTTCTTCACTATTCTATCAACCTGCGACTCCACTTTCAAGGAGCTATGAACCTGCACTCCAAGGTCTCTTTGTTCAGCAGCACTCCCTAGGACCTTACTATTAAGGGTAGAAGTCCTGCTAAGATTTGCTTTCCCAAAATGCAGCACCTCGCATTTATCTGAATTAAACTCCATCTGCCACTTCTCAGCCCATTGGCCCATCTGGTCCAGATCCTGTTGTAATCTAAGGTAACCCTCTTCGCTGTCCACTACACCTCCAATTTTGGTGTCATCTGGAAACTTGCTAACTGTACCTCTTATGCTTGCATCCAAATCATTTATGTAAATGAGAAAAAGTAGAGGACCCAGCACTGATCCTTGTGGCACTCCACTGGTCACAGGCCTCCAGTCTGAAAAACAGCCCTCCACCACCACCCTCTGTCTTCTACCTTTGAGCCAGTTCTGTATCCAAATGGCTAGTTCTCCCTGTATTCTATGAGATCTAACCTTGCTAATCAGTCTCCCATGGAGAACCTTGTCGAACACTTTACTGAAGACCATATAGATCACATCTACTGCTCTGCCCTCATTAATCTTCTTTGTTACTTCTTCAAAAAACTCAATCAAGTTTGTGAGACATGATTTCCCAGCTCTGAAACTGAACCCTTCAGGAGCAGAGAAAAGAAAAGTGGCCAAGAAAACAAAGTAATGAGAAATTTATGAGTTTTTAAAAAGTTCTTGAGAAGAGCCCATTGATAGGAAGACCAGAGTTGATCACCCGTTGCTGACTGTCCTTGAAAAGATGGCTTTGGATCCTCTTCATGAACTGCTGTAGTCCATATAGTGAATGCTGTACAGTATTAGATTCTGATTAGAGAATCTCCCTAGATAGACTTGCATTAACATTGATGCTTGAAAAGATCGGAAATTTCAGTCCTGTCATATCACAATTGATACAAAATGGAGATGACATATTTCATTGATATAGATTAAGGGATAAACATGGACCAGGACATCAGGAAGAACTCAATTACAATCTTCATAACCTTTCACACCCACCTCACAGGGCATATGGGGTCTTATTTTTATATTTCAGCTGATGTGCTGCACATAAATATATTCTGGATTAGTGGTGCTGGAAGAGCACAGCAATTCAGGCAGCATCCGAGGACAGGCAAAATCGACGTTTCGGGCAAAAGCCCTTCATCAGGAATAAAGGCAGAGAGCCTGAAGCATGGAGAGATAAGCTAGAGGAGGGTGGGGGTGGGGAGAGAGTAGCATAGAGTACAATAGGTAGGTGGGGAAGGAGATGAAGGTGATAGGTCAGGGAAGAGAGGGTGGAGTGGATAGGTGGAAAAGGAGCTGGGCTTGTCGGACAAGTCCAGACAGGTCGAGTTACTGGAGGTTAGAAACTAGGATGAGGTGGGGGAAGGGGAAATGAGGAAACTGTTGAAATCCACATTAATGCCCTGGGGTTGAAGTGTTCCGAGGCGGAAGATGAGGCGTTCTTCCTCCAGGCGTCTGGTGGTGAGGGAGCGGCAGTGGAGGAGGCCCAGCACCTCCATATCCTCGGCAGAGTGGGAGGGGGAGTTGAAATGTTGAGCCACTGGGCGATTTGGTTGATTGATGCGGGTGTCTCTGAGATGTTCCCTAAAGCGCTCTGCTAGGAGGCTTCCAGTCTCCCCAATGTAGAGGAGACCGCATCGGGAGCAACGGATACAATAGATGATATTAGTGGATGTGCAGGTAAAACTTTGATGGATGTGGAAGGCTCCTTTAGGGCCTTGGATGGAGGTGAGGGAGGAGGTGTGGGCACAGGTTTTACAGTTCCTGCGGTGGCAGGGGAAAGTGCCAGGATGGGAGGGTGGGTTGTAGGGGGGCGTGGACCTGACCAGGTAGTCACGGAGGGAACGGTCTTTGCGGAAGGCAGAAAGGGGTGGGGAGGGAAAAATATCCCTGGTGGTGGGGTCCGTTTGGAGATGGCGGAAATGTCGGCGGATGATTTGGTTTATGCGAAATCATCCGCCGACATTTCCGCCATCTCCAAACGGACCCCACCACCAGGGATATTTTTCCCTCCCCACCCCTTTCTGCCTTCCGCAAAGACCGTTCCCTCCGTGACTACCTGGTCAGGTCCACGCCCCCCTACGACCCACCCTCCCATCCTGGCACTTTCCCCTGCCACCGCAGGAACTGTAAAACCTGTGCCCACACCTCCTCCCTCACCTCCATCCAAGGCCCTAAAGGAGCCTTCCACATCCATCAAAGTTTTACCTGCACATCCACTAATATCATCTATTGTATCCGTTGCTCCCGATGCGGTCTCCTCTACATTGGGGAGACTGGACGCCTCCTAGCAGAGCGCTTTAGGGAACATCTCAGAGACACCCGCATCAATCAACCAAATCGCCCAGTGGCTCAACATTTCAACTCCCCCTCCCACTCTGCCGAGGATATGGAGGTGCTGGGCCTCCTCCACCGCCGCTCCCTCACCACCAGACGCCTGGAGGAAGAACGCCTCATCTTCCGCCTCGGAACACTTCAACCCCAGGGCATTAATGTGGATTTCAACAGTTTCCTCATTTCCCCTTCCCCCACCTCATCCTAGTTTCTAACCTCCAGTAACTCGACCTTTCCGGACTTGTCCGACCTGCCCAGCTCCTTTTCACCTATCCACTCCACCCTCTCTTCCCTGACCTATCACCTTCATCTCCTTCCCCACCTATCTATTGTACTCTATGCTACTCTCTCCCCACCCCCACCCTCCTCTAGCTTATCTCTCCATGCTTCAGGCTCTCTGCCTTTATTCCTGATGAAGGGCTTTTGCCCGAAACGTCGATTTTGCCAGTCCTCGGATGCTGCCTGAATTGCTGTGCTCTTCCAGCACCACTAATCCAGAATCTGGTTTCCAGCATCTGCAGTCATTGTTTTTACCTTGCACATAAATATATACATGCATACCTGTAGCAAAGCAGCAGCTAAATATATAGACACATACCTGTATCAGTGCATGACCGAAACACATATCTACATACCTGTAACAGAGCAACAGCTAAATACATATGTTGTGATGTAGACTGTTTGATTTATGTGTATTGCTAAATCATTTGTTTTAAGTTTGTTTTATTTAAATTTTTTGGATTAGTAACGTGATTTTTCTGTGTACCTGAAGTTAATAATTATAAGCATTTCTGTATATGTGGTGATTTTCATGAAAACAGTTTGTGGAAGGTAGTAATGAATGTTTGTTTTCCATAGATTGCTCTGAACCATCAAGATAAATAATGGGACCTTAAAGTTTGTTTGAAACTTCTGGAACTTGTTTTTTCCCTAATTTGGGAAAAACATGCTATGCTTAGAGAGACAGATTCATTTCCAGTCTTACTGTAGTTTCAGCACTTCTGTGAATTCCTTTGATGAAAATTTGTATAAACCAAAGCTCCTGAAAAGAGAAAGATTTGGTGAAAATAGATTATGTAATTAAAATGTTAATATGTGTTCCAGATCAGAAATGTTAGGATAAAACCTTGAAGAGGTCACTTGAAGCTGAGTATGTTTAAAATCAGGTGTCCGAATAGCTCCATTGAAAAAAAGCTTTTTTGTCTTCCAGTCTATATGCTCGAGTGACAAATAACTTAAACCTTTCAAAATATGAGAGCAAGCAACTCTGGTATCAGTTCTATATGAGTTCTACTTTTGGATTCTATACATAGTCTGCTTTTAGAACTGTATCAGGGTGTTTTTTGGATACTCAGGCTACGGGGCCAGGGAAGCATCAGTATGTGGGCGGTACGGTGGCACAGTGGTTAGCACTGCTGCCTCACAGCGCCAATTCCCGATTCAGGCGACTGTCTGTGTGGAGTTTGCACGTTCTCCCCGTGTCTGCGTGGGTTTCCTCCGGGTGCTCCGGTTTCCTCCCACAGTCCAAAGATGTGCAGGTCAGGTGAATTGGCCACGCTAAATTGCCCGTAGTGTTAGGTAATAAGGGGAGAAAGTGAGGTCTGCAGATGCTGGAGATCAGAGCTGGAAATGTGTTGCTGGAAAAGCGCAGCAGGTCAGGCAGCATCCAGGGAACAGGAGAATCGACGTTTTGGGCATAAGCCCTTAATAAGGGGTAAATGTAGGGGTATGGGTGGGTTGCACTTCGGCGGGGCGGTGTGGACTTGTTGGGCTGAAGGGCCTGTTTCCACACTGTAAGTAATCTAATCTATGCAGCAAGAAGAGAAGCAGATGTCAGCTCATAGGTTGAACATGTGTGAAAAACATGTCTGACACAGCCAATGTGCAGAATATATTGTATGTGGAATCTTTGGGCCCTGGAATACAGGCAAATATTTAGTACCTCTTTTCCTGTTATATTCTATTCCTGATGAAGGGCTTTTGCCTGAAACGTCGATTTTCCAGCTCCTCGGACTGCTGTGCTTTTCCAGCACGACTCTAATCTAGAATCTGGTTTCCAGCATCTGCTGTCATTGTTTTTAACACATCAATGCAACATATCATCCAGGACATTTCAATATTATCTAGTGCTCACAATTGTCATACATATTTGTGTTGTTTAAGGGTCAGTGCTTAAAGAGAGATTATCGCTGTTTCAAGCTGGGTGATGAACAAGAAATGCATCTTCTTTGATATGATGTGTCACGGTTGCCATGCAATATCCACTAGGTAAAAACAATGACTGCAGATGCTGGAAACCAGATTCTGGATTAATGGTGCTGGAAAAGCACAGCAGTTCAGGCAGCATCAGAGGAGCAGGAAAATCGAATTTTTGAGCAACAGCCTGATGAAGAGCTTTTGCCCAAAATATCGATTTTCCTGCTCCTCAGATGCTGCCTGAACTGCTGTGCTTTTCCAGCACCACTAATCCAGAACCATGCCATATCCAGTCATGCCATTAGATGTGAGTTTCACTTTTAAGTGGAGTTTCATGTTGCTGTCAGGCAGCTGGAAGAACAGAAAAGTGGAGACATATAAGGAATCTAACATCTGCTTTAGACAGCCTTGCTGGATGCTCAAAATGTGCTGGTCATTAATTAATCACCCACAAGGCACAGTGTGATGCTCTATGAAATTAGCTTCTCTTGTGTCTTTTTCCCATGCAGAAAATTTCTACTCCTACAGAGTAAAAGTGAAATTTGTTTTTTTTCTGTTGCTTTTTAATCACAATTCTTTCTCATGGCACTCTTTCATCATGAATACTTAGCCAGGGAAAGTTCTTTCAGATATAGAAGCTGAAACTGGTCGTCTCTCTCCAGCCCTCACTGCATTTCAATAAGAACTCTAAAGATTCCTCCTCACCTTTCTCCTAAGTGGTTGTCCCTTTATTTTGTTCATGGCTGGATCATTAAATATATTCAAGGTTTAGATAGATAGATTTTTAATCAGGGAGGGAAACAAGGATTTGGGGGAAAAGACATAAAATGGAGTTGAGGATTATCAGAATGACAAAGCAGACTCCATGAGCTGAATGGTCTACTCCTGCTCTGAGACCATGACTTTAATTCTTGATGATCTAACCAGGGCAAACAACATCTCAGTATCCAAGCCCTTTTCAGAATATTTTTCTTCTGAACTCAAAGATTGACAATTAGGGCTTGTTTTCAGTTAAGTACAATGAGCCGTGGCTAAAGGACCAGTTCAGGGTCCCAGTACTGTGCTGCAGTTAGACATTAATTATTTGATCTCAATGAAGATGTGAAAGCAATGCCTGAGAAACTATGTGTAGACGTCAACAATGCCTGCAGGGACTAAAGTTCACCACTGAGTGGCAGTGCTCTCCAAGGAGTTTGAGGATGATTACCATTTTCACCAGAAAGTTATCAAATAAACTGCTGGAAATCTGATACCAGTACTGAAACTACTGGAATTAAACAGCAGGTTGATTTTGAATAAGAGGCAGGAAAATGCACGTTGTCTTACAGAGTTTTGGACAGAGAGACTCCACTGAAAATGTTCAGTCTTTGACAGAATCCTCACTTTCTGATCTCAGGAATGACTAAGTTTTGCTGGGATTCATGTTTGAAACTTTGTTGGGAGCAAATTTATTTTGAGTAACTCTCGGTGTTTCTATGCCAGTGCATATTGGTCATTTATCATTTTCAAGGCTGGGGAAACATGACAAGGAAAGTCTCCTTGCTCACACTCTCTCCTTGCAAGAAAACACCCAGGCACAGTTTTCCCAGGGATCCTTTTCTTTCTACACATGGGTGTGACAAGGACACTCGCGGTTTTGACAGCTTTTCTCCACACACCCACGCGCACTGAAGACTAACCACATTAAGCAAATGTTCCCATAGTGACAGTCAATCAACAGCTAAGTGCTGCACCCACCACCAAAGCAGCAAGCACTGAAGCCATGCGAAGACAGTTGGTGGTGTAGCTAAAAATGGAGATGCATGGATGGAGTCGATGGATTGGCCTGGTCTCTTTCCTGCTCCAGTAACCTGCATTTTCTTAACTTCATAAATATACAGTATTCATAAAAATATCTTTATATGCATACATAGTCACTGAAGCAGTTCAGTTCTGTGCGGTAGTGCATAAAGAAACAATCATTTGAGTTTGACTCTATCCAACAAACAAACCAAAGGCATCCCTTACATGTGCAGAACTCTGCTTATGTGCATTTGAGGCACATGGGTATCTGATAACTGAACAGACTCCTGTTTAACCTTGACAGACAGACCTTAGACGGTGGTCTTTCCCCGCTGCATCTTGGTGACAGCTGCCTCAAGCTTTAGTGCATCCTTCAGTGCGTAGTCCTGGAGCGTGGAGTGCAACACTCAATCAAGGTCCTGGAAGACCAACCAGTTTTGGGCAGAGCAAAGAGCATATTTCATCGAGTTAACGGTCCCCCAAGTGTAGTCGATGTTTGTCTCTATGTCTGCCCCAGGGAACAGCCAATAGAGCATAGAGTCCTGCATCACGGAGCTGCTCGGGACAAATCTTGACAAAAACCACTGTGTCTCTCTCCAGACTTCCTTTGCAAAGGCACATTCCAGAAGGAGACATGTGACAGTCTGTACTCCACACCACCGCTGCCATTTTGAGGGCCATGCAACATGGAACCATGGGCCATCCATGGGATCTCCCCAATTCAGAATCTTGTCAAACCCCCAGGGATGCAAGGACATTTAATGCATTTTATCTCCAGGACATTGCTGGATTTTTGAGTTATAGTTTTAAAGTGCTATTTCCTTGTTGTAACACCTTCCCAGTGACCTACTTGAGCTTGCAGCTGGCTATTCCTCTCAAACAACCCGTCAGCTTAGGGAGAGCTCGCCCACCATCTTCTCCTGAACATGAAACCTGTCTCCATGCCAATGAAAGGGCTTCGCAGTCAAACTGCCTGGTCAATGACTGTAACGTGCACACATGCACACAAATTACAAATGTGGAAACTGTCCCATCCACTGCCCCCAAAGTAAAAAAGTAGACAAAAAAGTGGAGAATTTGATGTTTCGGATATGAGCCTTCTTCCAGCCTTCCGCTTGTCTACTTTGGATTCCAGCATCTTCAGTTTTTTTTTTTGTCTCTCCCTGTCAGTGTTTTACATAATGTGTCAGTTATCAGTTTGGTAAATGGAACAATTTCCAATTCAGGATTCTCAAAACTCCACATCTGCTGAACACCCAGATATTTGTCAAGACATGTTGCAAACCTCTTCAATTTATCAGCGACTCCAATAGGGTTAACTCTCTCTCTCTCTCTCTTTCTTCCCAGTGTTCGAAGACTTCTCCATGTGATGTCACTTGTAGGGAGGGATTTACCCAGTTCTCCTTCACTGGTCTGTGTCAGGACACTGGAAACTGTCTTGTCCCAGCACGTTCATTCAATACTAACTTGTTCCTGGATGCTAAAACATGAGCCACGCATCTTTGTGAAAAAAAACAGCTCTCCTTTCTGCATTCTTCCCCATGCCCCTGGAAGGTGGGGACTCTTATGAGAGTACAGGTCCATGATTTTTTTAGCAGTCATTAACATTACCCTCACCAGCAGTTCCCACCACTTTGTATATCAGCTGGAGCAAGAAAGTAAATCTAAACTATTCAACTGCAGTTGACTTCACAACCAAGCTCAGTAAGTGATCTCAACTATATATATGCTTTCCTGAGTAAAAGTGCCTTGATAACCAACACTTCTGACTGATTCGCCAATTCTCTAACACAGGAGCACAGAGGTCAGATATAAAACCCTGATCCCCACAGTAGTCAGCAAAAACAGCTGGGGTCCTTCCAGAATACCAGAAGATGTTTTTATGTGATGTGTCTTGGCCTTATCAAATGCACACATCAATGTTATGAGGAGTGAAGATGCACTCAATGTTCTATACATCATTTATAAAAGTGAGGGCACGGCTTGCTCTGGGTGCGTTTTGCTCTTATGATGAAGAATTTCTGCTCGAGCATAAGGAGTCGTAATCCCATGTTAAACACATGTCGCTTCACAAACATGTAAAGAAATGACAGAGACCTTGTCACAATACTGCATCATCTCACGAAGCAATGCAGTGATGTACTGGTCATTACTGAACAATGTGAGGTCAGATCCACAGACGGGGAATATGTGAACAATTAATTAAATAGACAGAAAAAAAACTGATCTTGGGCAATGGTGACCATGAAGCTAGTGAATTTTCATGAAAACCCATCTGATTCACTAAGCCCCCATAAAGTTGGCAGGAGTGGAGTGTGTGGGGGAATCTGACATCTTCCCCTGACAGGCGTGTGTGTGTGTGTGTGTGTGTGACTCTGAAATGATCCAGCAAACCAGTTTTATTCAAGAAGGTAGATCACCACCACCTTCTGAAAGGCAATTAGGGATAAACAATAAATGCTAGTCTTGTCATTGATGCTCACATCCTTTGAATGATCAAATAGAAACGTTGAGCACAATGCTATTGAGACAAAAGTATCATAAACCCAATGCAGAAGCTGTAAATCAATCTTAAAACATAAACAGCTCTCTCTGACTGCTGCAGGAAGATAGTGTTTCTTTAAGGAAATTTATGACATTGCAAATGTCCCCAGCAGCATCATGATCTCAAAGTAGCATATATCCCATGTCTGTGTGGGTTTTCTCTGGGTACTCCAGTTTCCTCCCACAGTCCAAAGGTGTGTAGGTCAGGTGAATTGGCCATGCTAAATTGCCCATAGTGTTAGGTGTAGGGGTATGGGTGGGTTGCGCTTCGGCAGGTCGGTATGGACTTGTTGGGCCGAAGGGCCTGTTTCCACACTGTAAGTAATCTAATCTAATCTAATCTAATCAATTATTAATCCAGAGTCCCAGGTAATGTTCTAGTATATGAGTGATTATAAAGCATTTTGGGATGAAACCATAGAAGGTGCTATCTAAATGCTTTTACATTCAAGAACATGAGAACAGAAGCATGTCCCTGAAATCCTCAAACCTTTTCCATAGCCCATCTACTACAGTCCATTACAGACTTCAACTCACTGCAACAGAGGGTATGTTCCTACAAATACTCAAAGCAAAACTCGCGGATATTCATTCATGTTCTCACTATGTCTTCAAGCCTTGAGACTCAAAGGGACCAGGTGGAAAATGTTAAACATCTTCAATAAAGCTTTGTTTAAATCTTTGCACCAGCATATTAAAACGCACAAAAAAAGCACCACATTATGAATTTGGGAAGGGGACATCAAGTGAGTGACTTCAACAAAACAAGTTTCACTGTGTTTGCTCTTTATTGTTGAATGTTGACAGATCTCTTGTGTACTTCTCTCATTTTTTTTCCATTATTTGAGACCAGTGTCCCTCAACCCACAGCACAGGATAGAGAGTACAGGGGTGAAAGTAAAACCAAGCAGTCAAGTCTGTTAGAGGAAAATATATAAAATGTGTGTGAAAGACATGAGTAGTTCCTCTATAACGTGATGGCTGCATTCCTGTGCAACCCCGCATTACGTGTGATTTAGAAACCGCGCTTACAGTGTTGACAATGTAATCGTGTTACAACCAGCACACATTTTAAAAGTTTGTGCTTCAGAAACAGTGGCCCAATTCATCAATCGTGTTACAGTGAATCGCGTTAACAAAACACACATTATAGTAGAACGACCCGTATGGTGTTTAATGAATACTTTGCATCTTTTCAGCGGGATAAACAAAGTAAGAGAGAAAACTTTAAGGGTTTTGCATTTTTGAAAGTAGATAAATCACCAGGTCTCAATGAAATATATCCCAGGTTACCAAGAGAAGCTCGGAGAAACTAGCAGAGGTTCTGACCATAATTTTCCAATCCTCTCTCTGGAGTCAAAGCTGATAGGGAGGAACTGCTATCATTATACCATGCTTTAAAAAAAACAAGAAAGATACAAGTGGAGTAAATTCAGGTCTGGCAGCCCACACAAACTATCGGGAAAAAATATTTGAGATATATAAACCATCATTTGGACAGGCACAGATTTCTGACGGGCAGTTAGCATGGATTTAAGAGAAGGCCCTGTCTGACCATTTTCATCACATTTCTTTGAAGAGGTAACAAAAAAGAGTTGAGGAGTGTGGTGTGTTTGATGTAGTCTACATTAATTTTAGCAAGAAGGAGAAAGTGAGGACAGCAGATGCTGGAGATCAGAGCCGAGAGTGTGTTGCTGGGAAAGCACAGCAGGTCAGACAGCATCCAAGGAGCAGGAGAGTGGTCATTTCAGGCATAAGCCTTTCATCAGGAAGGTTTTAGCAAGGTTTTTTGACAAATGACAGACTGGTTGAACAAAAAAAACTCACGGAATCAAGGACGACAACTTGGATCACAAAATAGTCACAGCAGCAGAAAGATTACATGACCAACTGGCATTTTTCTTTACTGGAAGGTTGTTTCCAGTGGGATGCCATAGAGCTCCATGCAAGGTTCCTTGCTATTTGTTGTATCTATCTTTAAATTAGACTACAATGTATGGAAAATAATTAAGTGTCCAAATAATACAAAAATATGGCCATCTGTTCGGTTGTGAGGAAGAAGATGGGCGGCACGGTGGCTCAGTGGTTAGCACTGCTGCCTCACAGCGCCAGAGACCCGGGTTCAATTCCCGCCTCAGGCGACTGACTGTGTGGAGTTGGCACATTCTCCCCGTGTCTGCGTGGGTTTCCTCTGGGTGCTCCGGTTTCCTCCCACAATCCAAAAATGTGCAGGTTAGGTGGATTGGCCATACTAAATTGCCCATAGTGTTAGGTGAAAGGGTAAATGTAGGGGAATGGGTCTTGGTGGGTTGCGTTTCGATGGTTGGTGTGGACTTGTTAGGCTGAAGGGCCTGTTTCCACACTGTAAGTAATCTAAAACACAGTGGATTGGTCATGGGTCAGAAATGTGCCAAACAAAATTCAGTCCAATAAACCAGGGGGAAGGTTACAAAAGGTAATGGAATATGCAATTACTGGTCAAAAAAGTGTAAAGGAGTACCATGATAACAAATCTCTGAATGGTACCAAAACAGATAGAAAAGGTTGTTTCCATGGCAAAGTGATTATTATTTATTATCAAAATCCTGGATAACCCTCCCTAATGGCTCATTCACTCTGAACCTCTTGCATTTTATCTTAAATCTATGTCTACTGGTCAAAGCTCACCAAGAGGAAATGTTCCTTCCTGTCTATTGCTCCTCAAAATTTTATCTATACTTTGAAACTAAGTATTCTGATTCTGAGGCAAGAATGTAATTTTAGCTCTCGTCAGAACCACGCAGATTTTGTCTTATGATTTGCCATCGTTAATACAGGAAAAGATGAATCACATCCTCACAGATCATGGCCTCCAACCATCCCTGTGGAGTGCTCGCAATCATTTTTCTCATTCAGTGGTTTATAAATTCATGAGCCATGAATTTACCGTATCTGAGAGAGAGAAAAAAGAACAAAGAGAGAAAGTGAGAAAGAGATAGATACGGAGTTAAATGTGCAGGCACAATCAGCAGTAATAGCAGCTTTGTCCCTTGTCCAGGAGCTTTCTCTGTACAGAAACTCTTGACTAGACTTGAATCCGAAAGGATAGATGAGTCATTGCTGAAATCAAGACAATTAGCACATGTGTCTGTCATCATCTGCCTTGAATCACTTTTCCATTGTACTTTAATTGAACTGGAGCCTTTCATCTTACACCTGACACATAAATTTGCAGCAAGTGCACTTTGTGTCAACGCTCTTTCCTCTTACCCTACTCTTAGACTTGAAAACAATGTTAAAGCTCCAGTGCCCTTCTTGACAAACTATGACACACATACAGCTCTCAGCCTTCAGACAGATGTCCCATCTACAAAAGGGGGATGTTTCAGGTGAAAGCTCATGATCCCATTGTGCCAGTTGAAAAATTAAAAGATGGAAAGACTTCCAATGATACGGTGTCTTTCACAATATTAGGATGAAAGGCAAGGAAGTGAATTCGAAGAGTAGTCTTTGTTGTAGTGTTAGAAAACAGCCAAAAGTTCACCAAGTATAGCAAATAACATTTTCCCTTAACTGCAACTAACATGACTGCCTCAAAAAGTAGTTCAAGAGTTGATCATACCATAGTTATTTGAGAGAAATTATAAAGTGACTTATCTGTTATCACACAATAATCACCGCATTTCAAAGTTACTTGTCATGAGAGGTTTTGACAGAGTAAATATGGTTAAATTGTAAAAGCAACACAGAGTGTTTCATGTCCATCAGGGTCTCAGTTTAACATACTTTCAGTTGTATTGCACTTCTGATCACATCCAGCTTTAACTGTTGTGGAATGTAATTTTTACAACTTTTTAAAAAATGAATAAAAGACACGTTTAGAAAAGACAAGGTGGATCTATTGGCACTATTTGTGTTGGGAATGGTGTACCTACAGAAAGTAACAATAAGTTTGTGTCTCATTGGAACTTACAGAATGCATGATATGTTGCTATGGCCTCACTCAATGGCATGTGTCCCATTGCTACCCAGCATATGTGAAATATGACTCATACACATAACATTGACAAGGAACAATAAGTACATTACTGCAGATACCTGCTCTATAATTTGTGGTCAGACGCTCATGATAGTGTTACATGTTTATGTTGGGCCCTTCAGTATTAGAGCACGCAAAGTTGGAAGCTGCTGACAAGTTTTGCATACACCTTAATCGACGTGTTGTGCTCACATGGATAATAAGGCTCCATCACCATCTGTGTGGCATTAAATGCACAAATGGGTTTACCTGTTAAGCACATTATCTGCAGGAGAATCCAAGCGCAGGCAAAAAAATGAAACGAAAATCAATGTCAAAACCCAAACTCTTTATCATTCAACGGTTTGGCACATGAGCCCTTTTTTTGCTGACAGCCTTGTCTCTCATCTTGCCAGAGTTTCTGCTCAAGGTTGGCAAAGGTGAAGCTGACCCTGCAAAATTGATAAGTGATTTCATTTTCAGTTCTGGCTTCTGTTAGGGCACTCATAGTGCTATCAGTTAGATTTAGAATTTAGATTTTATAATCACATATACTTAAGTACAAGAGTAAAGAAGTACAGTTAAAAGTGTATAATGTCACCACACACGGCATCATCTTAGATACCAAGGTAACAAGGTACAAAAAAATCTTGGGTACAAAATAGCAAGAGAAACGAGAGTTAAAAAGTTAAGCATTACTTGATAGAATAGTAGAAAAATAAAGAAATAGCTGATAATTTACATTCAAGTCTTTTGTAGATTAAACTAGGAAAATAAAGTAATAAGTTAAAAGTTCAACAGTTTTTGATGACACCTCTGCCAATCTCGCTCTCTGGTGAGAGCTCAGCTGTCTGTTCTCAATGTCGTCACCACAGATGCTGTTGCTGCTGCTAAAACTGCCACCTCTCCGATCTCCCCCTGGTGCCTCGGGAAGATGCCGAGGATCTCCTCGCATGCCACACCAAGCCACCAAGCCAAGCCATGAGCTACCGAGAGACCAGCCCACATGGATAATAAGGTTCCATGACCATCTCTGTTCCATCACTCTACTGCCCTGAGACCAGGCCGGGAGCCGCCAAGGGACCAGGCTGGGACTTGCCTTGAACTATCGAGAGACCAGGAGGGACTCACCTCGAGCCTCTGAGAGACCAGCCTGAGAGCCATGGTTGATAAATTCCTGATAAAAACCCTCTCACCTTATTGCTTCCCTCTGCGTTACCCCAATTATGGCACAATTGCAGTCTTGGGTATGTCATGCTGGTTGCCATTCTGTTTGTGGCTCCAATTGTCTCATTCAGGTACATACACCTTAAGTAAAACCTAGCTCACTCTAACCACTGAGTCAGAATGCTGGGCTTCAGTGCAGTACTGAGGGAGTGGTGCATTTCCAGCTGTCCTATCATTCAGGTGCAAGATTAAACTGTTCTGTCTACTCTGAAACAAAAACCCAGATGCTATTCAAAGCATGGAGCTCCAATCAAAAACCCATGAATTGATTATTAACTGCAATTGTTACTCTATTGTAACAATATTGTAACAATATTGTAACTCTATTGTAACAATACCTCAGAAAGTTATTAATTGTGCAAGACTGAAAGTAAAGTGCTATACATGTTGTCAACCATGGCTCAGTTTGTAGCTGTCTAGTTCATGAGTAAGACGGTTGTGGGTTGCACCAGAGAGGTGAACACATTATCTAAAGCTTTGTTTTAACCTGTACGTTATGGACCGGCACTATCAATAAACCAGCAGAAAGTATAAAGCTCAAACATCGAAAGTACACTGTATTATAGTGATCTCCGCAATGTCCAAGTAGTCAACCAAGGGTGCGAGTGAGAATGCTATCTGTTGCTAAGTTTTATTTAAGACAAAGTTGCATGATTGTTTAAGTGATTTATGGTGTAAGTGAAGTATAATAGTTATGTACATAATCTCTTGCATTATGTTTCTATTACTTAGTGTATGTTTTACATTGATTAGGTGGACCTCTTGATCAACCGGAATATTTGATCAATCAGTACACACCTGGTCCTATAGGCGCTGGTTAATAAAAAGTTTGCTTGTACTTCAGTACAGTTCCGAGTGAGCGCTATGCTGTCAATGGTATCATTTTTCTTGGATGAAATATGAAAAAGAGGGCTCTCTCATCGGGCACATAAAAGCTTCAAAGAAGAGCAGGGAGTTCCCCAGGCCAGCATTCAGGACAAAGGAATTTGCTTGATTGGTACCATATCCAGAATCATCCACTTCCTCCACAACCAATGCTCAGTAGCAGCAGTGTGTACCGTCTGCAAGATGCACTGAAGAAATTTGCCAAAGATCCCCAGACAGCGCCATTCAAACTCACAACCACTTGTATTTAGAAGGCCAAAAGCAGGAGATACATAGGTACACCACTGTGATCCCCTCCAAGCACTCACCAAGCTGACTTGGAAATATATCGCCGTTCTTTCAGTGTCATTGGGCCAAAATCCTGGAATTCCCACCCTAACGATATTGTGTGCTATCTACAGTAAATGGACTGCAGCAGTTCAAGGCAGCAGCTCACAACAAACTTCTCAAGGGCAATTAGGGATGGGCAATAAATGCTGGCCCAGCCAGTGACATCTACATCCCATGAGTGGAAGAAGAAGCATCCTGGACAATATGTATCCCTTAACCAACATCACAAAACGATGATTTCTCTTTATGTTTGGAGGACTTTGAGATGCATTAATTGGTTGCCAGCTTTTCTACACCACACAGTGACTACACCTCACTGGCAGTAAAGGGCATCCTGAGGTCATGGGGATGTTATATAAATGCAGGTTTTTCTCTCTTTCCATTGGGGGTTCTGGCTCCCTGTTAGGCTAAATTAACCTGTATCCCTGACACGTAGACCACCTTGGCTCCAGCTAGCAGGCAACACTAGTGGGTGGAGAAGAGGTAAAGGAGACTTATGAACTGAAGCATTAATGGTTGAAAGTGTACAGTCTAGCGGTGTGACTACTGAACAGTCACATAGTGACTGAGCCTGTTCAACTGATACTTGGAGTGGTGCCCAAGAGGAGGAGAGAGAAACTCATCTGAACAGCTGGACCTCACACTGCTCAGCAAACAGGAAAAACCTGGTCCTTTGACAAAAGATGATTATTTTAACGAGTTACTTCATGCACTTTAAAGGGACAGTTTCTCACCCAACGTAATTACAAAATAGGCTCCAACTGAAATCATCTTTGTTATTCAATCATCTTGCTGCTGAAGACACTAATTTGTGCAATGAATCCACTCACCCACATGCTGATTGGTTATTTCATTCCACAAGTGTGAAAGGGAACATTCGTTAAATTAATTGCGAGGTAATTGCCAATGACAATTCACATATCACATTCAAACTTGATCCCATACTCACTCAGTGTGCACGTAAGCACACTCCATCGGGGCTTTCCGAATAACAACAGAAAGCTGACTGCTTCCTTCAGTAACATTGTGATTCCAGGATAGGTCTCTCTGGCTCCTGGCTATTGCACTAAATGGGACAATTTTGATCAGAGATCAGTTTCTGGCCCTCCCAGTCTGTTCGGGCCAGCCAGTCACAAGCTGCCATCAGAAGAACTTTTGATAGTAATGTAGATAACTACTCACATATGTCCTGTACACAAAAAGTAAGATGAATCTAACCCAGCCACTTACTGTCCCACTAGCCTTTCTTCAATCATTAGCATAGTCATGGAGGGTGTCATCAACATGTCTCAAGTAATATTTACTGAGCAATAATTTGCTTAGTTTGGGTTCCACCAAGGCCAGTCAGCTCCTTAGCTCATTATAAGATTGGTCCAAACATACTCAGAAATGCTGAACTCAAGAGTTGAGAGTTACTGCCCTTGTTACCAAGACAGGATTCAACTAAGTGTGACATCCAGGAGACCAAGCAAAGCTGGAATCAATGGGAACTGGGGGAAAACTGTCTACTGATCGAAGTCACGAAGGATGACAGTGCTGGTTTTGGTACTGATTTAACTGTATTGAGATCACAGATCAATATCCCTAATCTGCCAATATTTTTATGGGTAGCAGTAACTAACCAGGAAATATCTGCTGAGGTGGTAGTTGTGGTAATGAAAGCTTTTAAGTGGAAATAATCTGGAGCTTTGAATATTTCAAGTAATGGGACTGTGATTATTTCCTTTGGCAGATTGTTCAATTGTGAAATTGCCCTTGGGAAGAAAGAGTGTTAATTCACCATCTTGGAAATAAATGGTCTTTGTAGTTACTGTGAATGACAATCTCGTGTTATGTCATTGATGGAGGGCAATGGTTACGAGAGGTCAGTTAGCTCAGCCCCGGGGACATTTGCTGCAGGAGTTTCTTAGGGTAAGGTCACATACACAAACATCTTCAGTTAATGCCTCAATGACCTTTCGCCCATCATAAGGACACATGTAAGGGCATTCACTAACGTTGCACAATATTCAGCACTGATAATGACTCCTTAGATGTTGAAGCAGTCTCTGTCCATAGACAGAAAGACCTGGACAATGATCCAGTCTTGGGTTGACAAGTAGTAAGATTCCTTCGGCAGCACTTTCCAAACCCACAACTTTCAACATTTGGAGGGACATGGGTAGCAAATGCAAGGAAACACTACCAGCTACAACCAAGCCACACACCATCCTCACTTGGAACTGTATCACCATTCCTTCCCTGGCAGGTAAAAATCCTGGAAGACCCTCCCTAACAACCTTGTTGGTGTACCTACATGATAGGGACTACAGTGGTTCAAGAAAGTAGCTTAACACCACCTTCTTCAGAGCATCTAGGGATGGGCAATAAATACCGGCCCAGCCAGTGATACTCACATCCCATCAAAGAATAAATAAAAAGAGTAAACCACCATATGGCAATCTGCAGAAATGTCACCAGGTGACAAAACACATCAATCCAAAATACCAGACATTCAGATAAAAAGAATCATAGAATTCCTACAGTGCAGAAACAGGCCCTTCAGCCCAACAAGTCCACCCTGATCGTCCGAAGAAGAAACCACCCAGACCCATTCCCCGACCACTCTACATTTACTCATGCACCTAACTTACACATCCCTGAACACTATGGGCAATTGAGCATGGCCTAACCTGCACATCTTTGGATTGTGGGAGGAAACCAGACCACCCGAAGGAAACTCACATAGACACGGGGAGAATGTGCAAACTCCACACAGACAGTCGCCCAAGGCGGCTTTTAAAGTACAGTTTACATGAGGGAGGCATGATGAGGTTTCTGGTGAGGAACTTGCAACACCCAAGGTGTAGATAAAAAAGCATAGGGTAAAGGAATTCAGATTTACTCAGAGGTGGAAGGACGTAGAATTTTCAGTGTTGGAGGAGATTACAAAGATAATGAAGAGGGAGGATCAAGGACAATATTTAAATTCATGAATGAGAAATTTAAAATTGCAGCTGTCCCTGACCAGGAATCAGTGAGCAGGGATTTGATTTTGGAGAGTGCAGCATGGGTATGGGCATCAGAGCTTTAGATATTTTCCTAATCAACCAGTTCAAAGGTGTTATTACACACTGTTGGAGCAGGTGGGACCTATTTGACCAATGCACCAGAACAGCCCTCAAACAGAGGTTTTGATGATTTGTTTTAGTTTTACAGACAGTGGAAAATAGAAGAGTTGAGTCTGTCGGATATCAAAAACATGGCTCAGGATTTCAACTCAGCCAGATTCAGGGATGAGCCATGTCACAGAAATGGAAAGCAGTAGTTAAAGCAGGCATTGTACACCATAATTTTTTTTCTTTATTCAGCAGAACTAAAGCAAAAAAACCGGTTAGCTAAAGTGTTGCTTGTGAAGACGGGATCAGGGTGGAGTCCAGGCTGTCGCGGGCCACACCGGTGGAGGTACAGAGTGCTGGTGAAGCCCTGCGGTGATTCCGAGACACTGCGTGTCACCATACGTTCAGTTGCCTGAAGGCACAACAGTGTTGGCTGCTCCTTTGAGTTACAGACTTATGTGGTTTTAGGACAGACAGCAGAAGCAACATTTCAGAACAGTGGGACACGCCTTCTTGGTGACTTCATTTCAGGTGATGCCAGCAATTGTCTGGGTGTCAAACCAAACAAAAAAGCACAGGCAGCACACAAAAGCAGCAATGACCTTAACCAGCTGCCACATGTTCTGGGCCTACAGTGGAAATGGTGGCTGAAACAAGATAAGGTGCCAGCTGTGGCATGGTCTGAGCATTGTGCATCTAGCCTCGCTCCATGACACAGGAAATCTAATGTGACATTCCAGTGCAAGACTGGAGGGGTGCTGCATTGTCAAAGGTGTTGTGTTTAAGATGAGAAATTAAAACAGGTCTCAGCTGCTCTCTCTTACAGAAGATTCGACAGAACTCTTCAAGGGAGCGAAGGAGAATTCTTCCAATTATCGTGGACAGTACTTATTTCTCAACTGACATTTTGAATAACCATTAATTTATTTTGTTTCATTGCTATGGTGTGACCTTGTTAAATTCAACTTAACTGTTGGATATCACACATTCCCCGAACAGTGATCAAATGTCAAAAGTACTTATTTGATTTGAAGTGCTTGAGGACATCCTGGTATCAGGAAAGAAGCCTCATAAATCTAAGACTTCCTTTATCGTTCTGATGCATAATGAAATCATACTGACTTACATGTAAGATTAGCTTGCACAAGTGTTTCCTCTAGTCCTGTCTTGGTGGCATTGATTCATGATCTGAAGCAGTTTAAAGTGTTCTGCTCTCTCACCATCTATCACTCTTCAAGTTGAACAAGGCAATGCCTATCCGCAGCTTTATACGTATATGGGGAGGGGCTGAATTGGTCACATCTTTCCCACTCCCAGTCTAAACGCAATGTCAATGTAGTGATTGGAACTGGGTGGACTTAGTTGACTATGAAGTCCTTGAATGGGGTTGTTAACCTGGGCCAATCAAGAGACACTAGGTGACCAATATTAATATGTGATTACCGCACTTAGGTGGTAGTGTGGGGGTTAAAAGAAAAATAAACAGCAGATTCACTGTTTTAAAAAAAAAACAGGACTGTTCCAACAGAAAGAAAAAATAAGCAGGGGATTTGTTTTCCTATCTTCCTGGTGGTGGAAATTGAATAAAGATTTGTGCACTTTGTGTCTTTCACTGTGTCTCACACGTATACACACACACCATGGGTGCTGGGGATAAAATAAGCACTACCGCACTTAGGTGGTAGTGTGGGGAAAAAAAAAGAGAAAAAAAAAACAGGTGACTACCCTCCCCTAAAGAAAAAAATTAATATGTGGCTACCGCACTTAGGTGGTAGTGTGGAGGTTAAAAGAAAAATAAACAGCAGATTCACTGTTTTAAAAAAAAACAGGACTGTTCCAACAGAAAGAAAAAATAAGCAGGGGATTTGTTTTCCTATCTTCCTGGTGGTGGAAATTGAATAAAGATTTGTGCACTTTGTGTCTTTCACTGTGTCTCACACATATACACACACACCATGGGTGCTGGGGATAAAATAAGCACTACCGCACTTAGGTGGTAGTGTGGGGGTTAAATAAAAAAAAGAAAAGAAAAAAGGAAAAAAAACCAAGCATATAAAAAAAAACAAAAAAAAAGAAAAAAAATTAATATGTGATTACCGCACTTAGGTGGTAGTGTGGGGGTTAAAAGAAAAATAAACAGCAGATTCACTGTTTTAAAAAAAAACAGGACTGTTCCAACAGAAAGAAAAAATAAGCAGGGGATTTGTTTTCCTATCTTCCTGGTGGTGGAAATTGAATAAAGATTCGTGCAAAAAAATAAATAAATTAATTAATATGTGATTCAGAATCTCCTCAGTTCAGGGACTAACTCTAAGCTGCCTGGTCACAGCCAGTGTACTATGAACAAGTAAATAAATGGTGACTTAGTGATGGGATACCAGCCTCTGTGCAATTATTTCAGTGACGACAGAAGAAAACACAATGTGTCTGAAGAACATTTGCTCTCAACAGTCATCTTTGATTCGGGTAAGCATTTCTGGTATAATTCCTTTATTTGGGAAGCTTGACTCACTTGATCCTGCTGTCGAAGACTGAGCCCAGTATGTTGAAAGAATCCAATATTTTTTTCCGGGCAAATGACATTGGAGCAGATGAAAAGCAACAAGTAATCCTTCTGACTGCTTGCAGACCTGCTGCACTGTTGGTTATAAGGGGCTTAACTCTCCCAGAGGCACCAGACACTAAAACCTTTGAAGGAGTTGCCAGAGTTGGTCAAGGAAAACTACAACCCCAACTTCCCCTAATCTTTAAATGCTACTGTTTTTATTTAGCCGTTAGAGAACTGGGGTAGTCCACATCAGGATTTTTGATTATGTTAAGATGGCTGGCAGAGGCATGGAATTTTGGGTTAACATTGGATGAAATGCTGAGAGACCATTTGGTATGTGGGATTAATGATGTAACCATGCAGAAGCACCTACTAATTGAAGCCCAGCAGGATTTCAAACAGGCACTGAAGCTGGTCTTGTCATTAGAAACTGCGGCAAGTGGAGTTTGGAAATAACAGGGCATGCCAACAAACTGTCCGATTGAGCTTGGGGTACACCATTTGAGTCAATCGCAGAGCTGACTGCGGGTCATATTCTGAGCAGAGGGACCTTAGCAGAACCCCACAACAAATCCAGGCCTCGGCCAAGTGGCTAAAATGTTTTTCAGGATCTGGCTGGTGAGCCATTGTAATTGCTGCTGGTATGCAGACTTGAGACAGAAAAGGAATTCTACAAGTCCTGACTTGAGTGAGAAGGCTCATAGGCCAGTACCAAGGGCTCACCCTGGAAAGTCCTCCTCCATCTGGGTTGGAACAATAAAATTGCTTAGCAACATCCAAATCAGAACTGATTAAATATAATAGTCACCCAGTTCCCATGGGGCCGATACCAGTGCAGCTATATCTGTGGCTGCAGAAACTGACTTTAACAAGATTCACTCAGCTCTCCAACCCTTAAATTTGAGCAAGACGTCAGCCAGACAGAGAACATACACTGGGGAACCTTTGCAGATTAAGGATACAACTTCAGTTCTGGTCTCTCGTGAGAAGCTGTTGGTGCAGCTACCCCAGTGGTAGAAAGAGGCTTGGGCCCAAGCTTACTGGGCCAGAATTGGTTGAAAAAGATTGACCAAGATTGGCTCACCATTTTTTGATTGGAAAATGGCTGTCTCAGTGAAGTCTTAGTGAAACACCCAGGAGTTTTTCAAGAAGGGCTTGGGACTATCAAAAGGCCCAAAGCCTCATTACATGTTGACCAGGAAACATTTCTGCAATTTTACAAGGCCCGCCCAGTGCCATTTGCCTTGTGGGTAAAAATAGAGGTGGAAAGCAGGAGGCAGGAGAGCAAAGGAATCAACGAATCAGTGCAGTTTGTGGAATGGTCAGCACTGGTCGTACAGATTGTGAAGCCTCACGGCTCAGTTTGTCTGTGTGGACAAATGGTAAACCGCTTCTCACAGCTGGATAAATACCCGACCCCTCGCATACAGGACTTGCATGCAAAGTTGGTAGGGGGACTGTCCTTTACAAAGCTGGATGTGAGCCATGTGCATCTGCAGTTGCGACTGGAAGAGTCCCAGACGTATGCCACAATTAACACCCAGAAGGGTTTACACCAATATACAAGACAGCCATTTGAGGTATCATCAGTGCTCTTTTCCAGTGGACTGTGGAGAACATTTTAGAAGAGCTACCCCAGGTTGCCATTTATCTGGATGACGTGCTCTTAATCGGGAAGACCAATAAAGAGCACTTGAAGAATTGCATATAGTCCTTAAATGTTTCTCCCAGGCAGGCATATGCCTGAGACAGGAAATATGTGTGTTCCAGGCACTGCAACTGATCTACTTGAGTGATAGAATCAACAAAACCAGGATACACCCATTAGAAGATAAAATGAGGGCAATCAAAGGAGCTTGAGCTCCTATGCCTGTACTGGTGCGTAGGCCTTTGCTTGTGCTATTGAATTATTACAGAAAATTCAAATGTAACCTGGTCTCTATGTTGGCACCCTTACACCTGCTGTTGAAAAACAGTCATCCTTGAAAATGATCACATATCCAAGAAGTAGCCTTTAGGAAAGTGTAAAAGCAGTTATTGTCATGTAGGGTGTTGGCCCACCACAATCTGAAGTGAGAGGTGGTGTGGACATGTGCCGCCTCCCTGTGGGTTATCGGGTTAGTGTTGGCTCACTGGTGGCCCAATGGAGAGGAATGCGCTATAGAGCATGCTTCCCAGACTTTGGCTGACACTGAATGCCCAGACAGAGAAGGAAAGTTTGGTAGACATCTTTGGTTTGAGGACGTTCCACCAGTACCATTAGGGACAGGAATTTATCATAGTAACAGATATCAAACCCCTGTGAGGGCTATTGAAGGAAGATAAGGTGATGCCGCCCACAGCTTCCGGTAGAATTTAGTGATGAAACCTTATTTTTAGGGCATACAATTACAAGTTAGAACACCTACCAGGAAGCCAAGTAGATGCCTTGAGCAGCTTCCCACTGGCAGATACCCCACCACAAGTGCCTCCCTGGAAGTGTCCATTCTGGTCCAAACATTAAAGGCAGGCTTGAAGAAGCAGACTAAAGCATCATTTGATAGCAAACTGTTTTGGTTCCTGTTGGATTATAGGACCCCCACCCCTACACACAATTACAGGGATAGCTCCAGCAGGGTTGACTAATGGGGAGGAGATTCCACACCTGATATCCCAAAGTCAGAAGTCACATGACACCAGGTTATAGTCCAATAGGTTTATTTGAAATCACAAGATTTCAGAGTGCTGCTCCTTTGTCAGGTGAAACAGTAGCAGGAAGGCCAATGCCGGCCATGTGCCTCCTCTAAGCAAGAGAGACAATTTAATTTGGAGGACAAGTTTGATGCCAGAACCATGGAAATGGCCCTGTATGGATACGAGGCAAGGTTGACACGAGGTCAGATCCTGTGACTTACAAAGTTCGAGTAAGTGCTACTACTGAACAAACATCTGGATCACCTGAAAGCTGTTACCTCACAAAAGGGACAGGAGCAAAACATACCTGGTCCTTCAGAATAGCCAGAAAGGCCTGTCAGAAACCATTGGTTCTCCCCCTTCACCTCGTATCCAGGAAATTTGAGAGTCTGAGATGGATGCAGCTTTGATTATGTTACCACCAGAAGAAAAAGAGGACACTCTCCTGAGATGTTCCTGATGTCACCTGTGTCAGAAACCGAATCAGAGGAACAGACTTGGGGTGAAAACATTGCAAGAAAAGCTACAAGAGAAAGATTAGGCCTACATCCCAGAAGTTGGTGGGGAGGGAAGTGGCGATTGGAAGCGGGGGACCTCATTTACTACAAGGTCCTTGACTGGGGTTGTGAACATAGGCCAATCAGGAAATCCTTAGCTGACTAATATTAACAGGGGATCCTCAGTTTAGGACTGACTCTGTGCTAGCTGGGTCACAGTCAGTGTGTTAGTGCTGCTGTTTGATTTCTGCTTTTTTTTTGGGAGAATCTTATTCCTAAACTGGCTGGTTTACAAAGCCAGTTTTGTTAACTGGTATACCTTTTTTATTAAGAAAGTAAAAAGAAAAATATATATATAACCAGGAGATTTAGAATCTCCTCAGTTCAGGGGACCGACTCTGAGCTGGCTGAACACAACCAGTGAACTGTGCACAAGTAAATAAAGAGTGACTTGGTGAGGGGGTACCAGCCTCTGTGCAGTTATTTCAGCCTACGTTATTATTTTTGTTACCCAAATCAACCTAAGGTCGGTTGCAGCCCTAAAGCAATATGGCATGCATGAGATTGTTACATTCCTTGCTGCCAACTGTTGAAGGCATCTAGAAATTAAACTTTACTCAGTTTTAGATTGATTCATAAATGTCCCTCCTGACTGGACAATGCACCACCAGTGCCAATAATTGGCTTATTGTAATCTATTGTAATCAACCCAGTCAAAGGGGCACTTTCAGATTATTGAAACAAAACCAAAAATTGCGAAAGGAAAGTTATGAAATTACCATAACATTCCAGTTGTTGATGCTGTATTCCACCCCATCAGTTCCAGAAGGCCCAAGGCATACAGGCCAACAGTGTCCATTTTGAACAAACAATAAAACATGCAAATTATTAGAACTTCTTGTAGTCAGGGAGAAGTGACAGGGTTTCCAGAGCATTGTCATGTTCACAAATAATAATGGAGACAAATTAATACCTTGAACAGAGGCAAATGGGTGTTGCAATTAATTCTGGGTCTTTTCTAGTTTGTATAGTAAACTTTGTTAAATGGGGCTCAAAACCAGTACAATAATAAAAGGAGGTGGGCAATGTAGAAGAAAATTCTATTTGTTTTAAGTAAATAAACGAAGGAATGAAGAAATTCAGATGAAATTACCACAGAATTGTTTCTGTTTATAGAATTGAATTACAGGATAGAACCGTTTGTTGTCATACAATGTGAAGACTCGGCACGTGCCAGGAGACAAAGTGATTTCTAATTAACAGAGGGAGCTGTCAATGATAACTTTCAGCCAGACGGTCAGGTCGTTTGGATGCTCATTGAGACCCCATCTGGTGTGGCTGGTCCTGGCCCGTGCAGGGCACGTGGCTTCAATTGAATTCAATTATTCCAATTAGAGAGATGATAAACCACAAAAAGAATAAGGAAAAGAGAAATAGAGTTCACAACATTAATTCAAAAAGGAGAGGTTAACAGATTTAATAAGAATTATGGCACAATATCTAAAATGTCAATAGGTTAATTCTGCTTGCATTGGCCTGAACTTCAGATTTATAAAACTTGTGGATAAAATAATATTTATGCTAATATTTAAGGATTGTAATTCACTTTAATTACCATAGGCTGAAATATTTATTCTGGATCAGCTTCAGAGTGCCAGCCTGGGTTTGTCCCTTTGTTCTGCATTAGTTTGCTTGTCTTCCATTCCCCTTTCCTCCAAGTTTCTATAACCAAGCTTGGCATTATGTAAAAAAATGTTTCAATTCGGCTTATCATTTTCTGTAATGGCTATTTCCTGTTGGAGTTCTAGTAGAGATAAGTGGGGCAGGAATAGGCACAATGATATCAATCAGGGAGGTCACGGACAGGACCCGCAGTTCAAATATATCAGCATTTTAAACGGTTTCTTTACCTTCCTGGCAGTCCCCTGGTCCTCGCTCTCTCAGCCCTCGTTACAATTTTTAAAAATGTAGTAATATTGCAACCCTCCTATCCATCCCGCCTAACCACCAACGTACGCGGGGCTACCTTTTAGACCAGAGCAGAAGATATATCCCTTGGAGACAGTAAGGACTGCAGATGCTGGAGGCTGGATAGATCCCCCTTTATTGAGCTGGTTCCCTGATCGGTCTCTGTGCATTTGCTGTATTTTTTATTTTCAGTCCTCTGCGGAAAAGACAATGGTCTCTCAATGTAAGAAAGGATGCTTTTTAGCTCGTGAGCAATATTCTTGGGATCTAGAGCACATAACATCAGGAGGAAAATACAGTGCATCGATGTTTACCATTCTTACTAATGGCATCTTTTATTGACCCAAAAATATCATCGGGTCATTATAGGATAGAACTGAGGGCGTAAGAGAACTGGACACTGTCTCCTTCCTAAATCTGTCAGCTTTCCAGTGCTGCGAGAAAGCCACAGTTTGTCATCTGGTATCTGAAAAGAGATCAGAAGTCAGGCTCCATTTCAGATTTCACAAACAAAGCTATTCCCCCGCCCCACCCCAACTAAAGTGAGATGATGATGATGCAGGAGCTGGAAGTGACATTAGAGAGACAGGGGGTTAAGGTCCGGGACAGATTGTTTGCTGGAGCTGTCAACCCTCTATAAGTCCCGGACAGGGACCCCATTTTTCTTTAGTTCTGGACTCTGCTTTCTCACCACAGATGCTGCCAGACCTGCCTACTTTCTCCAGCAAGTTCTGTTTTTCGTACCCAATTTCATCTTGAGTTCAAAGGAATCTCGCTTTCAGAACATAAAGGATGGAGAGACGGTGAGGCCATGGGGCTGAGTAAAGGGGACATCGATTCGAATATCGAATTTAACGTAAGGCGGGGGGGCTCATTCAGTTATATTTATTCGTTTGATACTCAAAGGAATATATCCATCGACAAGGTTCACTTATACAGAACGGTGTCTATAACAGAGGGCCCCGAACTGCTTCATACAAGCGCTGTCCAACACAACTTGAAACCAAATACAGAAATATGAGCTTGAAGCTGTATATTTTCAGGGGAGTAGGGACAGAGGGATGGGGGAGGGGATGGAGAGTTAGGTTTAGGAAGACCTAGACTGTAGATCATGCAGCCCAGGTCAAACTGAGGAATTAATGATTGCGCTGAACGCAAGCAGTCACTGCTGAATGTGTACACAGAACACCCATTCAGTACATGATTTGGAGATGCCGGTGTTGGAGTAGGGTGTACAAAGTTTAAAATCACACAACACCAGGTTATAGTCCAACAGGTTTAATTGGAAGCACTAGCTTTCAGAGCGCCGCTCCTTCATCAGGTGGTTGTGCAGTACACGATTGTAAGGCACAGAATTTATAGCAAAAGTTTACAGTGTGATGTAACTGAGATGGTTGAGTCTTTCATCTGTTCGAATACCATGATAGTTTCACTTCTTTCATGTGTAAATCACAAAACCTTTTTTTTTTAAGTTGCATTCTCAGGTTAACTGGAACAATTGGTGTACCATTCAGTACACTAATTCCGAAATCGTGGTAGGACTTGACACTTGGAGTCTCTCATACTTTTCACGAAATCTTTCAGACAGATCAAGATTGGAGAAAGGAAGGGAACCCTAGCACTGAAGAATAATATGAAAACGAATTAAAAGTCGTCGTGGCTGTTCAAGGGTGGGCTAAACCTACTTTCGCAGCCTATGGACCATCGCTGCTGACATCTGGTGACTCCAGGCTCCCCCGTGGTGAGACTTGCCGATTACACGTGTCTGACGCGTGGCTTCCATTTCAATCGATGAGTCCCGAGAGAAAGCGAGCCAGCCCAGAGTGGTGCGCGGGATGTATCAGAATGCAGGCAACAGCTAACTCATTCAATGAAGCGCAAACTGGAGAAAACTTCAATGATATTATATTTCACAATCTTAATTACAATATAAATATCTCACAATATAAATCGTAAACGTATCAGTAACACTTCCAATGGGAGGTTTGTTTTAATCACTCGTTTTGAACTATGCATCGTCTGAATTAATTTTGCTCTATATCTAATACAAACATTATGCCATCCAGCAAATCGTGTAGACGCACAACGTCTTGTAACATTGGCTTCGTGTTTAGCATTAATTGATTGTAATTATCGCTATTAGAAACGCCAGCATTTATTATAAGAAGCGCCACATTAGGCCCCTCAGTAAAAGCTTGGCAATAATCTGTAGTGGCTTTGACATCCAGATCTTTATGTAAAATACAGAAAGCTGTTTTGTGCAGGCTGTAGAAGCAGATGTGTGACTTTGATGGCGTGGATTTTAGCTTGGGAAGCTGACCATTAATTCTGGGACAGATTTGATGTCAGTTGGATTAAGTTAAAGATAGTCCAAAAATGACCCTTTACTTTACAAGCTGTTCTGTTTGCCACACAAAACGCGCGCGATTGAAATCCGGGTACACCGCAACATAATGAGAACATCAATTTTCAAGTGATTGGAAATTATAGTATTTATATTTTAGGATGAAGATTTGAAGCATGTTCCTTTTTGCGATATTTACCCGTCTTGTGAAGTATCTACGGATGTTTAAGGCAGAAAAGGTTTGCTTTTCGAATCTCAGCACAGTCCTGCAATAAAGTCATCACAGTCGTGGTCAGGGAGACACTGGGTCAACAGGAGTACAGTTGGGAAGAACAATTATAGATAGTGTCCACTCCCTTTCCACACAATAACCATCTGATTTATTTTCATTTAAACTAATAGGAACAGGGCGATTAGCGGGCAGATATGACACTACTGCAAGTAGGAGCGGATTCTGTTTAATTTCAGGTTTCACATCCATTATAACCTTCATCTTTGTTGAAAACAGACAAAGTTTCCTCCGGAGATTAGTTCTCCTTCCAGCGTCGTTACTGGAAGTTGAAATTTTTTGCTGAAATATTGGGTCTTCGATCTCAATTTTCAAGTAAAACAACCACTTTTCACTTCCAGCAACGGGCTCACTGACTCGCTTCATGACTTGCTGCAGCGGGCTAAATGTACTCTTAATCGAGTGATTTGCTAGGGTCATTGCAGAAGGTAGTTAAGAGGCAACCATATTGCTGTGGGTTTGGAGTCACATGTCGGCCAAGCCATATAAGGATGATGGATTTCCTTCACTGAAGGACAATAGTGAATCGACAATAGTTACATGGTCGTCATTAGGCTAGCTTGTAATGCCATATTTTTGTTAAATTTAAATTTCATTATCTACCATAGTAGAATTTGCTTGATTCTCTGGATTACTACTCCGGTGACATTAGCTTACACCATCACTTCCATATGTATTGCAGTTTCAATTTTTATCTAGTCTTATTGTGTAATGTTAAATATTAATAAAATAGATCTTCACCTTTTTGACTGTTAATAGAATCCAATGTAATGAAGTACTATTTATGTCTGTTTCATAGTTGTGAAATTAAACATGTTCTTCCTTACTTAAGTTTTGAAAAATTCGCATATAAAACATATGCTTGATTTAAAGATTGCATCAATCTTTCAAAAATAAAGATTTGAACTATAGGGAGAGACTGAATAAGCTGGGGCTATTTGCCCTGGAGTGCCAGAGGCTAAGGGGTGAGTTTTATGAAATCAAGAGGGGCATGGATAAGTTGAATAGCCAAGGTATTTTTCCCAGGGTGGGGAGTCCAAAACTAAAAGTAAAAGCTTTAAAGTGAGACGGGAAAAATTTAAAAAAGGACCTGAGGGGTAAATTTTTCATGAAGAGGGACGAGTATGGAATGAGCTGTCCGAGGAAGCAGTGGAGGTGGGTGCAGTCACAACATTTAAAAGGCATTTGGAAGGTTATATGAATAGGAAGGGTTTAGTGGAATATAGGCCAAATGCTGACATATAGGACTAGGTCAAATTGGGATGTCTGGTCAGCTTGGATGAGTTGGACTGAAGGGTCTATTTCCATGCTGAGCTACCCTATTATTCTATTCTATGACCTTTGATGCAACCAGTGGTAAGATATGGTTGACTGTAATACTGGCTAAGTGACAAATAGTGTATTATTATACCTCACTGTGTAACTTTTAACTATCATATCTGAGTAGGCACTGTAATTGTAGTTAAATGTGTGATACCGTATGATGCCATCTATGCGACACTTAACACAAATATGTGTAATTGTACAACACTTACATCCAATACTGCATATCACAGTTCTATCAGTGTGACACTACATAACACCTATCTGACTGGCAGTGTTGCTGTTAAGTTTTATTGTGTGGCTCCATGCTCACCCTCCCAATCCATGACCAGAGCAAACCAGACATTCACACCTCAGCATTTATTTCGACCCCAATCTGAAATTCAGGCTCCACATCCACTTCATCACAAAGCTGGGCAAAATATTTTCTAATTGCCCTGTTTAGAGATATCTTGATCAGATGGGCCAATGGGCTGAGAAGTGGTAGATGGAGTTTAATTTAGATAAATGTGAGGTGCTGCATTTTGGGAAAGCAAATCTTAGCAGGAAATATACACTGAATGGTAAGGCCCTAGGGAGTGTTACTGAACAAAGAGACCTTGGAGTGCAGGTTCATAGCTCCTCGAAAGTGGAGTTGTAGGTAGATAGGATAGTGATGAAGGTACTTGGTATGCTTTCCTTTATTGGTCAGAGTATTGAGTACAGGAGTTGGGAGATTATGTTGCAGCCGTACACAACATTGGTTAGGTCACTGTAAGAATATTGTGTGCAATTATATCGGAAAAATGTTTGTGAAACCTGAAAGAGTTCAGAAAAGATTTATAAAAATGTTGCCAGAGTTGGAAGATTTGAGCTGTAGGGAGAGTTTGAATAGGCTAGGGCAGTTTTCCCTGGAGCATTGGAGGCTGAGGGGTGACCTTAGCACGGTTAACAAAATCATGAGGGGCATGGATAGGATAAATAGTCTTTTCCCTGGGGTGGGGGAGTGGAGAACTAGATGGTTTAGGATGAGAAGGGAAACATATAAAAGAGACCTAAGGGGCAACTTTTTCACACAGAGGGTGGTACGTGTATGGAATGGGGTACCAGAGGAAGTGGTGGAGGCTGGTACAATTGCAACATTTAAAAGGCATCTGGATGGGTATATGACTAGGAGGGATATGAGCCAAGTGGCAACAGGTGGGACTAGATTGGGTTGGGATATCTGGTCAGCATGGACAAGTTGGACTGAAGGGTCTGTTTCCATGTTTTACACCTCTATGACTCTATGAGCTGATGTTAGCACGCACTTCTGGAGCAGCTGGGACTTGAATTCAGGTCTTCTGTTTCAGAGCTAGGGACACCACCATCACACCACAAGAGCACCTCAAAGTGAGACTATTTCCACATCAGACACTTTGTCCATTTGTGCATGACTACCACATATCTAATCTATTTCCATGCCTTTGTCATCTCGAGACTGATATATTTCACCCTGGCAACCATTCCACACTTCAGCTCTCACTTCTGCTCATCCCAGTCTCTGCTACCCTAACTTACCACATAACTAGTACCCCTGGCTGGCCTAACATGAAATTCAAATGCTAGAAACCTGAAAAAGGTGAAATGAAAACTGGAAATGCAAGGAATACCCAGCATGAACAGGAAAAGAAACAAAATAAACATTTCAGGTCTTTTCTTAGAACCCAGATTCAGTTCTAATTAGTAGGTATTCATCTAAAACCTTGTCTCAGTGTTCATCTTCACAACTCCAGCCTGGTCTGTTCAGTTTTTCTTTACTCTTTTATGGGATGTAGGTCTCAATAGCAAGGTCAGTGTCTATTGTCTGCTCTAACTATCCTTGAAAAGGTAATGAGCTGCCTTCTTGAAGCTTTAGACATTCCTTATCTTTTTAAAAGTTAGTGGTCTCGCGTTTTGAAGCCATTGCCGGTGAAGCCTTGGTGACTGACTGCAGTGTATCTTCCAGATGGTATATACTGTTGCTATAGTTTATCAATGGTAAAAGGAGTGAATGGTTTACATGGTAGATGGGGTGCCAATCAAGTGGGCTGCTTTGTTCTGGGTGGTATCAAGCTTCTTGAGTGTTGTTGGAGCTGCACTCATCCAGGCAAGTGGGGAGTATTCAAAGACACTCCTGACTTATGCCTTATAGATGGTGGACAGGCTTTGGGGAAGGCACAGGAGTGAAATATTCACTGCAGATTTCCAAACATCAGGGATGCTGCTGTAACAACAGTATATGGCTAGTTCAGTTCAGCTTCTGACCAATATTAAGTCTTAATATGTTAGCTGTGGCTGATCCAGTGATGGTAATGCTATAAAATGTCATGAGGAGATGGGTAGATCCCCTCTTTATGTGGGCATGACTATAATTTGCCTCTTTTCAGCCCAGACCTGAATGTGGTCCAGGTCTTGCTTAATGCAGGCAAGGACTGCTTCAGTATCTGAGGAATCATAGAGATTTTGACACAGAAAAAGACACTTCAG
Source organism: Chiloscyllium plagiosum (assembly GCF_037043375.1). Classification (NCBI taxonomy): domain Eukaryota; kingdom Metazoa; phylum Chordata; class Chondrichthyes; order Orectolobiformes; family Hemiscylliidae; genus Chiloscyllium; species Chiloscyllium plagiosum. The sequence goes on from NW_028270175.1 coordinate 12,442,093, forward strand.
CCAGTTGAGTCTGTGCTGATTGAAAACAGCCACCTAAATATTTTAATCCAATTTTCTGGCACTTGGCCCATTGCCTTGTATGCCTTAGCATTACAGGTGCGCACCTAAATACGTCTTCAATGTTTTGAGGGTTTTTGCCTCTACCACCCTTTCAGGTAATGAATTCCAGATTCCCATCACCCTCTGGGTGAAAACATTTTTCCTCACATTCTCTCTAAACCTCCTGCCACTTGCCTTAAACCTATGTCCCTTTGTCATTGATTGTTCCACCATGGGGCAAAGATTTTGTTTCCTGTCTGCCCTATCTATGCCCTTCCTAATTTCATACATCTCCATCATGCCGCCTCTCAATCTCTTCTGCTCCAAGGAAGACACTGGCAGGCTGTCCAATCTCTTTTCATAACTGAAACTCTCAGCACAGCCAACATCCTGGTAAATTTCTTCTGCACCCTCTCTAGTGCAATCATATCCCTGCTATAATGTGGATTCCAAGAGTGTGTGCAAGCTCCAGTTTTACTGCATCTTTTGTCTTGCTCTACATTGGCTCAGACGCCTTTGAACATCAGCTGTAATGCTCTCATTCTCATGAGTACGTTATCCTTCTATATCCCGAATATCCTCTAGTCCCAGCCTCTTACCAATCCCGAACCCCACTCTTCATTCCTCTGAATCTGGCTTCTTTCAATTGTTGCCTTTTTCCGCCGTGCCAGCAGCATCAGAATATCGGAGCAGCAGTAGGCCGTTCAGCCCATCGAGCTTGTTCCGCCATTCAGTCAGATCTTCTCTGATCATCTCCCTCATCCCTCCGGTTTGGCGCTATCATTCTACCCTTTGATCCTTGCATTATTTTTAATTTCTACTCTAAACCTCTCCATTGCCCTGCCTGCTTTAAGATACAGTAAAAGTCGCGGCCTTAGCAAGTTTTAAAATACAATCAATTCATAGTTTAATTTCTTCCGCAGATCTATCCGATTTTTTTCCTTGTTCTGGGGATCCCTGCAATTCTCTCTCTCTCTCTATTAATTGTTGGCACCATTCTTATCTGCTCCCTTTCGCTTCATTCATCATGTTAGTAAACTAGTTTATTTCACACTGTGATTCCATAATTCATGTTTTCACTTTTATCTTCCTGTCCTCTTCTGCTGGTTTTGTTTCTATATCTGCCTCTCTTAACGTTTGCAATGATCGGAGGGTAACTGTAGAGAAAGTTACCATTCTGGAAAACTGCAAATTGTTCAGTTCTGAGGAAGGGTCACTCGACCCGAAACGTTAACTCTGATTTCTTTCAAAGATGCAGCCGGACCTGCTGAGCTTTTCCTGCGATTTCAGGTTTTATTTCAAACGGCAAGGACTGTTTCCGTGCATCCCGCAGTTGGTGCCATCCTTAACAAGTTCCCACGAAGAAATTTAGCTCAGATGAGAGCGGAAATAAATGGGCTGAGATGAGGAGCGGCAGCCGGGGAAGCAGATCAGTGAGAATCTGAAGCTTTCATCTAGATGGCTGGTGGCCAGTGATATTTGGGTGGGGAGGAGGAGACAGAACGTGTCCGAATGCGTTCATTACTTTCTTACCATCAGAAGCTGGGACAGCGAACACACTGAACGTGGGAACGAAGAAAGCAGACTCGGCATTAGCTTACTTAAAAGAACCTTCCGAAAGGCACATGTGATTTCACACCTAAAATCACCGGGACTGTTCTCAAAAAATGTCATATTCGACTTGAAACATCAACTTTGTTTCTCTCTCCGCAGATGCTGCCAGAGCTGCTGGAATTTTTCAGCACTTGCTGTTTTTATTGCAGATAGTACACTGCTTCTCATCCATGCGTGGGATGTGGACGTTGCTGGCTGGCCTCAACTCAACTGAGTTCTGAGGAAGGGTCAGAGTCAAAACGTGTGGCACTGGGAAAGCACAGCTGGTCAGGCAGCATCCTAGGAGCAGGAGAGTCAACGTTTCAGGCAACAGCCCTGGGCTGGTTGTGTGTCGGGGAGGCGGGGGGGGGGGGGGGGGTGGTAGAGGTGGCAAGAGGGCTGAAAGATAAATAGGAAAGGATGAGGTTGGGGGAAGTAGCTTGGAAGGGATAGGTACCAATGGGAGCATGGCCAATTCACCTAACCTGCACATCTTTGGACTGTGGGAGGAAACCGGAGCACCCGGAGGAAACCCACGCAGACACGGGGAGAATGTGCAAACTCCACACAGTCAGTCGCCTGAGGCGGGAATTGAACCCTCTGGCGCTGTGAGGCAGCAGTGCGAACCACTGTGCCACCGTGCCGCCCATATTCATATGGAATACACCCCGTAATAAAACTAGAATTATACTAATGTGGATTTATGTTACAATTAGTCTGGCAGTATTAAATGGCAGGATTTCAATGCTATTGGAGAGGGTACAATTGGAAAAACGCAATGTACACTAGTGCCTTGATGCACATGTGTAACCCGCCGCTTTAAAATGCCAATGTCTCTTTAAAATACATTTCGCAATCACTAAAAGTACTACATCATAAAGTAGCCACAACGTTGACCAATTCAACTTCTTTAAAATTAGGAGCTAACTTCGAAAGATAAAGAATCGTAGCCTGCTTGGAGGAACCCCTTACCTTTGTTCGCAGTTGTTGTGTGACCACTGCACTGACATTAACAGAGGCGCACTCTTTGAGGACCTAATGGGGACAGTCTAATTGTTCCTCAGATATCAGAGCATATGGGACCCTGACGCCAAAATTGCTTGAAACACAACAGCCTCACGAGGTGAAATGGGAATCAAGAGGTTTTCAGAGAGTGAGGGGCTGCGCTCTGTTCTGACTGGTCTGGTTTGTTCCTGGACCGAGCTGTCTGACCGAGCTGTTTGAGGGCTCGTGTCAGGCGCGTGGCAGCTAGTCATCTCAATGAGTGCCTCAATGAGTCTGATTAAGGCGCGGTGCTAAAGAATGCATTGAACCCCCAACACCAAACTGCCAGTCGGACAGATATTTTTGCGGTTATGAGGTCGTAAGGAAAGTAAAATATACAAAATCAGCCATTGGTTGTGTTTCTCTGGATTTCAAACATCGTATTTGCGCTTAGAATTAAGACCTAATTTAATTAACCCCGAATTCAATATCCATTTTACAAATTGTGAATGTTTCTCAGTATCTCGTGACTTTACACGTCCCCAACGTCCACAATAAGGCTTTTATGGTGAGAACTGTAAGCCTGTTGGAGGAGTTGAGGCGTTTGAATGTTGAGACAATGAAATATGGAATAAGGGAATAGCAATTGGGTTATCAGTGTGAACTTGGGAGACTCATCATTCACCACGATAGCGTGTGTTTGAGCTTCGGGACGCCTCTCTTTTGATGCTGGGTGACTATTCAAGGTGGTACCATCGAAAGATGTAGATTGTGGGGGAGGGGTGGATTTGGGGGTGACCGAGAGAACAACAAAGATTTTCACTCCCCAAATAACAATAACGAGTAGAAGTGTGGAGAGTCAGTGCTTGTTCCACACAGTCATCGTGCAGATAATAAAGAAAGGAGATTTGGCAAGGGAAAGGATAGAACAAAAATCCAAAGCGGAGTTAGTCGTAAACTGAAGAAATAAAATAAAGTTCAATGGCTTATAAGTTATTTGTAGGACTGCAATAGGACAGATCAAGACCCTAATACCCACTTTTAATCAAGTAGTACACAATAGATCAGAATAAAGAGGCGCTAAGTTCATGATCAAGATGAGGAGGAATTTCTTTTGTCAGAGGGCTGTGAGTCTTTGAAACTGCTTGCCACAGAAAGCTGTGGGGGCAATCTGAAAAAAGAGAGAAAAGGTAAATAATTAAAGAGGCTGAGATAGTCTTGATTAGTAGCGTTATGGGGAAAACGCAGGAGAGTAGGCTTGAGGCATGCCGGATCAGCCATGATTCTATTGAATGGTGGAGCAGGCTCGAGGGGCCGAATGGACTACTCCTATTCCATATTAACTATTTCAATCTTTACTATCAAGAGGAAGCTGGTTGACAGTTGAAGGAGAAGGGATTGGAAGGTTATGCAGGTCGGATTAGACAGAAACAGCCAGGAAAAGAAATGGAAACACCACTTTGGGTGAACGACCAGTTTCTCTGCTTGAAATTACATGCAATTTTTAAAAACTTTTCTTCCATACGTGGTCGATATGGGTTTCCTGAAAGAGAATGACCATTTGATTGGAATATAATTGACACCTTTCGCAGCATCTGCTAAACAGGTTACAAACATTTTATTTTTGTCTTCAGATTTTTATTGGACATTCTTCTTCAGACCGTCTGTTCCCTGGTTGAGCTCCCGGCCCCAGGTTCTCCAGTCTGTTTGAGCTGCAGTTGACGCGTGCCGATTGCATGCCTTCCATTCAATTCAATTAGTCCCACTGAGACCCAACCGAGAGATTGAAAGGGGGGAAAAAACTGAGAGAAATGTACAAGAATGTAGCGAACTCAGACACATATTTTCGGCTGAAATCAGCCCGCGATATTGCAGATCAGTGACTTCTACTGGGCAAACGATGGGAAATGGACTGCTATTTCCATGCTGTACATCTCTATGACTCTATGTTAGGGAAACGAAGAACAAGCATTTCATTTTAATCACTAGGAAACAGTAAAGGAGTGACAAAAAGCCCGTTTGCAGTTTATCCAAGGGTGATGTCGAGCTACCCGCTCTCTGACTCACTGCTGGCTACAGTTTGAGTTGCTCGTTGGAAACCTCTATATAAAAACTTCGATATCACGTGATTATTTGCAGTTAAACACCGCTTTAAATGGAAAATCTGTTTGTCTGAGGTGGTCCTGGGTTGGGGGTGGAATGTGGGGGCACGGTGGAGTGTTATCCAAGGACAGATGTTTAATTTAAGACAGCTTCCCAAGCCAAAACGAACGCGGGCTTTTATTTAAAATTCAGGGACAGATTGGGATGCAATTTTAATAATGCAACAACACGCGAAACATTTGAAAACTTAAAAATTGTAGCTATCGGAGCATCCTTGCCAAGAGAGAGGTCGTTCAATTCTAAAAGGTTACAATCTAAAAATCTCATTTGAATTATATGGATTCTGAACCATGCAGCAACTATAACTTTTTAATGAATATGCAGATAATGTTTTAACCAAAAAATATATGGGGGCGCAGGAGGGCGAACACCCTGTGTATTAAAATACAGGGAGAATTGTGCATCTTAGTTGGAATTAAACTAAAATAAAGCAAAATTCCTGGCGAATAGGTTAAGCCATAACATTTTTTTTTACCGACACTGAAACTTTTGATGTTACAGGTGACTGGGAAGTTATAGAAATGTTATGTCCAAAATGAAGCTATTTTGTGCATCTATATTGCAAACGCTGCAAGTGTTTGTGTTCCTTTTAGACTCGTTTTAATTAAAACGCGGTTTTACTTTTGAGATTATTGGACGTGTATTTATTCGGCTGGTGTCTGGGGTCGGGCTTGTTTTTGGCGTGTGCCTGACGCGTGGCTTGAATTGAATTGATTAAGCCTCAAGGGAGACGTAGAGATGCAGAGCAGCGTATTGGACACCCAACTCAATATTATATATTTTAGACTTTGTGTTCAGTTAAATAGCGCCGTTTAAGTTAGTTAGCCTTTGCGAAATTATTCCAGACACTGGGGCTAAAAAATACTTCTGCCCCTCAAAACTAGGTTTCAACACTGATAAAGCGAGTTCCTCTTGCTGAGGCAAAAAAGGGGACAAATAATAAACAGAATTTGCAAGGGACAAATGAAAGGACTCAATTTATATCGAAACTTCAAAAAAGGCGGAGAGTACACAGGCAAAGTCAAGCTGACCCATTTTCTTCCAGCTGGTTCACTCGCCGCCCCTCCCAACACAACACCCCCATCTGAATTAGTATTAATCAAAAGTTTCAAGCATAAAAATTGTCTGCAAATTGAAGTTTTTGGGATGGGGGTTTGGGGGTGGTGAGACGGCGTAGCTTTGGGCTTGGGATGCTGCTTCATTGTCTAATTGGTTTATTCATATTCATTATCCAACAGGTTTGTTTTCGACCTGAGGTCCGCGAAACATTGAGAAAGTGCATTACCCCGAGTTACAAAACATGCCTTTATTTGCAATTCAAAGTGAAACAGACATCTTGCAATCTGCGATAAATCATATCAAGCATCATTTGTAGGAGTTTGGAAATAATCAGTCTTAGCTCTGACAAACTTTCTGAAAAGTTTTTAACTTCATTTAACTTGCTTCTGCTTGCAGCTCAGGGGGGTTTGGGATTTTATTTGTCGAATGTTTTTGTTGTACTATAAAGTATTCCAGAAGGTATTTAGAATTCTCTCATATTTTGCTGTTTTTTTTTTACATGCCGAGCCTTTGGTCAGTCTAATGGGTTGGCTTCACTCTCACACGTTGAAACAGGCATGTGAAATTATTAGCTTCGATGATATAAGCTTCGGTTCTGGATTTACTGACTGAAAAATTGTGTTTCTGGCTAGAATTGTGTTTGCGCATTGACTCCACTTAAATTGGGGAGTCGCAGGCAGATGGTAAGTTATTTTTTTGAGTGGGTTGCTGAGGAGCCAGGAGGCGTCTGCCATCAGTGACAAAGAGCTGTGGGCAGGACGCGGACACACCCACGCTCTATAAGTAGACTCAGCCACCGAGCTGCACAACCATTCCAATACAGCTGCACAACTCCTGGACGAAGACTTTGCCGCTCCAGCCCAGCGTCATTTGAAAGAAAGAATCTCTCTCTCTCTCACACACACACACATTAAGAATGTCTCCTCATCTGTATGAATCGAACACTACTGAGCACGGACAAATCTCTGCGCAATTGAGCAAAAGCAAAAGGAAGGAAGCCAGTGAATTAAGAAAGGTAACTCAGCTGCTAGGTCCTGAATCCGGTTTATCCAGAACGAGCGAGCTTTGACCTGCGAACTTTCCGTCTTGCGGTTCCCTCCTGACTTTATCGCGTCTGAAATCTGATTTGATTTTTCTTGCAGACTTTGAAACCTCTCATGGAGAAGCGGAGACGTGCACGGATCAATGACAGTCTGAATCAGTTAAAGACTCTGATTCTGCCTCTCATTGGAAAAGATGTAAGTGTAAGATGCAGTTGACAATTAACCAGCATCGTAACCAATTCCATTGTAATCCAGTTTACAAGCGAAGGGCCATACTAAAAGGTTGCATTATCCCTCTCTCTCGCTCTCCCTCTTCCAGAGTCCCCGATATTCCAAATTGGAAAAGGCTGATATTCTGGAAATGACTGTCAGATTTCTCCAGGACCTACCGAAGACACCGCTGTACGGTGAGTGCATGATTCGGTTTTTCAGATGAAAATATTTCCATTATATACGCACACAATCCAATTAGCAACAAAAAATGCTTCGATGTGAATCATTAGGATTTAGGAACCTTCAATACGTTCCACAAAGCAGGGGGAGCACTCTAACTTTGAAATCGATTCTGTTTTTAGATAATATTAGATCAACTTGTGATACATCACTGGGGTAGGTGGAACTTGAATCCAAACCTTCTAACCCAGAGTTAGGGACACTACTTCTGAGCCACAAGGGATCTTCGAATGTGTTTGTACAATTACTGAGAACAGTTGATGAAATGTCTCCCGGTGAAATGTTACAACTTTCAGCATTGCTTCTCGTGATTCTGTCACTGTGTAACATTTAATTCTTAAAATGAGAATTAATTGAAAGGAGACAATGATGAATAGCGCTGATAATGGTTATTTAATGTCGCACACTCCAAACATCTCCAAGCGCTTTGTAACAGTACATTATTTAAGTATTACCTCCGTCTAATGTAGCGACCGAGCTGCACACCAAGTTCCTCAACACAATGCAAAAAAAAATCCGTTAACTTGTTTACTGATTGCCTAAGAATCATTTTCTGTCTTCTATTTCTAAATGCATGTGTGAAAACGGAAACTGGACCAGCTCGTGAGTGTATTGGCTGCTGTAGGTTTAATTACTGACTTAATGAAGGGGCAGAGTGAAGAATAACCAAATGTTCTTTCTCCCTTGTCTTCTTGTAGATCGCCTGGACAGCTACAGGGAAGGTTACCGCGCCTGCCTCCTACAACTGGCCAACCTTCTCCCGAGTTCAAAACTCATGGGAACGGAAGCTTGCGATCGCCTGACGGACTACCTGGAGAGGTGCATGCCTCTAGTCTCCTACTATCCTTATTCTCACAACACCAGGAGCCCCACAGGGACAGACGCTTCACGAGAGAGACCACGGACTTTAATCCAGTTGAACCCAACTGGGAGCTCAGCGCTTCATCGTCCTTCACCGCCCAGTCACAGTCTCCGTCCCAACCAACAAATCATTCCAGCTGACCGGGAGAACTCTATCTGGAGACCCTGGTAGTGGGCGTGAATACACGAACTAAAAACAAAGAGACTTAATTACCTTGTACAGGATTAAATTGTAAAGAAAATTTTGCATTCTGTTATATCCAAAGCATTGACAGTTTTGTGAATTGAACAATTTCTATGCAAAACAGAAACTTTCCTTTACGCCGAGCCAACTAAACGACGACTCACAACGGGGCACTTTGTAATGTTAGCATGTCTATCTTTCTGTAATATAAGGGAATATATTTTAAATATGAAAATTCAAAGATAATATAAATTTAATGATTGTATGAAAGAGATTTCTGAAAATAAACCGAAACAAAAAAAAACTAAGCGTTTTAAGAGAACTCTCGTATATCTACAGTTTTATTCCTGTCACTTTGTGAAAGCAAGTGTTTCCAATACTGAAGTTACAATAAAATTCGGGATTGAACCATGGGAACAGTCACATTCCTACTGGGTGGAGACGTTTTCCCTACCCCGGTGGCATTAAGACCTCGGAGCAACCCAGCGTTTCCCTTAAAGTTCTCTCATAAAGGGGCAATGCCCAGGGCCGTAGACTTACCATTGTTATCACAATATCTAGAGGAGAGGTGAGGATTTTTCTTCATCCCTTGTCGGTTTCTGGAAGGCCCTTTCTAAACTCTGATTTCATTAATACAAGAACTGACTAAGGGTGTCGCAAGCATTAGAATTATACGCGTTGACTATATGCCCACTTCCATTTAGTTTTATATATATATATATATATATATATACAGCATCGGTCTGGTTATCTGTATTCAAATCTCTGAATTGGGAATGGAACCCACAACTTATGACGCAAAAATGATAGAGTTACCAATTGTATCACATCTGATAAAACAGATGCAGGACCTACTTGCATATCCCATACGTTCAATGAGGGATATATCCACATATCATTCAATAGGGGTCATATCTGCACATCCTATATCCTTCAATAGAAGACATAGCCACATATCCTATATTCGACAATACAATAGGATTATAGAGTTTTAGACTGACACAGCACGGAAACAGACTGTTGATCCAATCAGTCCAATCCGACCATGTTCCCAAACTAATCCCACCTACCTGCGCTTGGCCCATAGCCCTCCAAATATTTCTTATTCGCGTAGTTATCCATACGTCTTTTAAACGGTTCCCACATCCAACACTTCCTCCGGAAGTTCATTCCACACATGAACCACTCTGTGTAAAAAACATTGCCCCTCGTCATTTTAAAATCGTTCTCCTCTCCCCTTAAAAATGTTCCCTAGTCTTGAAATCTCTCACCCGAGGGAATATATACCTGCCATTCACCCTATCTCTACCCCTCATGATTTTATAAACCTCTGTAAAGTCAGCCCTCAACCTCCTACACTCTCGTGAAAAAAGTTTCAGACTATCCAGCATCTCCTTATAACGCAAACCCTTTATTCCCAGCAATAATCAGGTAAATCGTTTCTGAACCCTCTCCAGCTTAATCATATCCATCCTATAAAAAGGGAGACCAAAACTGGACACAGTACTCCAGAAGAGGCCCCACCAATGTCCTGTATAACCTTAGCATGAAGTCTCAACTCCCATACTCAAAGGTCTGAGCAATAAAGGCAAGTGAGCTAAATGCCTTCCTAACCATCCTGTCTACATGTGAAGCAAACTTCAAAGAATTATGTACATGAACCCTTAGATTTCTCTGTTCTACACCACTACCCAAGGCCTCATTGTTAATTGTATAAGTCCTGCCCTTGGTTTCTTTAACAAAATGCAATATCTCGCACTCATCTAAAGACCTCATCTGGGGCGTTGTGCACAATCACGTTATGAGAAGATTGTGAATGCACTGTAGAGAATGAAAAGCGATTTACAAGAATAGTTACAGAAATGAGAATCTTTAATTATAAGGGTAGATGAAGAAGTTAGAACTGTTCTCCTTGGAGAGAAGACGCTGAAAGGAGATTTGAATAACGTTTTCAAAATCATGATCGTGCTGGATAGAGTAGACAGGGAGAAGCTATTTCCATTGGTAAAAGAAAGACGAAAGGGCATAAATTTAAAGTGATGCGCGCATGCAGCAAGGGTGAAAAAGTACGTTTTATTGCAGCGAGTAGAGTTGAAATGAACTGTCTCGAAAAATGGTGGAGGCATTGGATGATTATTTTGTTAGAAAGGGAGTAACCCGGTGGTTCAGTAATGTTGCCTCACAGCGCCAGGGACCCGGGTTCGGTCCCAACCTCGGGCGACCGTCTATGTGGAGTTTGCACATCATCCCCGTGTCTCTGTGGGTTTCCGCTCGAAAATGTGAAGGTGTATTACTAGTCTGGGGTAAGTGGGGTGGGGGGGGTCGCTCCTCGGAGGGTCAGTGTGGACTTGTTTCTAAATTGAATGCAAGAGCGGATACAGGCGAAATGGACCGAATTACGCCCTTCCAGTTCCTAACAATTCTGTGAAAGTGATGCTGAATTTGCACATTTACCCTGCACTAAGATTAGCCTTTTGAGGAAATGCCCACTGTTTGCTTAGCAAGTCGTGGGCTTGTTCTGAGAGCCCCCTTAGCAGCCAAGAATAGTACTGGCCATTAAGGCAAACCCAGATGCACACCAAATTCATGATAACGTAGGAATGCAGTGAGTTTCTGTTGTAATTGATATTGACAAAGATGTACCGTTAGGGCTGATTCCGTGCATATTTTGATTAAATTTATTGAATGACTAATAGATTTAAGGTGTAAGCCTTTATTTGATTTAACGTTATATTTATTCAGATTGACTACTTTATGTTCGTTTATTTTTGTTTATAGAAATGCTTAAATAAACACGAAATCTCAGCTAGGAATTGCTGCAGCAAGTGTGTCACTCTAACCAAATGGAAAGGAAATTCTGATCTCGCACTCAATCATCTGAAAAAAAAAGCACTTCTTCAAAAAAAATTGAGATCAGCTAGACCTGATGAAACGGAGAGATCGGAATCCTTACTTGCACAGCAAACCTTACCATACAGAACTCGACACGGCGAAGCGGATTCTGATAATGTGTATTAGATTACTTTACAGTGTGGAAACAGGCGCTTCGGCCCAACAAGTCCACACCGACCCGCAACCCACCCAGACCCATCCCCCCAACGCTACGGGCAATTTAACCTGCCCATTTTTGGATTGTGGGAGGAAACCGGAGCACACGGGGGAGAATGTGCAAACTCCACACAGAGTCGCCTGAGGCGGGACAGCAGTGCTCACTACTGTGCCACCGTGCCAAGATAACTTGTAAATCGTGTCCAGTTCTGCAAAGAGATTCAAAAAGTGCGCGGGGATACCATTCGGTTGATACAAAACAACACTTTGCATCAGATCCACTCTTACCCCAAACAACACAGAGAGAGTTTGGTGATGCAGTTTGCACTTGGTACTGTTAGACACTTTTAAATGCTGAAATGTTTGAAGTCCAAACACCAACTTCTTACAAACCCCCTCAAATATATTTTGTAAACTGGTGGAATCTTTGTTGTGAAATTGCCCGTTAAATGAACAAATGTACTCGAAGTAAAAGTTACTATAGTTTGTTGTGAAGTCAGAATTAAAATTCTCTGTTCAAGTCAAATGAGCTTTCGGTCTGATGAAGACTCACCGGACTGGAAACGTTAACTCTGCTTTCTTCCCACAGATGCCGCCAGGCCTGCTGAGTTTCTCCAGACATTTCTATATCTTGTTTCAGACTTCCAGCTTCCGCAGTATTTTTCTGTTTCATAAAGGCACACGTTTCATGATGTACATTTGTGGGCTAAGGCCGGACCGCACCATCCATCCCTGACGGAAAACTCTGGCGGATTAAAGAACAACGCCATTTAGCATAGGTCCATCAGGCAGTGTGCGCCTGTGAGGGTCTCCAGTATCTATGGATAAGGAGATGGTGAATACCACCCGGTGTTATGTTTCCTTGCCATGGTCACTGAGAACGAGTGCATCGACAGTAACAGAGACCTCAAATTAGAGCGCGTGTTGTTGATAAGATGGGGAAAGGGCAGTATATCTGGGGCACAACATATTTTTAAAATAAAAAACAAGTTACATCGTTTTTTGCTTTCTCACCAGAACTCCCTGAGCAGATTGACATGATAGCTTAACAGAAACTTCCCATCAAGCCCAGGCACAACCTGACCAGCGACGAGAAGGGCTCTCTCCATCAAATCCTTCCGGTACATTCAGAATTTCAACCCTCCCGGCGGTTGTAAGACGGGGGAAGACGCTCATTCCCTCTCTTCCGGAATTGACTTTACGAAGAAGGGTGTGGGGGCGGGTGAAGCAGTTAATTTTGTGACAACATTCCTTCACATTTGTTCCATCATGAAGAATTCAGTGCTCTGCCGGCTGTTCCAAGGGTGCACAATGAGACCAATATGGGTTGCTGCTGGAGGGCCAACAAATGGATAGGCAACTCTTTGGTTTCTCATACAGTTATAGACAGCACGGAAACAGACCCTTCCGTCCAACCAGTCTTTGCCCGACGTAATCCCAAATGAAACTAGTCCCACCTGCCTGCTCCTGGCCCATATCCCTCCAAACCTTTCCATTCACATATCCCTCCAAATGTTTTTTAAACACCTTAATTGTACCCGCACCCACCACTTCCTGAGGAAGTACATTCCACACGCGAACCACCCTCAGTGCCTCTTATGGCTTTTTCAATTCGCACTCCTCCCACCTTAAAAAGTACCCCCTAATCTTGAAATGCCCAATTTTAGGGAAAAGACAACCAACATCAACTCCATGTCGAAAATTAGATGAGCTCCTAGTGCAGAGAATTGTCTTTTAAGGCGGCACATTTCTTGTGCAGGTGTATATGTGCAGGGAATCACTAACTAGGGACATCCTTCCACAAAAAGGTTCAATTGCAAAAGGTTACTGTCTAAGATCCCCTTGTCACAGCATATGCTGCGAGGCTGGAACATGGATAAAAATCCCTTGACAAGCGAGAATGTTTCACATGAAACGTATATTATAAATATAACTTGTAATGGTAAAAATAGTGAGGCGCGTCTGTCAAATTAGAACCAACGTAATATAGGAGAACGTGAGGACTGCAGATGCTGGAGATCACAGTAGAGAGTGTGGTGCTGGAAAAGCACGAGCAGGTCAGGCAGCATGGCAGGAGCAGGAGAATCGACGTTTCCGGCATAAGCCTATTATCAGGAATGAGGCTTGTGGGCCGGGGCGGGGCTGAGAGATAAATGGGAGAGGATGGGGCTCCCGGGAAGGTAGCTGGGAATGTGATAGGTAGCTGAAGGTCGCGGGGATGGGTGGGCGAATGGAATGGTCGGAGAGGAGGGTGGAGTGGATATGTGGGAAGGAAGATGGACAGGTAGGACAATTCAAGAGGGCAGTGCGGAGTTGGAGGTTTGGGACTGGGATAAGGTGGAGGAAGGGGAAATGAGGAAACTGGTGAAATCCATATTGATCCTGTGTGGTTGGAGGATCCCAAGGCGGATGGTGAGGCATTCTTCCTCCAGGCATCCGGTGGTTAGGGTTTGGTGATGGAGGAGGCCCAGGACCTATATGTCCTTGGTGGAGTGGGTGGCGTAATTAAAGTGTTCGGCCACTGGGCACTGGGGTTGGTTGGTGTGAATGTACCAGTGATATTCTCTGAAATGATCCACAAGTTGGTGTCCTGTCTCCCAAATGTAGAGGAGAGATCCTTCATATTCTTCATACCAATAATGCAGGATATGCAGATTTATTTGGCTTAGGAACAATCCCATCTACGATAGAATACATGCAAGCGTGTCATCTGTTAATAGGCCTGTAGCATGTGGATTCAGATTTATGAGAGATGGGTCAAAATATGTATTAAAGAATGTAGGGTGTGTAGTTAGACCTTGTATTGAATGGTGTAGAATATAAAGATATCAAATATACTGACTGGTGTTCCACATGCTGGGAAATCCTGTATTGCCCTGGACTGAAAGATTAAGATTTGGGGTTAATGGCCTGTGCAGAAGAGTACAGAATTATTACTGTATTGGCACACACTGTAGGACATTTGGGAACGTCCTTTATTGAAAGCTACAGGAAATGTGGTATGCCCTATATTACAGGTTACATAGAATATGCAGATATTTCTCCATGCATTGAAAGATATAAAGTAATTCGATATGTCCTGTATGGAAATGTACAGTTTAAGCCTGTATGTCCTATGCTAATTCTGTAGTATATGCTGATATGTCCTATATTGAACAATTTAGGAAATACAGCTAACTCTTACACTAATCCTTATTGCAAGCCTGTTACCAACAGTCTACCTAAAGGATTGGTGTTGGGTCCACTTTTGTTTATCATGCATATAAATCACTTAGATAAGAATATAGAAGGCACGGTTGGTAAGTTTGCGGATGACATCAAAATTGGTGGTATTGTGGACACTGAAGAAGGATACCTAAGATTACAGGGATCTTGATCAATTGTGTCAATGCGCTGAGGAATGGCAAATGGTCTAATAAGTGTCTTCTACAAGTTCAATATCACCTCCTTGCTCTTGCACTCTATATCCCTATTAATAAGCTGAGAACACTGGGCGCTTTATTAACAGTTCTCTCCACTTGACCTGGCACTTTCACTCACCTGTGCACATATACATCTGTGTTCCTGCACCCATTATATTGTCGTTCAATGTTCTTCCTACAATGCTTCATGCTGCTCTACAGTGAACTTCATCTGCCACCTATTTGTGCACTCCACCAACTTGTCAATGTATTTTTCGTGTTCTGCATTGTCCTCCTCACAGTTTACAATTCTTCCAAATTTAGTGTCATCTGCAAATTTTTAAACCAAGCTCCAGTTCATTAGCATATATTAGGAAAAGCAAGGGTCCTACTATGGACTCCTGGAGAACTCCATTCCAAATTTTTCTGCAGGCCAAAAATAATCCATTAACCACTACTTTCTGTTTTGTATCACTCAGCCAATTGTGTGTTCACAAAGCTACTGTCCCTTTTATACTAGGACCTATAAAACGTTCCTCACAAGTCTGTTGTGTGGCACTGCAGCAAATGCCTTCTGGAAATCCATGTATTAACAGCATTACCTCCATTAAGCCTTTTTCTTATCTCTTCAAAATAAAACTCCAATAAGTTATTTAAACATCATTTCCCCTTTTAAAATTCTAATCAATGCACCTTTTTTATGTGATGTTTAATTCTATTCTGAATGATAGCTCAGAAGTCTACTCACCACTAAAGTTAAAGTAACTAGTCTGTAATTGCTGGGATCATCCTTACACCATTTTTGAATATGGTCATAATATCTGTAATTATCCAGTTTTCTGGAACCATCCCTGAGTCCAGGGAAACAGAAAGATTGTGGCCAATCCCTCCACAATTTCTACCCCCAGTTCCTTCAAAGTGTTTGGATACATCTCTGGTTCTGGTTCTTCATCAACTTTAAGTGCCAACAATCTACCCTAGACTTCTTCCTTATTAAGTTTGATTTTTTTCTAGAAACAGAGTTATCATCTTGCTCACCAATGACTTGAGCAACATTCTCTTTTGTAAAGACAGATGCAATGTATTAATTTAACATCTCAGCCATGTCCCCATCTCTATTTATATAATTCACCTTTTGGTCTCTGACCAGCCCCATTCCTCGTTTAATCAACAAATTTCTTACTGTTTATATGTTGAAAGAAGACTCTGAGATTGCCCTTTATGTTAACTGCCATAATTGCTCTCTGCTACTCTGCTTTGCTTTATCATTCTCAATCCCATCCCCGCCAAATCTATCGCATTTCTATTGATTCTCAATTGTATTTTCAGACTTACACCCGTCTAAACACACTCTTTCTTCCTAATGTTAATTTCTACCTCCTTTGTCATCCAAGGAAATCTGGATGTGTTTGTTCTGTATTTTCCACTGGAGGGAACACATACCGACTGAACCTGAACCACCTGCTCTTTGAACGCAGCTCATTGTTCAGTTACCGTTTTTTAACACCGATCTCTGACTCCAATCAATCTTGCCTAGCTCTGTTCTTGCCTCATTAAGGTCAACTCAACACACTGGCATGCAACAATTCAGAGCAATAAGAAAGACGTTCTCTACCACTATCCTGAACTTTATGATATAATGATCAGTGTCTCCTAAATTACCTCCTCTACATTCGATTCACTTGGCCCATTCATTTCCAGGGACCATGTCCAACAATGCATCCTTCCCTGTTGAACTGGACACATACTGCTATAGCAAACTCTCCTGAACACAATTCAGGTACACTTGCCCATCGCTGCAGCAGACACATTCAGTATCCCAATCTCTATTTGGGTAATTGAAGTCCCCCATTATCGCCACTCTATAATGTTGGCAGCTCTCTGCAATTTTCTGCAGAATTATCCTTCTATGTTGGTCATGGTTAGCCTCAAAACTCCAAATTACAATACTAAACCTATTCAAATGACATATAAACGGTTGTGAGTTAGCTTGAATGGAAAACTGTCTTCTAATTAAGAGCCAGTTTTATTATAATCAGCTGCACAAGTCAATCTGTGTGCTCCTGGGGCGATGCACGCCTTCCATTTATCCAACTGTGAGTAGGAGTTGTCAAAAGAGGCTGAAATTTTGGTTGAAAGTTACAGATGTCACGTTGACATTGGATGCCTCAAGTGTTGTGCTGTCTGTTACTACCTTTCTGGTGCGCACCTGCAAACATCATTCCGGAGCTAGAGTTTTATAACATTCATGGAAGCGACACAATTTCAGAAGATGTCATCCACACAGATTGAACACATGAGACAATGCCCTTCTAGACTATAATTCTGCTGTCTTTAAAAAAAAAAGGACAAGGGTCTTGTTCAGGTAAGAAGTGGGTTAAAGAGATCAGGAAAAGGTTTCCGAAGTTTGCGTTTTAAAAGCCTTGAGATTGTAAAAGGAAAGAAATACTTCAAAGAGCTGAGAGGTTGGCCATGTGGTTTCGACGACGGATTATCAATCCAGTTGGATTGAATAAGTGAGATAGTTTATAGTTTGGTACCTGAAACAACAATGACAATGAACATGAACGATGTGGACTGGTGAATAAATCTATTTAGTTCACCAAAGTTTTCATTCACAGAATGGAGCCCACTGCTCAGGTTAACCCCACCACAAACACACATAGGCACACACTCCCCAGCTATGGCACACTCCCCTCTCTCTGAGACACAGATTCCAGTCCTAAGATCCTGTGGATGACCTGAGCACAAACATTGAGGCTGATACCCCTGTGCAATACCAAAGCTGTCTTTCAGCTAAGATACCAAACTAAGTATACACCTGCTTGGGTAAATGAACCCATGGTGCTATTTGAAGAAGAGGGTCAGTGTTAAGCTGAGTGTACCAGCTAGTGTTCATTCCCTTCCTCCTTAGAGCATTCCTCAGAATTGAGGATGACCTGCTTCCACTCTGGAACGATTGATAAGTCCAATACATAATCTGCAGATTCTACCACATGTGGTGCAGGTGGTGGTTGAAGGGGTAAACAGATGGGTTTTTGGAGGTTTGTATGCTCCCATTGACTTATCAGTGTGCTGGGTGCCTCCTAAGTAAACTTTTCTCATCTTGGTTAGACTCGGGAAGAGGGACATTTTTGAACTCTTTCAGGAACGATTGAAGTGTTTTCATGATCTTCCAGTCCTAAGATCCTGTGGATGACCTGAGCACAAACATTGAGGCTGATACCTCTGTGCAATACCAAAGCTGTCTTTCAGCTAAGATACCAAACTAAGTATACACCTGCTTGGGTAAATGAACCCATGGTGCTATTTGAAGACGTACAGTGTGGAAACTGGCCATTCAGCCCAACAACTCCACACCGATCCTCCGAAGAGTATCCCACCCAAACCCATTACTTTACATTTACCCATGGTTAATGCACCTAGCTACACATCCCTGAACAGTATGGGCAAATTAGCATGGCCAATCCACCCTAACCTGCACATCTTTGGATTGTGGGAGGAAACCCATGCAGACACAGGGAGGATGTGCAAACTCCACACAGCTGGAAGCTGGAACTCCCCGAAGCTGGAATTGAACCTGGGTCCCTGGTCCCTAGCACTGTGAGGCAACAGTGCTAACCACTGAGCCACCCTGCTGCCCTAAGATTCTTCCTGCTGTCACAAAGGTCTGAGTAGTACAGTTGCTTGGAGATTCTCTGTCAAGCACATGAATGACAACCTGTCCTGCCCAGTGAATAGGTTTGGAATGATTATGTCATTTGGTATGTTGGCATGGGAGAGGACACTGCAGTTGGATGATCAAACATGCCACTGGATTTGGAAGATCTTGTAAAGGCCACTGGTAGTCATTCTTTAGTGTTTTGAGGTGTCTACTGTAATTTGGCTGAGTCTCCTATGTATATAGGAGTGAGGAGATCACAGCTAGCTGATAAATAAATATGTTAGACTCACATTTGAGATCATGGTCAAACAAGCAGTCTTTTACTCAGGTGAAGGTTCAGCTTTTGTATCCTTCAAATAACATTATAAAAACATATAATCCAGCCATCGCTGTTTGCTGTGCACAAATTGGTTGCCACATTCCATAAATGACAACAGTGACCCTACTCCAGACGTAGTTGCTTGGCCTTTATACACGTTGCGATGTTTGGTGGCTATAAACACCATTAAATAAATATAAGCTTTTATTTTCTTTCTGAGGATTTTTTGGCATTGCTGGCAAGGTGGGCATCTAATGCCCCTTTCTAGTTGTTCTTGATAAGGTTCTTTTTTTTAATACTTCAGTGTATATTGTGAAAGCACTATCATAATGCTGTTAGCTATGGAACTATAGGATTTTAACACATGCTTTACATAAAAGTTACTACAGTAGATACTACAGTAATTGAAACTAATGACCTGCCAATGTAATCAGTGTCACAAGAGCAAGTTGTTAACTCCATCCCCTCTAAATCAGGTGGTTTCATATTCAACTTCCACATTGACCACATACTCATGGCACTATTCAAAGGAGAACAAGGTGTTATTTTTGCTGTCTAGGCCATTCTGACTTGGAACTACATTTCCATTCTTTGACTGTCACTGCTTCAAAAATCCTGGAAAAGCTCTTCCCAATCGTACTATGGGTGTAGTCACATCACAGGAATGGCAGCAGTTTAAACAAGAGGCTCATCATTACCTTCTCAGGAGAATTTGGAATAGACAATAATGCTGGTCTTGCAACTGGCACTCACATCCCATGAACAAACTTAAAAAATAAAATAATCTATGACTCATTTGGTAACATTTTGAACTCTGAGTCAGAAAGCCATGAGTTCAAGATCTGCTCCAGTACTTAAGCACAAAAAAAAAGAAACTGCCACTTCAGTGTAGCACTGATGGAGCATTTCCCTTTAGGAAGGGTAGTACTGAGAGAAGTTGTATCAGAGAGGTAGCACTAAGGGAGATTTGTGCTTAGGGAGCAGCAATACTGAGGAATGTCATCTTTGAGAGGGCCAAGACTAAGGGAGTTCTGTGCTTTTGAAAAAAAATTACTCATGGGACAAGAGTATCACTGGCTGACTCTTTCCTATCCCTAGTTGCCCTTGAGAAGCCAGAATGAGCTGCCTTTTTGAACTGCTGAGGTCCCTGTGGTGTAGGTAAACTCACAATGCCATCAAGGAGAGAATTTCACGATTTTCTGGCATTCCAGTGAAAGAACAACATCATATTTAGAACATAGAACAATACAGCGCAGAACAGGTCCTACGGCCCTCGATGTTGTGCTGACCTATGAACCAATCTAAGCCCATCACCCAACACTATCCCATTATCATCCATGCACTTATCCAAGGACTGTTTAAATGCCCCTAATGTGGCTGAGTTAACTACATTGGCAGGGAACGCATTCCACACCCTTACCATTCTCTGAGTGAAGATTCTGCCTCTAACATCTGTCTTAAATCTATTACCCCTCAATTTGCAGCTATACCCCCAGTACTAGCAGATGTCATCATACTAGGAAAAAGACTTTCACTGACCACCCTATCAAATCCTCTGATCATTTTGTATGTCTCTATTAAATCATCTCCATCCCTTCTTCCCTCCCCAAGTCCCTCAGTCTTTCCTCATATGACCTTTGCTTCAGACCAGGCAACATCCTGGTAAATCTCCTCTCTTTTTCCAATGCTTCCACATCCTTCCTGTAATGGGGCAACCAGAACTGCACACAATACTCCAAGTGAGGCTGCACTAGCATTTTGTTACAGTTGCAGCATGACATCACAGCTCCGGAACTCAATCCCTCTAACAATAAAACCTAACACACTGTATGCCTTCTTAACAGCACTATCAACCAGGATGGCAACTTTCAGGGATCTATGTACATGGACTCCAAGATCCCTCTGCACATCCATACTACCAAGAATCCTTCCATTGACAATATTATGACTTCCTTTTATTCTTCCCAAAGTGAATCACTCACATTTATCTGCATTGAACTCCATTTGCCACCTTTCAGCCCAGTTCTACAGTTTATCCAAGTCTCCCTGCAATCTGCGACATTCTTCTACACTCTCCATCATTCCACCAACTTTAGTATCATCTGCAAACTTACTAACCCATCCACTTATGCCTGCGTCCATGTCGTTTATAAAAATGACAAACAGCAATGGTCCCAAAACAGATCCTTGTTGCACACCACTAGTAACCGGAATCCAGGCTGAATATTTTCCATCAACCACTACTCATTGCCTTCTTTCAGAAAGCCCAGTTTCTAATCCAACTGCTAAATCACCCTCAATCCTGTGCCTCCACATTTTCTCCAGTAGCCTACCATATGGAACCTTATCAAAGGCTTTGTTGAAGTCTATGTACACATATCAACTGCCCTACCCTCATCCACATGCTTGGTCACCTTCTCAAAAAACTCAATGAGGTTTGTGAGACACAAACGGCCCTTGATGTATCAATGTTGACTATTTCCAATCAAATTGTTGCTTGCCAGATGATAATAAATCCTACCTCTTATAATCCTTTCCAAATCTTTTCCTACAACAGACATAAGGCTCACTGGTCTATAATTACTTGGGTCATGTCTACTGCCTTTCTTGAACAAGGGCACAACATTTGCATTCCTCAGGTCCTCACATTTGTAGTTAACAGAACATCAAACAAGTTAGTGAATGATGTGGATACAAGGGCTGTGCTTTATGGAGCAGAGTGACAGCTCTTTTATAGAATCCCTACAGTGTGAAAATAGGTGCTTCAGCCCAACAAGTCCACACCGGCCCTCCAAAGAGTAACCCACCCAGACCTATTTTCCCCTAACTAATGCACCTAGCCTACACATCTCCGAACACCTTGGACAATTTAGTATAGCCAATTCACCTAACCTGCACATCTTTGGATTGTGGGAGGAAACTGGAGCACCCAGAGGAAACCCACACAGACATGGGGAGAATGTGCAAATCACACACAGACAGTCGCCCAAAGCTGGAATTGAACCTGGGTCCCTTGAGCTGTGCTAACCACTGAGCCACTGTGCTGCAATTTCCAAGTCAAGATGGTGAGTGGCTTGGAAGGGAACTTGCAGGTGGTGGTGTTACCAATGTATCTGGTGCCCTTGTCTTTCTTGATAGAAATGGATGTGGGTTTGAAAGTTGCTGTCTAAGGATCATTGGTGAATTTCTGCAGGATAGCTTAAAGATAATGTTCACTGTAGCTATAAGCTTGGGTGGCAGAGGGAGTGGATGTTTGTGGATGTGATGTCAATCAAGTGGCTACTTTGTCCTGGATGGTGTCAAGCTTCTGGAGTGCTGTTGGAGCTTCAATCATCCAGGCTAGTGGGAATTATTCTATCAGACTCCCGACTTCTGCCTTGCAGATAGTGGACAGGCTTCTATGCCCGATTCTCCTGCTTCTCGGATGCTGCCTGAGCAGTGGTTTTCCAGCAGCCATCTTGATTTTGGAGAATCAGGACATGAGTTACTGACTGCAGTATTCCCAGTCTCTGGCCTGCTTATGTAGCCATTGTATTTGTCAGGCAAGTCCTGTTGAGTTTCTGGTCAATGGCAAACCCCCAAATGTTGATAGTGAGGTGACTCAGTAATAGTAATGTTATTGAATATCAAGGGGCGGTGATTAGATTATCTTGTTAGAGATGGTCATTGCCTAGCATTTGTGTGGCATGAATGTTCCTTGCCATTTTTCAGCTCAATCCTGGATATTATCCATGTCTTGTTGCATTTGAAGATGGGCAATTTCAGTCTCTGAGAAGTCATGAATGGTGCTGAACATTGTGCAATCATGTTGGCAGACATTCCCACTTCTGACCTTATGATGGAGGAAAAGGTCATTGATGAAGCAGTTGAAGATGATGGGGTCTAGGACACTAACTTAAGGAACTCTTGCAGAGATGTCCTGGAAATGAGATGGCTGACCTCGGACAGCCACAACTATCTTGTCATGTGCCAGGTATGATTCGACTCGGCACATAGCAAGATGGTTGTTATTGGAGGTCAGTGATCTCAGCTGTAGGAGGGCAGTACTGAGAGTGTTGTCTTTAGGAGGGGCAGTACTGAGGGTTGCGGTGCTTTATTAAGGGGCGGTACCGAGGGAATGCTGTATTTTTGGAAGGCGCAGTGTAAGAGAGTGCTTTGCTTTAGGAGGGGTAACCCTGAGGGCGTAGTTTCCTTTGGAAGCGGAATACTGAAAGAAGGAGAAAGTGAGGTCTGCAGATGCTGGAGATCAAAGTTGAAACTTTATTGCTGGAACAGCACAGCAGGTCAGGCAGCATCCAGGGAACAGGAGATTCGACGTTTCGGGCACAGGCCCTTCTTCAGGAAGAAGGGCCTGTGCCCGAAACATCGAATCTCCTGTTCCCTGGATGCTGCCTGACCTGCTGTGCTGTTCCAGCAATAAAGAATACTGAAAGAATACTTGTTTTTAGAAAGGGGCAATACGAAGGAGTGCTGTCCTTTAGGAGGCTCTGTAGAAGGCGGTGCTGATCTTTCGGAAAGGACAATTCAAGAGAGAGTGCTATGATTTGGGGGGGATTTATTTTGATGAAGGCTTCACCTGATCATTGCAAAATGTTCCCTGTCAAAGGAAAGTGGGAGAATCAACTCTCTTATCTTGGCCTGTTTAAGCCCTGTACGCAATATCACAAATCATATGAATTGTTTATTATCTATTTATATGGGGGCTTGCTCTTCACAAACTAGCTGATATGTTTCCGACAGTAATATAGTGATTATACTTCACAGATATCTCGTTGATTGTAAATGCTTTGAGCCTATAGAAAGGGGAACAATACAAATGCAAGCTTTTCTTTATTAGAGGATTAAAGGTCCGGCAGTGCGGTCTTGTAGGAGGCATCTGAGAGCCGGGCAGCTTGGTCGAGGCGGTCCTAGCGCCGACTGATCACTTCTGCGGCAGAGGCAACTTCAGGTGAAGTCCAGCGAGGACTCCGTGGTGACAGTGTCAGTGGAGACGAGATGGCATTGAAGAATGTGATTTCCATTTCAGTGGCGGCATGGCGACGGGACTGGTGCCTGGCCACCAGGCCCATGGCCCATGTTAGAGCGCTTAACGTTGGAAAGTTGGACACTTTCTTCACTCCTCTGCCTTTACATTCCATGTTTTGGTTTATTTTTCTATGTTTTAATATGGCTCCAGAGAGTGGCAACTCTGCAGCACGTTTGACTGTACTTCTTAGCAAGATACACGTGACAATAAATAAAAAAAAATCAAATCTGACTATTATTTTATGGTTGCCTATGAGTGTTTGCTGTGTACAAATTAGCTGCCCGAATTCGGCATTACAAAACAGTTTAATTAACTGCAAAGTATTTTCTGAAATCTTCAGGTATATAATTACAATTTCGTTCTTTCAAGGAATAATTCGCTCAGAAGCCAAAAAACACTGACTTGAAATTATATCGTAATTATGCTGAAAGGAAATAGCATGAGAAGGTGACGCAACTGCACAGTCAGATTTGGGCTTTCTTGTAACGTGGAAAGAGACCGCAAAGTAGAGAGAGAGAACTCCCGGCGTGCAGAGCAGGGCGGGTTAAAATCTCAGACATGTGAGCAAGACTGATATCAAACTTCCAAAACAAACCTGGGCTGCAGAGAAGGTTATAATAAAAGTCTTCATTGTAATAAAAGCAAAATACTGAGGTTTGAAGAGGAAGCACTTGGAATTGGAAACGTTAACTCTGTTTCTCTCTCCACACGGTTGTCAGGCCAGCTGAGTTTCTCCAGCATCTTCTGCTTCGATGCCAAGTGTTGTCTCTGGTTCACTTGTGCTGAAAAATGTGTTGCTGGAAAAGCGCAACAGGTCAGGCAGCAAACACGGAGCAGGAGAATCGACGTTTCGGGCATAAGCCCTTCTTCAGGAATCCCTCCCTCCCCTTCCTAGACCTCTCCATTTCTATCTCGGGCGACCGATTCAACACGGACATTTACTATAAACCGACCGACTCCCACAACTGCCTAGATTACACCTCCTCCCACCCTGTCCCCTGTAAAAACGCCATCCTCTACGGAACCTCTGGTTCATGTGTCTCTACTTTAAGTCTCTGAGCTGCTGAACCTTATGAAATTGTTTCCCCTGATTTTTCACTCCTGATCTCTGATGCCAGTTTGCAATATCCCTCCATTTAAAAAAAGTTCAATCGAGAAGTCTTTAGTATTGTATGTCAGGGGTGTCTATTTCCGATTTAGCCTTGGATTTTAAATGTGCGGCATCGCATGTTTAATGGGGGTGTTTAAAAAATCATTTTTTAGCTGCAAGGCAGCAGGGCTAAAGGACCTGATGACTTTCCAGTGAGGCGTATAATCTCTTTCAGGGAGGCGTCTTCGCTAACTTTACGTGTGCCACATAGGAATGAAAATTCGGGGATAAAAACACACACAAAGCACTGCGGCAGGGGAACTGGAACAATGAACAATGGTGTGTTACAACGCATACACACACTCACAAGCTCCGGTGTGTGCAGCCTGGTGTGAACTAGTCCGGACCTGCAACCTGGCCAGCTCACCGCCCACACTCATTCGCATTGAGCAAGCAGTTTCGGTGCATTTTCCCACGCGTCAGAGAGACAGGGAGCTGCCAGATGTCACACAGCTGCATCGCAAACACACGCCTTGACAGCCGGAGTCATGGCTCCACACGTTAGGGAACCAAACCTTCCGAAGAAGCGACCAGAGGCCATCCACCTCCGCCTCCAGAATGACGAGCTACCTCCTGTCGTTCTTCGCTCGGAGCCATGTTTTAACTTCTTTCAGATTTCTTGCCCCTTGTTTTGCACCAGTGACAAATCAGCTTATACAATATATCACAGGGTTCAAACTGAGGTCACCAGTCCCCGGGCAGTCCAGCTCCGCTTTTGTGTTCCTGGTTCAGTCCTGTTTCAATCTTAAGGCTTTTCCTTATCACTGTTGTCCGATTACTGACTACACCGTCATTCAAAACGTTACTTATGCTCTACACAAAACAATGGGTACCTTCATCTTGGTGTTAGCTGCGGCTTAGCTGGGAACACTATTGAGTCTGACCCAGAGGGTTGAGGTTCAATTCCACTTCAGGGACTTGAACGCACAAGAAGGTCTGTAGGCACTCATTCCAGAGTGGTATTGCAGGAGGAGGCTGAAGGAAGTTTCATAGGTTGAATTGATTTAAGCCATAGTGAGAGTTGTAAATGAGAAAAAGAGATTTGAAATCAAGACGTTGGAGAATGGCGAAGCAGTGGACGTCATGAGAGCTGGGATATTTGGTCAGTCAGTGAGACCTAGTAAGTCACTGGATGGATATAGCAGAGTTATGGATAAGCTAGAGTTTGTGTGGATGAGGAGGGTTTGGAGCTGAATAACATTTTTGCGGAGAATGTAAATACTATTCCATATTGTATCATATCTTTTCGTTTATACATCACGTGAACAGTCCTCATTCCAGGGTGGGATGCAGTTAATGTTCAATCACTGACCAGGTATTTCACTATGCTTGGATTGGAATGCAGACTGTAAAATTGAAGGTCCATAACACAATTAAAAACCATGAGTCAATTTTCCAGCATGGGTCAGTAAAACAGAAGTGATTTGTTATGAACTTTAAGCACAAAGTCAAGTTGGAAAAATTCACAAAGCTCTTAAAGTTTTTCAATTTGTTCATGGGATGTGTGCCTTGCTGGCTAGACCAGCATTTATTGTCCATCCTAATAGACAGTAAAGGCTGATGAGCTGTCTTCTTCATCTGTTGCAATCTGTTGAGATTTAGGTACACTCAGTGTGATTGGAAGACCATAAGATATAGGAGCAGAATTAGGCCATTTGGCCCATTTAGTCTCCTCCACCATTCAATCATGGCTGATATGTTTCTTGAACCCATTCTGCTGCCTTCTCCCTGTAACAGTTGAAAGGGAAATTTGAGCATTTTGTGTTGTTGAACAATGCTGTAAAACCACATTCTACTTTTTCCATCTAATACCTTTCTCCTATGTCCACCATATCATAATATATTGGGTAAGGTTACACGGGTGCTCTCAGTGACCACTGATTTTAGAATAAATTTCATAACGAAGCTCAACAAGTTATTTTACCAGATGCCACAAATGTTGATTCTATATTTAGCATTATTCATGCCAACATCCTTTCTGCTGCAGAATAACAATGAGGAGCAGGGACTTTAAATACTTGCCCCAGCTGGGACTCTATAATAAAGGTTTATAATATATCATTATTTAGATTTACTTGGATTGTAAAGTGGAGGCAAATGGTTTGGGTTTTTAGTTCTGTGAAGATGACTTTTTTTAAAACAAAGGTCAGGAAATATTTTGTTTTCAATTGTATGATCAAAACAACACTTCTTGGAAACTTAAGTATGACTTAAGCTAAATGACTAAAGAATCTGCTTGGGGAGATATTTACCAAAATGGTTACTACATTTTTAAAGTGACCAACACAAGGAGAGGCTAGGGGCCAGAGCAGTTTCAAAAGGCAAGTATTTCTGAAGGCAAGATCCACACTAGCTAAAGGGCAGTTTAGTTACCAAGGTCCCAAGGTATCCAGAGCTGCAAACATGTTTTAAACGGTTTTAGTAGACCTTACTTCTTTCCTCAATGAGTAAAAAAAGTCACTGAGTTAGCTTGTGTCTAGTAGTCTTAAGGAGAGATGGAGAGAATCACATCTGGCAAATGTGTAATAAGTCAGCAAAAAAGAAGCACTTTCAACCATGTCAGTTGAGTAAGAAATTAAAGAGTGAAGACAGAAGTGATACTTTACTGGGGTTGCGTGTCTGTAAAGGATATTACTGGAAAAATGGTTGAATTTTTCTTGTGTTTCCAATAAATAATTCCTAAATTATAATTTAGATGTGTACAACTTTGTTCTTTGTGTGTGAAAGGGTTAATATAGCACAAACATGTCTAGGCAAGCACAGGGAGTTGTGAACCTTGACCAACAGGCTAGGAAAGCAGCCAAGAATAAGGAGTGAAGGGGCACAGTTGATTAAAAAAAAAGTATTAATTTGGTCATACAAAGTTGGTTTGGATTTGGGCGGTGGTTAGCTCAATTGGCTGGCTGACTGGTTTGCAATTTAGAATGACACCAACAACTATACACCTGAGGTCACCACGAAGGCATGCACTCTCAATCTCACTCCTTGCCTGAGGTTGGCGACTTTCAGGTTAAACTAAAAAAATTGAATGCAAAAAGGTGAAGCCGCATAGTCCCTCACTCTCATTAGAGGTGACTGGTAGTGGTTTAACCTGAGGGTTACCACACCTCAGGCAAAGGGAGAGGTTGAGAAGGAAAGTCCTTCATGTTAACTTCAATCAGTGTAGATGTGAACCCACAGTATTGGTGTCACTGTGCATTGCAAACCAACTGTTTAGTCAACTGAGCTAATCCATTATGATGCAATAGTTGTGTTTTAGGTAGTTCATGTGACACTGTAATCGATCATACTTCAACACTATAAAATGTGCTGTAGTTGATGTTGTGGGAGTCAGAGGAGAGACATTGGCTTTAACAACTAATTCCCCTGCATATGCTTGAATAAAGGAGACCGGTAAAAATACTTTGTGTGTCCAGATTGTTATTCCTCCCACTACATGACAGCTTGGAGTAGCTGAAAGATGTCCATTTGCAAAAGGTGCAAAGTAGGTGAAGAACTGTGGAAGGACACTGGATGGTTTGGAGGTAGGGGAAAGGGAGCACACGGAAATATTTTACCTAGAGATAGAGTATGGCAATAATGGCCAAGGCGAAAGTGAGGACTGCTGATGCTGGAGATCAGAGTCAAGATTAGAGTGGTGCTGGAAAAGCACAGTAGGTAGGGCAGCATTCGAAGAACAGGAAAATCGATGTTTCAGGCAGGAACCCTTCATCAGGAATTCCTGATGAAGGGCTCCTGCCCAAAACGTTGATTTTCCTGCTCCTCGGATGCTGCCTGACCTACTGTGCTTTTCCAGCACCACTCTAATAATGGCCAAGGGCATGGGAAGTCTGGAGAAAGCATGGGGCTCAGAGATGTTCATACTGCAGTATGTGTATGTGAGACATAAGAGGTTGGTGGAGCAGATGAGGAATTGTTCATTGACCAATTGGCTTAATATCGCACACAAATGTCTGAACAAGTACAGAGACTGGGTGAACATTGATCTGAAGGCTAAGTAAGCAGCTAAGAGCAGGGAGCCTGTGGGTTTTCAACAAAAATGGATAGTGTACAAATCAAGTTCTACAAATTTGGATAATTTGTATAACTAATGGATCATGTGAATACTAGGTCCCTTGCGTGGGGGGACCTAGAGTCAGGGGATGTAGAGTCAGTGTGGATAGAGCTGCGAAATACTAAGGGTAAAAAGATCCTCTTGGGAGTCATCTACAGGCCCCCAAACAGTAGTCTGGATGTCGGATGTAAGTTGAATCAGGAGCTGAAATTGGCCTGTCGTAAAGATGTTACTACAATTGTTATGGGGGATTTTAACATGCAGGTAGATTTGGAGAATCAGGATGGTATTGGACCTCAAGAAAGAGACTTTGTGGAGTGCCTCAGGGATGGATTCTTAGAGCAGCTGGTGCTGGAGCCGACCAGGGAGAAGGCAATTCTGGATCTGGTATTGTGTAACGAACCAGAATTGGTCAGAGACCTTGACGTGAAGGAGCCATTGGGAAGTAGTGACCATAATACATTAAGCTTCAATCAGCAATTTGAGAGGGAGAGGGTACAGTCGGAAGTGACAGTACTTCGGTTGAATGAAGGGAACTATGGAGCTATGAGGGAGGAGCTGGCCAAAGTTCAATGGTGCAATATCTTAGCAGGGATGACCATGGAGGAACAATGGCGGATATTTCTGTGTATAATGCAGATGTTGCAGGATCAGTTCATTCCTAAAAGGAAGAAAGATCCCAGGAGGAGGCATGGGTGGCCGTGGCTGACGAGGGAAGTTAAGAAACATATAAAGTTAAAAGAGAAAAAGTATAACATAGCAAAGATAAGTGGGAAAACTGAGGACTGGGAAGCAGAGGAAAAATGAGTTACGAAGGTAAATTGGCCAATGATATAAAGGAGGATAGTAAAAGCTTTTTTAGGTACGTGCAAGGCAAAAAAATGGTTAGGACTAAAATTGGGCCCTTGAAGACAGAAACGGGAATATATTACGGGGAACAAAGAAATGGCAGAGGAATTAAATGGGTACTTCAGATCTGTGTTCACTGAGGAAGACACAAGCAATCTCCCTGAGGTAACAGTGGCTGAAGGACCTGAACTTAAGGGAATTTATATTTGCCAGGATTTGGTGTTGGAGAGACTGTTAGGTCAGAAGGTTGATAAGTCTCCGGGGCCTGATGGTCTGCATCCCAGGGTACTGAAGGAGGTGGCTCGGGAAATCGTGGATGCGTTGGTAATAATTTTCCAGAGTTCGATAGATTCGGGGTTGGTTCCTGAGGATTGGAGGGTGGCTAATGTTATATCACTTTTTAAGAAAGGTGGGAGAGAGAAAGCAGGAAATTATAGACCAGTTAGTCTGACCTCAGTGGTGGGAAAGATGCTGGAGTCTATTATAAAGGATGAAATTACGGCACATCTGGATAGTAGTAACAGGACAGGACAGAGTCAGCATGGATTTATGAAGGGGAAATCATGCTTGACTAATCTTCTTGATTTTTTTGCGGATGTAACTCTGAAGATGGATGAGGGAGATCCAGTAGATGTAGTGTACCTGGACTTTCAGAAAGCTTTTGATAAAGTCCCACACAGGAGGTTAGTGAGTAAAATTAGGGCGCATGGTATTGGGGGCAAAGTACTAGATTGGATTGAAAATTGGTTGGCTGATAGGAAACAAAGGGTAGTGATAAACGGCTCCATTTCGGATTGGCAGGCAGTGACCAGTGGGGTACCGCAGGGACTGCAGCTTTTTACAATATATGTTGGTATCAGCAATAACATTAGCAAATTTGCTGATGATACAAAGCTGGGTGGCAGGGTGAAATGTGATGAGGATGTTAGGAGATTACAGGGTGACTTGGACAAGTTAGGTGAGTGGGCAGATGCATGGTAGATGCAGTTTAATGTGGATAAATGTATGGTTATCCACTTTGGTGGCAAGAACAGGAAGGCAGATTACTACTTCAATGGAATCAATTTAGGTAAAGGGGCAGTACAGAGGGATCTGGGTGTTCTTGTACACCAGTCAATGAAGGCAAGCATGCAGATACAGCAGGTAGTGAAGAAGGCTAATAGCATGCTGGCCTTCATAACAAGAGGAATTGAGTATAGAAGCAAAGAGGTGCTTCTTCAGCTGTACAGGGCCCTGGTGAGACCACACCTGGAGTACTGCGTGCAGTTCTGGTCTGAGGAAAGACATTCTGGCTATTGAGGAAGTGCAGCGTAGGTTCACGAGGTCAATTCCTGGAATGGCGGGATTACCTTGCCCAGTTGCTTCATCTTTCAGTGTTTGTATACCCTTGAGTTTAGAAGACTGAGAGGGGATCTGATTAAGACATATAAGATTATTAAAGGATTGGACACTCTGGCAGCAGGAAACATATTTCTGCTGATGGGTGAGTGCTGAACCAGAGGACACAGCTTAAAAATACGGGGTAGACCATTTAGGACAGAGATGAGGAGAAACTTCTTCACCCAGAGAGTGGTGGCTATGTGGAATGCTCTGCCCCAGAGGGCAATGGAGGCCCAGTCTCTGGATTCATTTAAGAAAGAGTTGGATAGAGCTCTCAAAGATGGTGGAATCAAGGGTTATGGAAATATGGCAGGAACAAGATACTGATTAGAAATGATCAGCCATGATCATGTTGAATGGCGGTGCAGGCTCGAAGGGCTGAATGGCCTACTTCTGCACCTATTGTCTATTGTCTATAATCTATTAAACTTTGGTGGTATAAAGTACACTGCCAACATTGCCTTGGGAGTCAGACAAATACATCACTCTGTCCTTTGGCTTCTCTGTATATGCTTGAAGAAAGGAGACTGGTAAAATATACTTTGAGGCATCAGGATTGGATTATTCCTTTTGCCACACAACATGTGTAATAAGTTTTGATGTTCTTTTGTTAAAAATACATCAGCAGCCTATTGTCAATATGTTCAGTGATTGACCGCAACCATAACCAAATTTTAAAAAATTGAGAATATATCAAGCCAGATTTCATTCTGGGATCAGAGTTACCATTATTACCATCATAATAGGTCAAACATCAGATTGATCATCAGATAATCTATCTCTTTATTCAGTCTGATCAATGTTTTTCACAACCTCAGGATATTGCCAAGACAATATTTTTGAAGTATAATCATATTTTGTTTCTTTATTTGGCCCATTACCATTGCCTTTAGCCCTACAGAACCAGCTCATTTAATTGCTTATCTTCTACCTCTTCACAAACCTCCTCTTTTGTGTTTATTAGTTACTTAAAAACCTATTAACTTCTAACATTTCCCATTTTCAATGAAAAATAACTCTGTTTTTGTCTCCAAATCCTTAAAATTCTTTGTCCACTACAGGATTTTGGGCAGCTGCCTATATGTAAATTTAGTTTGATAACGTTTCTCTGCAGTGCCTTGGGGCTTTCACCTTGTTACAAGCACCACAGAAACACAAATTACTGTTGATTGTTGTCAGTGTCAGCTTGGATTATGCACTCAGGTTTCTGCAGGAGAGCTCAAAGCCATAAATTACTGACTCAAGAGATGAGTGTTACCAACTGAGCAATGAGTGAATAGTCCAAGAGAAATACATGGCCCACTTTTGGCTCCAAAACTTACATTCTTAGCAGGTTTCCTACTTTTAACTGTAATCCTGTGATTCCAGCTTGAAGTAGGGGTGGGTAGATAGCAAGGTTAGGATCAGTCAGACAGCCTGTTGGCACTTACTTTCCACATTAATGGAGAATGTCCAGATCCCAGAGGTCTTCTGGGGGTAGATTGGAAAAGGCTGATCAAAAGCTTTGGCAAAAGGCTGGATTTTGAAAAGGCCCCTCACTAAGGAGATGAAAGATGGGAAGAAGTGGGTCGGTGAGAGTGAAGGAAAGGAAGTTGTGGGAATGGGACCCAGGCACAATCTCCAATTGTGAGCAAATGGGCAGATGAGGTGGGATGGGAGGGAAGCTGAGGAACGTTAGAGATACACGGATGAGACTTGTTCAAAACCCATCCACGTACACAGTTAAAATTAGGCCTTTCCTCTGAGAGGCAGGGTTACGCAAGGAACTAGTATCTACTTAATTTTGTGAATGGTTAAAAAATGCATTCTCTTTTGTGCAAATGTATTATGAATTTGTAGGTGTGGAGCTGCCATCAATAGTTAAAATTGAAATACAATCGTTTATGTCAGCATCAAGCTAGTATTCTGATGTACTTTTAATATATCAGCACACCGAAGTGCAGAAACTCTTGTAACTATTTTTAAGAAAAGTGAGAAAGTGCCGTATTGCTTCTGATCTTTAGGGGTTAGCAAGTTTGGATTGTTCAAAGTAACAGGGTGTGTTACCGAAACCAAACTTCCTTGTATAGTGTTTTATGCTTATATTGGAGATGTGCAAAGTGTTGTCAGGGCGATCCACCCGTGCCATTTCAGGTGTTTCAGACAATACAGACGTGCCTCAATTTTAAGGATTTCTTAATCAGCTGTCACGATGTTTGATTTAAAACCTCTAAGGGGCTGAACCTGTGCCTGGGAGATACAGGAGCTTCGAGCTCCCGTGCAAGTTGCAACATATCCGTCTCCTACTTGCAGCACCTTTCCCACGGCTGGACAAAGATTCATTGAGCAGCTCCCAGCAGCCACAAGAAATGGTACGAACAGTTTCGAGACCGCAAGCACTTTTTAACTAGCTTAAGGAAAGACAATTAAATCAAGCAGCAGCCCTTCCATCCTATTTTAAGGAGGACCACAGCCAAATATTTTATAGAAGAGAGGACACGTCGTCACCCCATCCCTCAGCACTCTAATCTCAAAGGCTGAATTAGAGCCATTTGGTACATTTAATCATTAATCTTTCTGTTCTAAAGTGCATTCAATTTGTGATACCACTTAGTAAACTGTATTACAGGCACATAAGCCTAACCTGTCCTGTGGTAAGGCAGCCTATAGTTTGAAATATGATATCATTTTTATTATTAGAAGTTTGGTTTAACAAATTCTTCGACATTTCGAATAAGTTCAACAAAATTGCCTTGTCATTTCCCCTATTCCAAGCCTGCGCACATCCAAACTGCCCTTACCCCTAATATTTTGACGGTAGTTGCAAAATAGAAATGTGAAAACCTTGAAAAACAAAATGCTACTTGCTTTGTGTGGTTTATTTGGTTTAAGATATTTTAAAAAAAAAACAAATATTGGGAATTGGAATTAAACTGCACAACGACCACTCCCTCCCTATCACAGAAAAGAACGAACGACCAATCTGAAAGAAAAAAAATGGGGCAGAATATTGCGTTTTTGCTTTGATTTGATTTATTGTTGTCACATGTACCTAGGTACAGTGAAAAGTTCAGTTTTCGTGCAGTATAGGCAGATCATAACAACAAGGACATACAAATCTTAGGGTGGTTAGACAGATAGTTTTTTTGGCTAAGTCTAGTTGCATGGCAATTCTTTTGCTGTGATGTCAAGGGAGATTTTTAGATTAGATTCCCTACAGTGTGGAAACAGGCCCTTCGGCCCAACAAGTCCACACTGACCCTCCGAAGAGTAACCCACCCAGACCCATTTCCCTCTGACTAAGGCACCTAAGGCTATGGGCAATTTAGCATGGCCAATTCACCTGACCTGCACATCTTTGGAGTGTGAGAGCAAACCGGAGCACCCGGTGGAAACCCACGCAGACTCATCAGTTCTTTTCTGTGATGGCGAAGTAGTGGTTGGTGTGCAGTTTAATTCCGATTTCCAATATTTGCCTTTTTGAAAATATCTTAACCTATCTTACCAAACCTGTCTCATTAATTTCCCATCATGCCCCTCTAGTGTCCCTCATGTTCCATTTCCACCTATTTTACCAAGTGCTGTTTAGAACAACTTGCCACTCAATGCATATCCCAGAATTCATCCAGAGCCACTGAGCCACTGTGCTACCCTCCTTATGAGGTGGAGGATATATGAGCTGAATGGCCTGGTTTATTCACATGAGAACACATCTAACAATTAAATATATTTAATTGTGTTGCCACCACAGGAACTGACTTAAGTTTTAGTTTTATTTGTTGTGTTCAATCTTCATTTTGACCTACCTACCCCACATGAAAAAATTGCTGCTTTCGTCCTGAGGATTAATTTGTTTGTTTATTGGAGGTTGGTGTAGCTGTTGTATATTCCAGCATTTTATCTGGTTTCATTTCAGCACTTAATAGGTTAACCAAAATTAACTATGCAAAAAAAGGTAAAAACAGGTGTTTCTCCCCTCTCAGATAGTCTTAGCACACAAACGTTTGAAAACTAGACATATCAATGCACTTGGCTATGTTTTTAAAAGCTTAATTTTGAGTGCTAAAATTCTTTCACTTAGAAACTATTCTCAAGCCATGCAGCAAGTTCCCAGTGCTCAACAATGATTTGCCAGTATAATTAAGGTAGATGATAATCTCATCCCTTTCCCAAGCATTTGAATCAGTTACATGCAGTCAATATTAAAGTATGGTTTCATGGGCCACCTTGTGGACATTGAATGTGAAGTAAATTTTACATCAACATCCCCCAACTCAATGACACAAAGTAGTGTTGGATAAAGTGATCCAGCCCTTGGTGCTGGCATTCTCTCCTGTAACCCCAATCCCGCAATCACCCTTCGATTCTTTATTTTTAAATAGCTGTCTTATTGTCTTTGAAATAAATGTTCTGGTCTATTTCAACAGACATTAAGGTGAAGCATTCCCTGTTCTAAGAGTTCTGAGACCATGGGTGCTTTCTTCTTTTGCTTCTTATAGCATCACTTCAATGTCCATCCCCTCATTGCTCACTTACCCAATAGTGAGAATAATTTTTCATTTTATCCGACACAACATCCAAATTTAACTCAATCCTTTACTGACTGCTTCTTTCGCCATGCAGCTTCCATGTTGCCACTGGTGCTCACTGGATGGTGGGAAATCCCCATCTAGATAGTGACCCCAGTCTCCAGTTACTCTATCGCTTTGAGCCTCCCCTTGTCCGGTTACTCTTTGCTTTTGACACCCATTCCCCTGTCACCCTCTCCCTCTGATCTCCAACCCCAAACATTTCTCTCCAACACTATTTACCCAGTCATTCTCCCTTCTAGTCCCCAGCCCCAGCCACTTCAACCCCAGACACCTTCTCCCTCTGACACCCTTCCCTCAGTCACTATCTCTTTCTAACACTCATTTACCAGTCACCCTGTCCCTCTGACTCCCATCTCATAGTCCCATTCCCCTCTGACCCCAATTCCCCAAATGTCCTCTCCTTCCAACACCTATTTTCCAGTTGTGCTCTTCATGAACAGAAGCAAATCCTGACTCTACAGCATCAGCCAGTGATAGCTGAGACTGGAGGGTGAGGGGGCAGTGATGGAATGGTGAGAAATGGGAAATTTAAATCCTGAGCATCTTGTCAACAGCTAGCAACCATGCCCAGGGGATCCAGACTCCATTTAAGATTACTCTTGACTATTTTGTGGAGGGATGCTACTAGGATGCATTTACAGGGCAGCTAGGTACCGACACAGGGAGAAAGAAAGAGAAAATATTGATGGGTTTGAGAAAGAAATGTGGGACGAAGCTTGTGTGCAATATAAATGCTTTTGTGCCAAAAGACCCGTTTTCTGATCGATAAGCACAATGTAATGCTATGGGGAACCATCAGCTTCAGAGTATGAGACACAACTACTCAGTTTTTGCTGAAAATCTGAGAGATGCTGTCTCACTTGCCCTAACTGATAAGCCATCTCTGATTATTCCTCAAAACAACTTCCAGTGCATGCTCTTGGCATGAAAGCTTATTCTGTCGGAATGCATATTGGGAAATTTGAATGGGATACAATTGGCTCCACCCCTGAAATGGAACTCTTTTCCAGATAATGCAATCAGGAAATCTACTTGAATATTCTTCTTTCTGACATCAGGACCCAAAGTTATTTGGTCCTTTTTAGTTCATTCTTCTAGAGCAAGCCTGTAATGTTAACCCTCCAGAACAGAATCTGGTCACTTATTAAAGGATGTTAAATACTTCCTGTCTGGAAGTTCCCTATGTTACTGGAAACTCTTCTTGAAAGTTATGTATACAATTGATTATGATGAGACTTAATTGGAAGAGAGAAGATTACTTGTAGGCTTAAAGATCAGATTAATTGATTAAAGATCTAATATAGTGGGTGACGTCTGCAAACATTCTGCAAAGAATGAGCACCAGCTATCTTTTTGGTGCGGACTCCTTGACATGACAATCATCCAGGGCACACAAACAGGCCTTACATATAAAAAAGGTCATCTGACCCACCCTAACATAGAGAGAGTAAACAAAACATTTGATACTGTCATTGCCACAACTATATTGGACATGTGGGTGTGGATGTCAAATGAGATGCCTTCCATGATCATATGCTGATCTTATTAACCTGAAGTAGGAGGTGTCTTATGGAGTGAGAGACGGGGGTGGGGGGGGGGGGGGGGGGGGGGAGGAGAAAGCAAAGAAGCACAAATTATTTGTTAAGGAAAGCATTTATGGTTTAATAGCATCTTACAAAACTTCAGGAGATCCCAAAGCAGTTTGCAGCCAATTCATTTCTTTTGATGTACACTATTTTAATATAGGGAAACATGGCAGACAGTTTGTGCACAGCAATGTTCCTCAAAAAAATATTGGGATACATGACCAGACAATTTATTTTAGTGAATTAGTTTTTGGATAATAGTGTCCAGGAGTTCAGGGAGAGTATCCATTTTTTTGAATGGTGCCATGGGATTACATTGCCCAAACATTATACAGAACCCACAACACAGAAACAGGTCATTCAACCTGACTGGTGCAAGTGGATGTTTACGCATTGCGCAAGCTTCTTCCTTTCCCCTCTTCATCTCACCTTATTAACATATCTCTATCAGCACAAGATCACCATGAGGGAGTAGGAAGAGACTGGGTGTGCTGTCTGTTTTTAAGCTCTTAAACACTGGGAACATTTGCCTAGATTACAGGGTCAAGTCTTTGGAGTGGGTCTTGAATACATGACATTCTGACTTTGCTACCATTGAAACCAAGCTGACACCAAGACTTTACGCTTTATTTAGTTGACTGAAAAAAGATTTCTGAAGAGATTGGTAAACAGGTGGACACAAAACTAAATGAAGATTATAATGGAGGTTGGCAGAAGGGGAGAATCATTTAAAACAAAGTAGAAAAACAATGTGGTTTACCTTGAATTCTGTCCCAATTAGATTTGCAATGACAGAGCAGAAGTATGTTTGGGCTTGTCACAGCAAAGCACATCAAGACATGCAGAGTTTTTATTATTCACTAAACAATGGATGAGATGGGTCACTGCTTTGCTCTGCACTAAAGGCAGATCTAGGCATGTATTCATACAAAGTATAAATTCAGTCTTGTTTAAAAAAGTGACAAAAAACCCTTACATACCCTTAAGCAAGATTTCAATAATTATGACAAGCAAACCCTTCCCTTGTCATAAATATCTATTAAAAGCATTTTGAAAACATTCAATGTATTTGAAAAAAAGCTTAAATGAACTCAGAAATTTGTCTGAAAAGCTGATGTTTCTCTACCAAGCTGCAAATAAAAGAACTCACATTTGAAGAGAAGCGTAAAGAAAGAAAGACTCCAGAAAGTCCCAAAGATGTTTTGAAGTCAATGATGTGCCTTGGAAGAGTGGTCATTGTTTAAGGTAGACAATTCTACAGCAAATCTGCACTCAGCAAGGTATGAAGAACAGAAACATGACAATGACCAGATAATTGATTATAGTAATATTGTTTAAGGACTAATATTGGTCTGAGCATCATTGATTGAATTATTGCCACGTGAATCAAAGTACAGTGAAAAGCTTTGTTTATAAGAGTACAGGCAGATCATAGTAAGCAAGGATGTACAGATCTGAGGGCACATCCTTGGGGGGGCTCTTGTGTTGAGTGTTATTGTGGAGGAGGTGCAGTTATCTATCCTTACTGGTTGCGGTCAGTGGGTCAGAAAGCTGAGCATTCAATTGCAGAGGGAGGAGCTGAGAGCAAGGTTATAGTGTTTTCAGATCAGTCTGGAGGGGACAATGGTATTGAAGGCAGAGCTGTAGTCAATGAGGTAGGTGTCCTTGTTGCCCAGATCTTTCAGGGATGAGTGCAGGGATATGACACCTGCTGTGGACCTGTTGCATGTGCTTTCATAGGTACGGGAATGATAGTGATCTTCTTGAAGCAGGTGGACACTTCGGCTTATTGGAAGGAGAGGTTAAAGATGTCGGTAAATACCTCTGCCAGTTGGTCTACACAGGATCTGAGTGCTTGGCTGGGAACACTGTCTGGGCCCATCGCTTTTCTTGGGTTGAGTCCCAGGAAGACGGGCAAAAGTGAGGACTGCAGATGCTGGAAACCAGAGTTTAGATCAGAATGGTGCTGGAAAAGCACAGCAGGTCAGGCAGCATCCGAGGAGCAGGAAAATCGATGTTTCAGGCAAAAGCCCTTCATCAGCTCCCAGGAAGACTGAACTGACATCTGCAGTGGTGATCAAGGCAACAGGTGTTGGGGCAGTCGGGGCAGGTGTCACTGTGCAGCTGGCATTCTGCTCAAACTGAGCACAGGAACTACCGAGTGCATCAGAGAGGGATGTATCTTTG
The DNA here is from genome assembly GCF_037043375.1 of Chiloscyllium plagiosum. Taxonomy (NCBI): domain Eukaryota; kingdom Metazoa; phylum Chordata; class Chondrichthyes; order Orectolobiformes; family Hemiscylliidae; genus Chiloscyllium; species Chiloscyllium plagiosum. Next base: position 12,481,707 of record NW_028270175.1, read on the forward strand.
TCCGCTATCATGTTCTCCTTCATTCATCAGGGAGAATTTCCTGTTCTTCTTTGATTAATGGGGACTCTTTTGCTTCATTTGAGAAGTTTGGCAAAGTATAAAGTCTTATGTAAAAGATAAGGCATCTGTGGCAGTGCAGCGTCCCTCTGTAGTGAACTGAATTGTCAGTCTACATTGTATACCGAAATCTCTGGATTTCTAAATTCAGAGAGGACGGTTCCTTAGTCATGGCTGTTATCTCCAGTGTATAAATGAATACCTTTCCCTCAGTGCTTGAAGTCAATATGTGCAGCCGAGCAAGCCTCTGGATTCTGGATTCCAAGTAATTGTTGGCAGTCGAAGGACTGGCTTTATTCTAATGTTTGTAAGAGTTTTTAAGGAAGGACAGTAGACCCAAAAATTGTGAGAGTCTTTTCGCTGACTAGCTTGCTTGACCCCCTCAATCATTTCTGAAAAATGTGTTGCTGGAAAAGCGCAGCAGGTCAGGCAGCATCCAAGGAGCAGGAGAATCGACGTTTCGGGCATAAGCCCTTTCTCTGTTTGGTAATCCGTATTTTCCTAATCTATTTGCTTTCAGTACTGAGTAAATGATATTGAGCATTTTCTTTTGTTAATTCAGATTTTCAGCATCTGTAGTACATTATTTCTATTTTAGGTGAAGCTAGCTGTTTTATATCATAACTATACAGTCGCAACATGACAGATGCTCACCATACACAGGATGCTGTGTCAAGCCTGTCACACAAATGAGTCACGTAATATACAAATTTCACTGTTGGTGCAATGCTAGGTGGGCCTTACATCACAAATTTTGGCAGACTGCATCAAACAATAAACGTATTCAGCTGTTTGCAATAGGCAATGTACTGAGTGTACCTAATCAGTCCATGCTTGCAAAATTCAAATTCACTGTCCAACATTAAATGTGATTCTGCAATTTTAAATAATCCTGATTGTGCTGACGAACAATCCAGGATTCAAATTTAAATAAAATTGTCAGTTATCATCACATTGATGTTTTCTCAATGGCAATGTCTCTATTAGTGTCCACTTACCAACTGATCAGCACTCTTTTTCATGCAGTTAACAAAACCCTTTACTTTGATCTTGTAATGAACTGTCTTAATAAATGCAAGAAATAAAGTTTCATCAAAATGCAAATGTTTCTCAGCAATACTCAAGTTCTGCATTACAAAAAAGCTATTATATGTGAAATTCTGAAATCATTCACATTAAAAACTGAGGAAACACTGAGATGTTTAATACAAGACTGCTAGCTAATAGATTCTGGATTAGTGGTGCTGGAAGAGCACAACAGTTCAGGCAGCATCCGAGGAGCAGTAAAATCGATGTTTCCAACTACAACAAGTTGTGGGATCGTGTTCAAATTATGACCAAAATCACTGACTGGCAAAAATAGCCTCTTTTATTCAGCAATCACAGCACAAGTTCGAGGCAGCAATAGAATCCTAGGCCTAATGTCAAACATTTAACTATTAAATCTTTGAAGAAGTTTGACCAACAGAACGAATACAAAAACTGTTCAAACTCACCAAATATTAATTGTAAATGTCCATACCAAAAGCATAAATTTAAGAAATGAGAACTGTACTTCTAAGCCAAACGAATAGTTTTTTAAAGAACTACAGATTCTTGTAATTTTCTAACAATATAAAATACAAATATGATGATTTTACCAAAGTTATAGTCACGTCTCTAAAATCAGAACACAGGGTGGCACGGTGGCTAGCACTGCTGCCTCACAGAGCCAGGGACCCGGGTTCAATTCCAGCCTCGGGCAACTATCTGTGTGGAGTTTGTACATTCTCCCCGTATCTGCGTGGGTTTCCTCTCACAATCCAAAGATCAGGTCAGGTGAATTGCCCATGATAAATTGCCCATAGTGATAGGTGCATTAGTAGGGAGTGGGGGAATGGGTCTGGGTGGTAACTCTTCGGAGGGTCAGTGTGGACTTGTTGGGCCGAAGGGCCTGTTTCTGCACTGTAGGGAATCTAATCTAATCTAATAGACTCAATTCCCATTCTAGAGAATTAAGTACAAAATCTGGATGATTCTTGCTGCCTTTATAGTAGAGAGTCAACCTTTAGATAAGATGTTAAACCAAGGCTCTACCATGTTTCTCAGGAAATATAAACATTTCCATGGATTATTTTAAAAAGAGCAGGGGATTTCTCCCAGTTTTCTGGCTAATATCACATGCTCAACCAATATCATTAAAACATGCTTTCAAATAATTATGTTTTTGCTGCAGTTGTTAGCAGATCATTGGTAGCAGTACAAACTGGCTGCAATATTGCCCTGTGAATAAAATCCAAAAGCACGTTATTGGCTGTAAAACAAATTGCAAAATCAAAGATGGCAATAGTGTGGCATATGCAAATCCACTACTTTTGAAAGAACAGTGACATCGTGAGGCCAATGTATAAATAGCATCACAGAGTTGACCATAATATAATCTCTTCACATTTCTCTGATTAAAGATATTTGAAATTCAATGGCCTGAATTAGCTCGGAAAACAATGTTAAGTTTAAGATTCATTATATTACTTGTGTCCAAAAAAAAGTTTGAAGAAAAAATACACTGGGACTTGCAAAATGTACAAATTGCTGGAAGTTTGCCTCCTGCAAATAGCAGGGCCGTCTCCAGCTTGTGATGAAATCCTTTACTTGTCCCCATTTTTTTGTACTGAGCAAACAAAACTGGTAACAATTATGGACCAGATAGTCCCAAGTGTTTTAAGTGGGAATATTCGATTCTGCATTGCAATAGTTGAAAGGGTTTATTTGCAAAGTTTTCAGTAGGTCTCTCAGGACAGTTCGGGTGCGGGGGGGGGGGGGGGGGGGGGGGGGGCGGGGTGGGGGGAGGTGGTGGTCATTGAAAAGGGGTTCAAAGGATATAGACAATGAGTTAGTGAGAGGGAGAGAAATACAGAGTCTACATTAGGCCGCACTGCATTTAGACGTACAGTGGCTCCCTTTTGTTAGAACTCAAATTGTGAGAATTATTAGGCAGCAGAGTGTTGGGAGTCAAGTCTCAGGAAACGTCCTGGAAGCTTTGGGCTTGGAATAAATTGTGTGCCACATATAATTCAGTGAAGCTGTAAGCAAGAATGTAATTACTAAGCCTAGAAAACATTCAGATGCAGCAGAAGCTTGGTGAAGCTAGCTGTTGTTGAAAAGGACTTAAATGCAGTTTTTAGAATGCAATGAAGCTTAGACCTAGGAATAGCAGGTAATCAACCAAGACAGGAGCATCTGATGAAGCAGACTATTGTAGTATTGGTCTTGTGAGGGACTTTCAAGGCCAGATTGACAGATGCGAAGAATTGTGAACCCTTGTGAAGTTAAATAAGATTTCATGACCTATTGTGTCATTAATGTCTGGGGGAATTGCTGAAAAATCCATGAGATTGCCTTGAATGCATTTGTTATGAGCATGGGAGTTGGGAAGTCATGTGAGATTGTACAGGACATTGATGAGGCCTTTTCTGGAGTACTGTGTCCAGTTCTGGTTGCCCTGTTATAGGAAGGATGTTATTAAGCTACAGAGAGTTCAGAAGAAGTTTACCAGGATGTTGCCGGGAATGGAAGGTTTGAGTTATAAAGAAAGGCTGGATAGCTGGGACATTTTCACTGGAGCGTAGAAGGTTGAGAGATGACCTTTAAGAGGTTTGTAAAATCATGAGGGTTATAAATAGGGTTATGGTAGTCATCTTTTCCCTAGGATGGTGGATTTCAAGACTAGGGGGCACACTTTCAAAGTGAGAGGAGAGAGATTTAAAAACGACGTGGCGGCAAATTATTTACACAGAGGAGTGGTTCACATGTGAGAACATAAGAACATCAGAACATAAGAACTAGGAGCAGGAGTAGGCCATCTGGCCTTTTGAGCCTGCTCTGCCATTCAATAGGATCATGGTAGATCTTTTTGTGACCTCTGCTCCACATACCCACCCTCTCACCATAACTCTTAATTCCTTCGTTGTTAAGAAAAATCTTAGCTTTAAAAATACTTATTGAACTTCTTCACTGGGCAGGGAATTCCATAGATGCACAACCCTCTGGGTGAAGAAGTTCCTTCTCAATTCAGTCCTAAATCTGCTCCCCCTAATTTTGAGACTATGCCCTCTTGTCCTAGTTTCACCTGCCAGTGGAAACATCATCTCTATGTCTAGCTTGTCTATTTCATAATTTTATGTTTCTATTAGATTCTCCCCTCATGCTTATAAATTCCAATGAATATAATCACAGTCTCCTCAGTCTGTCCTTATAAGCCAATCCCCTTAACTCTAGAATCAACCTTGTGAACCTCCTTTGCACACAGTGTCAGTACATCCTTTCTCAAGTAAGGAGACCAAAACTGCACGCAGGTGTGAACTCACCAGCACCCGATACAGCTACAGTATGATCCTGCTGCTTTTAAACTCAATCCCTTTAGCAATGAAGGACAAAATTCCACTGGCCTTCCTAATTACCTGTTGTACCTGCAGACCAACTATCTGTGATTCACATACAAGGACACCCAGGTCTCCCTGCAGAGTAGCATGCTGCAACTTCTTACTATTCAAGTAATAGTCCTTTTTACTGTTACTTCTACCAAAATGGATGACTTCACATTTCATCTGCCAGACTTTTGACCACTCATTTTAAATATCTGTCTTCTGGACGTAAGTTTGCTCGCTGAGCTGAAAGGTTTGTTTTCAGATGTTTCGTCACCATACTTGGTAACATCATCAGTGAGCCTCTGGTGAAGCACTGGTGGTATGTTCCACTTTCTATTTATGTGTTTAGGTTTCTTTGGTGGGTGATATCACTTCCAGTTCTTTTTCTCAGAGATGGTACGTGGGGTCCAAATCGATGTATTTATTGATCAAGTTTCTGATGGAATGCCAAGTTTCAAGGAATCCTAACCCTAACTCTATTGCAGGTGATGAAATGCTTGAAAACAAACCTTCCAGCTCAAAGAGCAAACTTACATCCAGAAACTCAATCTGAGCTACAAATCTTTTTTAAAATCGTTAGTATCTATGTTCCTCTGCAAAGTTGCACAGTCCGCTTCACACTTTGCTCTGCCACTCATCTTAGTGTCATCTGCACACCTTGAAACTCTACATGTGGTCCTCAACTGCAAATCATCTATGCTAATTGTGATGCCAACACTGATCCCTGAGGAGCACCACTAGTTACTGATTACCAACAAGAATAGCATTCATTTATCACCATTCTTTGCTTAGTGAATGAACTTTCTGAAGAAGTGGTGGATGCAGGCATAGTTACAATGTTGAAAAGACACTTAGAAAAGTACATGAATAGGACAGGTTTGGAGCGATATGGACCAGGAGCAGGCAGGTGGGACTAGTTTAGTTTGGGATTATGTTCGATATGGACTGGTTGGACCAAAGGGTTTGTTTCCGTGCTGTAGACTCTGAGGTATTCCCTCACAGACTATTACCCATATTATTTTTGGATGTTAGAATATATTGTAATTGTATCAACATTCTAATATTGCTTTGTAAAGTTTACAGTTGTTTCTTCAAAACTGTGGAATCTTGGCTTTATTCTCTTTGCAAAATCCTTGGGATCTCACACTTTGTTGACATAAATATGTAACAAATTTGGTATCTGGTCTGGGAAAGTAACAACATAAAGTTAAAACAAAACATTGCATTTGTACTAAATCAACTAAACTTGCCATCAAAAATTAGGACTGATACTTAATGATGTGAGGTTCTTGTTATGGAGTATGTTTATCATACTGGGATACATTTCAATTTTATAATTTCAGAAAATAATTAATGCCTTAGATTCTAATTCCTGCAGATAGCAAATTGTTCTGAGACCCTTGTTTTAAATTTGAAAATGTAATTTGTTTCCCTAACTCTTTATTTCTGTTGATTAAGTATATTTCCACTCCCTTTATTTCTCTTTCTGCATCTAGCATGATACTAATTTGTTTTCTTTCTATTCTCTGTGGTTGCTCCATTTCTTTCTTTAATTTGAAATATTAATGGTGAGGAGATAGACTGTTGGCTCCATTGTCATTCAAGATGCGGTCTTCTCTACATGGGGGAGACTGGACGCCTCCTAGCAGAGCGCTTTAGGGAACATCTCCGGGAGACCCGCACCAATCAACCACACCGCCCTGTGGCCCAACATTTCAACTCCCCCTCCCACTCTGCTGAGGACATGGAGGTCCTGGGCCTCCTTCATCGTCACTCTCTCACCACCAGACGCCTGGAGGAAGAACGCCTCATCTTCTGCCTCGGAACACTTCAACCCCAGGGCATCAATGTGGACTTCAACAGTTTCCTCATTTCCCCTTCCCCCACCTCACCCTAGTTCCAAACTTCCAGCTCAGCACTGTCCCCATGACTTGTCCTACCTGCCTATCTTCTTTTCCACCTATCCACTCCACCCTCCTCCCTGACCTATCACCTTCATCCCCTCCCCCACTCACCTATTGTACTCTATGCTACTTTCTCCCCACCTCCACCCTCCTCTAACTTATCTCTCCATGCTTCAGGCTCTCTGCCTTTATTCCTGATGAAGGGCTTTTGCCCGAAACGTCGATTTTGCTGCTCCTCGGTTGCTGCCTGAACTGCTGTGCTCTTCCAGCACCACTAATCCAAAATCTGGTTTCCAGCATCTGCAGTCATTGTTTTTACCTAGTTGATTTTAACCCGACTGCGAATCCTCTTGCAAGGATGCCTGCCTTGAAGAAGTTTTCCTCCTCTCTCTACAAGAATCTCAGGGAGTCCCTCTCCCACTGCAACTCCCAGGTCATTTTCTCTGCCCTGAAGCTCTTCAACCATGTCCTGAAACAAACTCGCTACCACAGCCACATTTGCTTCCTCAGTGCCTGCCTCCGTAACCAACTCATCCCACACGGACTCTGGACCACCATTAAACCAGCAGAGTTTGGACCCGAACAGAACAGACTACAGATTCAAAAACACCATCAACAGTTCTCCTTCAAGATCCTCCGCTCCATGTTTGCAGCAATGCGCCAGCACCTAACCTCTCTACAGTCAGCCCTGCCTCAGCTGAGGGCCACACTCATTCAGAATTGCAAAGGACCCACTCTGTACGACATCCTCAGAAGAATTCATACTCTCAACAAACAGTATTTCAACTCCATCTCAAACATCAAAAACTGTAAGTACAACAAACTTTTATCTACCCACCTCCATAACCAGCACTCCTCAAACATTCCAGAAGATTCCCCGGCCTCTGGAACTACTTGGACTCCATTAGCCATGCGGCTGGTGCAGCTGCCAACCCCACGCCTATTGATGATGTCACTTCCGCCCCCATCATGGCCACTCCCACAACCACTTCCGCCCCTCACACATCACATGTGACATCACTTCCACCCCTTAAATCATTGCTGATGTCACATGCTCAGTGACTTCTGCCACCCCTACTGCCGTGTCTGCCACCACTTCCACCCCCACTAACGCCACTCACCTGCATTCTGCTGACACGCCCTCCCCCACATATCCCACTGTCACCATTCCCGGCCCCCAGAACCCTGAGGGGAGCACCACCGCTGCTCATGATTCCACCCCCATTTCCCCACCATCATACCCACTCCAGTTACTGTCTCCGCCCCCACTCCCAGCTCCACACCCACACCAGATCCAAGGTCCCAGCCCTGCTGGGTTTTCACCATCCCTCCAGACCTTCCCCTCACTGAGTCCTCAGCAAAGGACTCACCTTCATCCTCCTCCGTCCACGCATCAATGAATTTAATACACGCCGTGACGTTGAACTCTTCTTCCACCACCTCCGCCTCCGAACTTACTTTCACAATCAGGACTCCCGTCCACCTTCTGAGGACCCCTTCGTCCACCTCCAACACACTGCATCCACCTGGACACCCCGCGCTGGCCTATTACGCGCCCTCGACCTCTTCATTTCTAACTGCCGCCGGGACATTAACTGCCTCAACCTGTCTACCCCCCTCCCCCACTCCAACCTCTCACCCTCACAACAAGCAGCCCTCCAATCCCTCTGCTCCAATCCAAATCTCACCATCAAGCTAGCAGATAAAGGGGGCGCAGTGGTAGTCTGGCGCACTGACCTCTACACCGCTGAAGCCAAATGCCAACTCGAGGACACCTCTTCCTACCGCCCCCTCGACCATGACCCCACCCCCCATCACCAAACCATCATCTCCCAGAACATACAGAACCTCATCACCTCAGGAGATCTCCCACCCACAGCTTCCAACTTCATAGTCCGGGAACCCCGCACTGCACGGTTCTACCTCCTTCCCAAGATCCACAAGCCTGACCACCCTGGCAGATCCATTGTCTCAGCATGCTCCTACCCCATTGAACTCATCTCTACCTAACTTGACACTGTCCTATCCCCCCTAGTCCAGGAACTCCCCACATATGTTTGAGACACCACCCACGCCCTCCACCTCCTCCAAGACTTCCGTTTCCCCGGCCCCCAACGCCTCATCTTCACCATGGATATCCAATCCCTCTACACCTCCATCCGCCATGACCAGGGCCTCCAAGCCCTCCGTTTTTTCCTCTCCCGACGTCCCCAACAGTACCCTTCCACCGACACTCTCATTAGTTTGGCCGAACTGGTCCTCACCCTTAACAATTTCTCCTTCGAATCCTCCCACTTCCTCCAGACCAAAGGGGTAGCCATGGGCACACGTATGGGCCCCAGCTATGCCTGTCTCTTTGTTGGCTACATAGCACTGTCGATCTTCTGTAATTACACCTGCACCATTCCCCACCTCCTCCGCTACATTGATGACTGCATTGGCGACACCTCATGCTCTCAGGAGGAGGTTGAGCAATTCATCAACTTCACCAACACACTCCACCCTGGCCTTCAATTTACCTGGACCATCTCTGACACCTCCCTCCCCTTCCTGGACTTCTCCATCTCCATTAATGACGACCGACTTGACACTGACATTTTTTACAAACCCACCGACTCCCACAGCTACCTGGATTACACCTCTTCCCACCCTATCTCTTGCAAAAATGCCATCCCGTATTCCCAATTCCTCCGTCTCGGCCCTATCTGCTCCCAGGAGGACCAGTTCCACCACAGAACACACCAGATGGCCTCCTTCTTTAGAGACCGCAATTTCCCTTCCAACGTGGTTAAAGATGCCCTCCAACGCATCTCGTCCACATCCCACACCTCCGCCCTCAGACCCCACCCCTCCAACTGTAACAAGGACAGAATGCCCCTGGTGCTCACCTTTCACCCAACCAACCTTCGTATAAACCAAATCATCCGCCGACATTTCCGCCACCTCCAGAAAGATCCCACCACCAGGGATATATTTCCCTCCCCATCCCTTTCTGCCTTCCGCAAAGACCGTTCCCTCCGTGACTACCTGGTCAGGTCCACGCCCCCCTACAACCCACCCTCCCATCCTGGCACCTTCCCCTGCCACCGCAGGAACTGCAAAACCTGTGCCCACACCTCCTCCCTCACCTCCATCCAAGGCCCTAAAGGAGCCTTCCACATCCATCAAAGTTTTACCTGCACATCCACTAATATCATTTATTGCATCCGTTGCTCCCGATGCGGTCTCCTCTACATTGGGGAGACTAGATGCCTCCTAGCAGAGCGCTTTAGGGAACATCTCGGGGACACCCACACCAATCAACCACACTGCCCTGTGGCCCAACATTTCAACTCCCCCTCCCACTCTGCCAAGAACATGGAGGTCCTGGGCCTCCTTCACCGCCGATCCCTCACCACCAGACGCCTGGAGGAAGAACACCTCATCTTCTGCCTCGGAACACTTCAACCCCAGGGCATCAATGTGGACTTCAACAGTTTCCTCATTTCCCCTTCCCCACCTCACCCTAGTTCCAAACTTCCAGCTCAGCACTGTCCCCATGACTTGTCCTACCTGCCTATCTTCTTTTCCACCTATCCATTCCACCCTCCTCCCTGATCTATCACCTTCATCCCCTCCCCCACTCACCTATTGTACTCCATGCTGCTTTCTCCCCACCCACACCCTCCTCTAGCTTATCTCTCCACACTTCAGGCTCTCTGCCTTTATTCCTGATGGAGGGCTTTTGCCCGAAATGTCGATTTTGCTGCTCCTCGGATGCTGCCTGAACTGCTGTGCTCTTCCAGCACCACTAATCCAAGATCCTAAATAGCCTGTTCCAGCAATTTAGTTTATTTGAGCTGAAGGTTGAGGGAATATGTCTAACTACCAGGGCACCTTGGATGTACAATATTCATATTGTTGAGAAATTTGCATATACATTTGGGTATTATTGTATTATGTTCTATGAATAGGCTTCAAAATACTGAGCATTAGTTGCTCTGGAAATTTAAATTTATTTGATGGAGCATATCTACTTCTGTATTAACAACATTTAATGAAGATAATGATTTTCAGACAGCAAGAAAAACACCTAGGAATATCAGGATTTTCAGATAGCTAGTAAAAACAGCATTACCACAAATAGCTGATGGGCACAAAGACCCAGCAAATCAGCAGTTCACTGCACCGACCTTGGGAAAACAAATGTGTCATGTGGTGACATCTTTGTTCTGGACCTGACCAGAATTGGATGGGAATGTGGGCAAGGCTTCTGGTTTGGGGTCTTACACATCATTCTTAAAGGTACTTTGAGTCTCTGCGACTCCACAAAAATCTGTTGTAACAACATTTGCAACTTGTATTTATAGAGCACTTATATCACCTTATTGTGAATTAAAGCAGCACTTTATTTCAATGAATGATGTGTATTGGTGGAACACACTAAGAAATCAGCATTCCTAACTCTGACCAGTGTTTTAATAAATGAAAAATCACAGAGTGGACGTGTGATCTCCTAATACATATACCTGACGTGCTGGAAAAGGAGTAGATTTGCATTTAGCATTGGGTTTACTGCATCAGTGTACTCCAGAGCCAATGAATATTTTTGTTAGAAATATATTTTCTATTACAACATAAGAAATTTGGAAGTCTATTGGGTACAAAAAGTTCCCTCATTCCCCTGCAATCTAGTAATAACCAGATAATTTCAGATAAATAAAGAGCACCATAGTGTAACATAATTACAGTTATTAAAGTATTCATTCTGCATGGCTTGGAGTACTTCACAAAATATTATGCAAAGTAAACTTCACTGTGATACAATTTGGGCTGACTGGAACAATTGTTGAATGTGGCAGGGAATAGTGAGCCTTCTGAAAAGTTGGGAAGAGCTATTGGACTATTCCTGTAACGTTATATTTCAGACAGAAATGAGGTATTGTATCAAAGTGTTTTATCAGAAACATTAGCTGAAAGAAGACAGAGGGGGGTAACTAGCTGAAAGAAGACAGAGAGTGGTGGTTGATGGGAAATGTTCATCTTGGAGTTCAGTTATTGTGGTATCTGTTTTGTAATTTTTATAAGTGACCTGGATGAGGACGTAGAGGGATGGGTTAGTAAATTTGCAGATGACATTAAAGTCAGTAGAGTTGTGGATAGTATTGAAGGATGTTGTAGTTTACAGAGGGACATAGACAAGCTGGGCTGAGAGGTGGCAAATAGAGTTTAGTGTGTAAAAGTGTGAGGTGATTCACTTTGTAAGGAGTAACAGGAATGCAGAGTACTGGGCTAATGGTAAGATTCTTGGCAGTGGAGATGAACAGACAGACCTTGGTGTCCATGTACATAGATCCCTGAAAGTTGCCACCTAGGTTGACAGGGTTGTTAAGAAGGCATATGGTGCATTAGCTTTTATTAGTAGAAGCATTGAGTTTCAGAGCCATGAGGTCATGTTGTAGCTGTACAAAACTCTGGTGCGGCCGCACTTGGAGTATTGCGTACAGTCCTGGTCACCACATTATGGGATGTGGAAGCTCTGTAAAGGGTTCAGTGGAGATTTAGTAGGATGTTGGTATGGAGGGAAGGTCTTACGAGGAAAGGCTGAGGGACTTGAGGCTGTTTTCATTGGAGAGAAGAAGGTTGAGAGGTGGTTTAATTGAGACATATAAGATAATCAGAGAGTTAGGTAGGGTGGACTGTGAGAGCCTTTTTCCTTGGATGGTGATGGCTAGCACAAGAGAACATAGCTTTAAATTGAGGGGTGATAGATATAGGACAGATGTCAGAGGTAGTTTCTTCACTCAGAGAGTAGTAGGGGCATGGAATGGACTGCCTGCAACAATTGTAGACTCTCCAACTTTATGAATAATTTTGGTTGTCAGCTAATGCAAATACACCACTTCCTTAGGTTGATGCATTAATTGCCTGTTAATTAATGGTTAATTGAGTTAATCTTAGTTTGTTACATTAAGGTCTTAAAACATTAAATCTTGTCCTTTGATTCTGCCAGTCATGAGGAAATTCATTCCTTTCTAAAAGTTATTGATCTTAATGAGATCATACCCAGAACCTTGAATAATACAGCTTTCATGTTGTACACTGCCATGTCTGTCTAGAGTATTCATGATGTGGAGCTGCTGGTGTTGGACTGGGGTGGACAAAGTTAAAAATCTCACAACACGAGGTTATAATCCAACAGGTTTACTTGGAGCGTTCTGAAAGCTAGTACTTCCAAATAAACCTGTTGGACTATAACCTGGTATTGTATAATTTTTAACTTAGATTATTCATGATACTCCCTGTGTGGGACTCTGACAGTGAGATACCGGTGTATGCTGGAACACCAATAAGCAGTTACATGTAGGGGAGGTCCTACCTCTGTGTTCTAGTGTGTTCCCAATATTAGTTGCTTTGCTGTTGGACAGCAACATTGTAGGGGCCAACAATTTTTGAAAGGTAAATCTCTTTTGCTATTGTCATGTGTCCTTTGGAATTCAATTTGTGACTGTATTAGTACAGCTCCAGGAACAGGTTAGTTGTCTAATTTCACAGCTGCAGGATGTGTGTGACCCTGGGGAATTGTGGAAATTGACATTGGGAAAGCCTAATAAAAATAGGCTTGTATAATCCACAGAGTAAAACAATTTGCACGGAAGCAGACACTGGGTCTGGATGCAAGCTCTGGCATGTTGTGGGGCTTTATATATGGGATTGAACAGTTCTAGAATAATATCATCACAGCCTAAGGTACAAGGTGACAACACTATCAGAACAGTTAATGATTCACAGTAGATAGGTGTTTGAAATGTCCATCTAAGACAGTCTGAGACCTAACTGAAAGAGAGGTAGAAAGTCAGGCCATGAATATATTACTCCCATGGTCACTGAGGCTTTTACAGTATTTATTATGTCCTATACTGTCTGCTCTGACTTTTAACTTCACTTTCACAACTAAGGATTATGTAGCACTTATTAGTCATGGAAAGTAACTAATGGGTAGGTATTCATTTTATACTGATGCTAGAAACTGGAAGGCACTTGTAGCATCTATCAAATTGGGAAATCTCAGGAACTTACTATGTCAAAGATACGATATAAATTCACATTGTTACTGAGTGGTCTAAAATGTGAGTCAAATTATTAGGATCCCAGTTGATGTTATCATTGGACCAGTCAAAATCCAGACTGAAACCTGGCTTGTATCTTAAAACCAAAATAAAACAAAACATGATCAAAGTGGTACCTCATTGAAACATAAACACATAATGTTGCAGATTATGTTTTAAAATAAAACTAAAGTTTATTAACCAAAAGAAATAAGATATAATATTTATTTATAACATAAATACAGAGATAAAACCGTAAAACTATATTTGCAATAATCCTAAAACACTAACTTCCATCCAAGGATTTCACAGATTTACCCAAAAAATGCAAAACTAAAAAAAGTCACTCCCTTTAAGCTATAGATGCAATCTCTAAGCATAAAAGTCCCAAAGGCTCAAATTTCTAACAGACGTAAAGCATAATTTTTGACCTTGCTAAGTTGTGAAACATCCTGAAGTTCATAAAAATCTATTAGTGCTCCAAAGTAGCTCTCAGACACAGTTTTAAAAAGAAATCACTATGACTACAGAAAACTTACAATTAATAAATTCAGGCACTCAAAATACCTATTTGTAACTAACTCAAACTTAAATGATATTAAAAATGTCTTTGGAAAAAAAAAGTCAAAACAACTGCAGTTTTAAAAGGGAGAAGAAGCACATGGTAAGGTCATTGCAGGAGAGAGAGAGAACCTGCACAGTTACTGCCTTTGATATTTCAATTTGTGTATTGCTGGACATTGGAGTGTATCTGGGAAAATGATCAAACAGTGAAATTCACAACTGATCTTGGAGGAACTGTTGGGCGAAGTTCACAGCACAGGATCGGATAAGTTAATCGTTGTTTTAAATGTGGCCTACAGAGAATCTGCAGTAGTGAGTAGAGTAGGTTCTTTCTTCATTATATGATTTTGGAGATATGTCTCTTGATTAAACTTAAAATATAAGACATAACTATTAACTTAACCCGGGGCAGTGTTTGTAGAGGAATAAGACGGTGTTATTTTCTGGGTCTGGATTGTGAAGGAGCAAAAATGGCCTTTAATAGAGTGATATAGACTTCTTGTCAGATGTGGGAGTTTAAAGAGAGTTTAAGAGTTACTGCGGATTATATCTGCCATAAATCCTGCTGGCTGCGAATCTTATCAGATAGAATGGATCGGTTGGAGAGACAGTTAGAAGCAATGAGGAATTTGCAACAGCAACAGTATGTGATGGATGGCAGTTATAGGAAGGAGGGAAAGTCTCAGATACAGTCACATAGATGGGTTAACTCCAGGAAAGGTAAGAGAGATAGGCAGCTAGTGCAGGAGACTTTTGTGGATATACCCATTTCAAACAGGTATGTTGTTTTGAAAAATGTAGGGAGTGATGGATTCTCAGGGGAACGTAGTACGAACAGCCAAGTTTCTGGTATGGAGACTGGCTCTAATGCAACGAGGGGTACGTCGGGTTCCAAGGGATCAATTGTGTTAGGGGATTCTCTAGTTCGAGGTACAGACAGATGTTTCTGTGGCCAGCAGCAAAAAAAGCAGAATGGTGTGTTGCTTCCCTGGTGCCAGGATCAAGGATGTCACAGAGAGGGTGCAGAATGTTCTCACGGGGGAGAGGGGCCAGCAAGAGGTCATTGTCCACATTGGAACCAACGACACAGGAAGGGAAAAGTTGAGATTCTGAAGGGAGATTGCTACGAGCTCGTGAGGGCAGGAATAGGAGAATAGAGCAGATGAATGCATGGCTGAGAAGCTGGTGTATGGGGGAAGGATTCACACTTTTGGATCATTGGAATCTCTTTTGGGGTAGAAGTGACCTGTACAAGAAGGACGGATTGCACCTAAATTGGAAGGGAACTAATATACAGGCAGGGAGATTTGCAAGAGCTGCTTGGGAGGATTTAAACTAGTAAGGTGGGGGAGGTGGGACCCAGGGAGATAGTAAGGAAAGAGATCGATCTGAGACTGGTACAGTTGAGAACAGAAGCGAGTCAAACAGTCAGGGCAGGCAAGGACAAGGTAGGACTAATAAATTAAACTGCATTTATTTCAATGCAAGGGGTCGATCAGGGAAAGCAGATGAACTCATAGCATGGTTAGGAACATGGGACTGGGATATCATAGCAATGACAGAAACATGGCTTAGGACTGGCAGCTTAATGTTCCAGGATACAAATGCTATAGGAAGGATAGAAAGGGAGGCAAGAGAGGAGGGGGAGGTTGGCATTTTTGATACGGGATAGCATTACAGCTGTGCTGAGGGAGGATATTCCCAGAAATACATCCAGGGAAGTTATTTGGGTGGAACTGAGAAATAAGAAAGGTATGATAACTTAGTGGGATTGTATTAAAGATCCCCTAATAGTCAGAGGGAAATTGAGAAACAAACTTGTAAGGAGATCTCAGCTATCTGTAAGAAAAATAGGGTGGTTATGGTAGGGGATTTTAACTTTCCAAACATAGACTGGGACTGCCATAGTGTTAAGGGTTGGGGTGGAGAGGAATTTGTTAAGTGTGTACAAGACAATTTTCTGATTCAGTATGTGGATGTACGAGAGAAGGTGCAAAACGTGACTTACTCTTGGGAAATAAGGCAGGGCAGGTGACTGAGGTGTCAGTGAGGGAGCACTTTCTGGCCAGCGACCATAATTCTATCAGATTTAAAAGAATGATGGAAAAGGATAGACCAGATCTAAAAGTTGAAGGTCTAAATTGGAGAAAGGCCAATTTGCATGGTATTAGGCAAGAACCTTTGAAGGCTGATTGGGGGAAGATGTTCGCAGGTAAAGGGACGGCTGGAAAATGGGAAGCCTTCAGAAATGAGATAACAAGAATCCAGAGAAAGTATATTCCTGTCAGGGTGAAAGGGAAGGCTGGTAGGTGTACGGAATGCTGGATGACTAAAGAAATTGAGGGTTTGGTTAAGAAAAAGAAGGAAGCATATGTCAGGTATAGACAGGATAGATCGAGTGAATCCTTAGAAGAGTATAAAGGAAGTAGGAGTTTACTTAAGAGAGAAATCAGGAGAGCAAAAAGGGGACATGAGATAGCTTTGGCAAATAGAATTAAGGAGAATCCAAAGAGTTTTTACAAATACATTAAGGACAAAAGGGTAACTAGGGAGAGAATAGGGCCCGTCAAAGATCAGCAAGACAGCATTTGTGTGAAGCCGCAGAAAATGGGGGAGATATTAAATGAGTATTTTGCATCAGTATTTAATGTGGAAAAGGATATGGAAGATGTAGACTGTAGGGAAATAGATGGTGACATCTTGCAAAATGTCCATATTACAGAGGAGGAAGTGCTGAATGTCTTGAAACGGGTAAAGGTGGATAAATCCCCAGGACCTGAACAGGTGTACCCGAGAACTCTGTGGGAAGCTAGAGAAGTGATTGCTAGGCCTCTTGCTGAGATATTTGTATCATCAATAGTTACAGGTGAGGTGCCAGAAGACTGGAAGTTGGCTCACGTGGTCCCACTGTTTAAGAAGGGTGGCAAGGACAGGCCAGGACACTGTAGACCAGTGAACCTGATGTTGGTGGTGGGCAAATTGTTGGAGGGTATCCTGAGGGACAGTATGTACATGTATTTGGAAAGGCAAGGACTGATTAAGGATAGTCAACATGGCTTTGTGCGTGGGAAATCATGTCTCACAAACTTGAGTGAGTTTTTTGATGAAGTAACAAAGAGGATTGATGAGGGCAGAGCGGTAGATGTGATGTATATGGACTTCAGTAAGGTGATCGATAAGGTTCCCCATGGGAGACAGATTAGCAAGGTTAGATCTGACGGAATACGGGGAGAACTAACCATTTGGATACAGAACTGGCTCAAAGGTAGAAGACAGAGGGTGGTGGTGGAGGGTTGTTTTTCAAACTGGAGGCCTGTGACCAGTGGAGTGCCATAAGGATCGGTGCTGGGTCCTCTACTTTTGTCATTTAAAAAATGATTTGGATGTGACTATAAGAGGTACAGTTAGTAAGTTTGCAGATGACACCAAAATTGGAGGTGTAGTGGATAGCGAAGAGGGTTACCTCAGATTATGACAGGATCTTGACCAGATGGGCCAATGGGCTGAGAAGTAGCAGATGAGTTTAATTCAGATAAATGTGAGGTGCTGCATTTTGGGAAAGCAAATTAGAACCGGACTTATACACTTAATGGTAAGGTCTTAGGGAGTGTTGCTGAACAAAGAGACCTTGGAGTGCAGGTTCATAGCTCCTTGAAAGTGGTGGAGGCTTGTACATTTGCAACATTTAAGAGGCATTTGACTGTGTATATGAATAGAAAGATTTTGGAGGGATATGGGCTGGGTGCTGGCAGGTGGGACTAGATTGGGTTAGGATATCTGGTTGGCATGGACAGGTTGGACTGAAGGGTCTGTTTCCATGCTGCACATCTCTATGACTCTAGATAAATCAAGTAATTTATATCAGAAGTCCACAAAGTTATTTAGACATGCTGAACTAGCAGCATTCAACCAATGATAGCGATGATTACCATTAACCACAACCTGAAAGCCACTACAGCAGGTCTAAGGATGTGTAGTCTACAATGTGTCTCGCTTCCTGACAATAAGTTACAATGCACATTTCAAAAGTGTAACACAATATTATCATTCACCTGGATGGGTTGCTCAATATTCAAATTTCATTGACAGCACCATCAAAATCATAAACTAGAAGGTGCACAGAAACACCATTACTTCAAGTTCCATTCTAAACAACAAACAAATCAGCCTAAATATATAGTCATTTATTTTCACTGTCACTATGCTGAAACCCTCAAACTCCATGTTTAACAGCACTGTAAAAATACTTTACAACATCGGACTGCAGCACATCAAGAAAGTGGCCCACCACATCTCAGCTGAAATTTCTATCCGGTGCTGAGGAAATATTGACCTGCGATGGGATGTTAAATTGATTCTCTATTCGGTTTCTCAAGTATGATGATTCCTGATGAAGGGCTTATGTCCAAAATGTTAATTCTCTTGCTCTTTGCATGCTGCTTGACCTGCTGTGCTTTTCCAGTACCACACTTTTCTACTCTATTCTCAAGCATTTGCGAACAATACCATGCGACTATTCATAGAAACACAGGGATGATGAACATTTATCCTAGAAACATCAGCTAAAATAAAATATCCTGTGATTTTATCACATCGTTGTTCGTGAGACCTTGAAAGCAAACTGACTGCACTTCTATGCCATAATTGAGAGTGCACTTCCACATTGGCTGAGTTGCATGTTGAGATATTCCAGATGGATGGATGTGAAAGTTGTCATAAGAATCCAGCCAACCCAACATGCAATGATAACAAAGAGCTTGGCCATCCTTTTCCTTCCTTATTTGCCCAAGACCCCAGCCAGGTGAAACAGCATTATACCTGTATTTTTTTCAATCTAGTCTACTGCAGTCACTGCTCACAATATTCACATTGGTGACACCAAATGCAAACTAAGCAACTATCTTACAACACATGTGTGCTCTCTCTGTCGCAATGACTTTGACCTCCAGGTTATTTGCCATTTCAATAAACTTGCTCTCATGCTAACATTTCCATCCTGGGCTTGCTACAATGTTCCAACCAAGTCCAACACAAACTCAAGGAACCACACCTCATTTTCCATTTAGGCACTTTACAGCTTTGAAGTCTCAGCAAGGAATTCTATAACTTCAGAAAGTAACTGCATTATGTCTGTTCTCTGTTTCTTATTTTGTCATGCCCCATCTCCAGCCCACAGCCTTGCCTTTTTTGCATCTTTTAAAATCCTCTGGGTACTGGAAATCTGAACAAATAAAGAAATTCATAGAGAAAATCAGCAGGTCTAGCAACATCTGTAGAGAACGAAACAGAGTCAACCTTTCAAGTCCAGTCTGAATCTTCTTGATTGTGAGTAAATACTTTGTTTTTGGTCAAGAAGGCTAATTCTCTCTCTTTCACACAATAACACAAAGAACTGTGGATACTGAAGAAATTGCTGGAAAAACTCAGCAGATCTGGCAGCATCCGTAGAGAGAAAGCAGTCAATGTTTTGGTTCAGTGGCCTTTCTGTTGTTTTGAAGTTTCCCCAGCAATTTCTGTTTTCGTTTCAAACCTCATCTAACTCAACATACATAACACAGACTTACAATGTTAATAATTCAGTTTTAATCCATTTATATATTATTTAAATATGCTTTATGAGAGGGGAGGGGGTGGGTGTATGCCAGTTTCTCAGGCAGGTCAACTTTTTCTAACAGAAGTACTGCAGATGCTGGAAATCTGGGACAAAAACAGAAACTGCTGGATAAACTTCAGAACAGAAGGCAGTTGGACAAGAAACATTGACTCTGCTTTCTCTCCATGGATGCTGACCAAACCTGTTGAGGATCTCCAGCAAATTCTGTTCTTGTTTACATCGGACTGTTTTCCTCTCGCTCTCCCCAGCTGCTGCTGGATTTCTCCAGCATAATTTCTGTGATCCTAGCATCTGTAGTACTTTTGCCTTTGAAGAAGTTGGCCCGTGCCTCTATTCCTGGTGAAGGGCTTTTGCCCAAAACGTCGATTTTCCTGCTCCTCGGATGCTGCCTAAATTGCTGTGCTTTTCCAGCATTACTCTGATCTTGAATTTGGTTTCCAGCATCTGCAGTCATTGTTTTTATCCCCGACAGGAAAACTGTGACCACTTCATCACCTCTCCCCCCACCAAAAAAAAAATCTATAAATGGACTAAATGTGAATTATTGATGCTGTAAGTCTGTGTTGGGGATGTTGAGTTAGGTGAGAATGTGATGAGTGCTGACACTCGTCGCTGCCTCAGTGTGTGTCTGAAGCTTCCAGCCTCTCGTCATCAGCCTCTATCTCTCTCTCCCTCCCTCCCTGAGACAGAAGTGGACCAGAAACTGCAGGACCAGGAACAGCACCAGGACTCACATCCGGATCCAAACCAGCATGCAGGCCGACGAGAAGCTGCACTGCCAGAGCCCGGGCTGCTCCATCCAAGTCAGCAGGTAACCGTCGGCCAAGATGGTGGGGGATGGGGTCAACCGCCATAACGGTCTTAACGGCCGCGTCGCCCCTAGCAACCGCCGCCCAGGCTCTCAATCCCCGGGCTCGCCTGGCAAGGCCCGCCCGACTTCCACCTCTCTCTCTTCGCACCGACTAGCGGCGTGAGGTAAAGGGGAACTCCAGCTCAGCCGCACAAGGACATGAAGGTCACCTTCCTCCCTTTCTCTGTCCCTCCAGCTTCCCGCCTCTTCTCTGTGGATGCTAAACCCCGGTCCAGACCCACCCTCCACCACAGGAGCAGGCTCTCTTGCCCATTTGGCGGGTCGCCAAAAGGGGCGAACACAAATCAACTTTCCAGCGGCTGTTTAAAAACAATGACATCCGCCTGTTGGAGGAAATGTGAGAGAAATCAGAGCGCCCATTCGTCCCACAATCAGTTTGTGGGTGAGTGACATCGTTGGACCTAACGCCACACTTTCTCCAACTCAGCATTAGTTGGATCAAATTTATTGTTTGCAGCTTTATTCAAGACTCCACTTTCTGGAATTCTCTCCTTGAATCTCTCTGCCTTTCCACTTTTTACACGTCCTTGAACACACTTGTTAAAACCTTCCTCTTTGATCGTCTGCCTTCTCCTTTCGCTTGAACATTTTTTACTGAGTACATTTCTGTGAGGTGCCTTTCGATTTTTATGACGTTAAAAGTGCTATATAAATGCAAGTTCCCATTAAAGGATTTCACTGCACCCATCTTACCCCAGCTGCTAACCCTGATTCTTGCCACTCTTAGTCTGAAACAATCTGGTTGAGCTTTAATCATCATGTCTTTTCCATCACCAGTGCCTTCATTTCCATAACTGTACCCACTCAAATCTATGCACATGCCTTTGTAACTTCCACACCTAACTGTTCACTCGCCTTTCTAGAATCCATTCTTTGCTTCTGATTAGCTGAAAGACCTGCACATCGTCCTTTCATCCACCTTCAGTTTTTGTTGGTACCATCCACTTGTGCATCACATTTAAGAACATTTTTGTCATTGCTAAGGCACTCTATGGCCTTAACAGCCAGCTATGTTCTGTAATCTCCTGTAGCAGCATACATCTTATACCCATGCCAGTCGTCTGACTCTAACCTTTGGTTTGGACTCCTCTTCATTACAGATCACAGATGTGTGGCTCATGTTGGTCCAGCTTTGAGTCATAGAGTCATAGAGATGTATAGCATGGAAACAGACCCTCCTGTCCAACTCGTTCATGCTGACCAGATAACCAAAATCAATCTAGTCCTATTTTCCCATATCCCTCTAAACCCTTCCTATTCATATGCCCATCCAGATGCCTTTTAAATGTTGTAATTGTATTGGCCTCTACCACCTCCAAAGATGTGCACATCAGGTGAATTGGCCATGCTAAATTGCCCGTAGTGTTGGGTAAATGTAGAGGTATGGGTGGGTTACGCTTCGGCGGGTCGGTGTGGACTTGTTGGGCCGAAGGGCCTGTTTCCACACTGTAAAGTAATCTAAAAAAAAACCTCCTCTGGCAGCTCATTCCATACATGCACCACCCTTTGCGTGAAAAAGTTGCCCCTTAGGCCTCTTTTAAATATTTCCCCTCTCACCCTAAACTAATGCTGGACTCCCCCCATCTCAGGGAAACGTCTTTGTCTATTTACACTATCCATGCCCCTCATGATTTTATAATTAGGAAGTGCCTTCCTAAATCTTTTGGACCCTTTTAAAAAAAAAGGTTCTCAAGTACCACCTAAGATACTACGTGAGTTTAGCCAAATAACATAGTGACTTTATTTTTGTGTTTTGAGGATCATTAAAAAATAGATTGAAAATGTTTGTAAACTTAATTATGTAGTCACAAGTGCTGGAGAAACCCAGCAGGTCAGGTAACATCTGTGGAGCGAGAAACACTTAATCTGTCAAGTCCAATGACTCTTTGTCAGAGCTGCTTCTATTTACATAAACTTCATTCTGTTTGTTGACATTTTGTGTTGTAAATATTTGTTGGCCTATTATAGGCCTTGTAGCAATTATTCTGCTTTCTGGAGACTAGGAGAAATGCACAAAGAATGCATAACTTTATCATGAGCACTGCATACAATTTAATGTTCCATTGTTTTCATCTCTGGGCCAACTATTGTGACAATAAATATGGGTCAATAATGACTAAATTCTTGATCATAAGTCCCTTTGGGAGTGGGTGGGATTTAAAAAAAGCTTGAATTAATGCTTGTTATGACACACCTTCAGGGCAGTTGGGACTTGAACCCAGAGGTAGGGATATTATGCCAAAAGATCCTCTAGCGTGATTGAGGATAATTATATAAATATTTCTAATTAAGCCGTTCAGAGATGTTATTACACATGTCTTCTGGAAATTGAACCTGGGCCACCTAGTTCAGAGTTGGAGATGCAGCACTGCACCATAAGTGCTTTTCTGATACAGTTGTGGATATTTTCTGTTCAGGGATGTTAGTGTATACTTCTGGAACAGGTGAGACTTGAACCAAGGCCACCAGGCTCAGATGCAGGTGCACTCCCACTGCAGAGGGTGACAGTGGTGAAGTGGTAATGTGTCTGGACCAATAATCCAGGCTAATGCTCTGGGGGTATAGATGAAATCCCACCATGACAGCTGGTGGAAAAAATAGTGAAGGAGTAAACTGAAAAAGAGGTGGAATTTGGAGGTGCACCATTTGCAACATGTGTTTATTTAATAAAGTATATAATGACCATACACTGATGCTCTATACTTCAGCACTTGTTACCAAGTTCCAGTTGGGGTTCTGTTTTAGTAAGGAGATCTGACACTGAAACCAAAATAATATTAAGTGCAGACTTGAAATATGAATAGTTGCCTCTTTGAAATCTGGATGATCAGTGATCGTCAGTTGACTCCTGCCTTTATTACACTTTCGTGGTCATAGTCGTCGAGTCATATAGCAAGTTATCCTTGACTGGTTATCCTTTGGTCCAACCAGTCTATGCCGACCATAATCCCAAATGAAACTACTCCCACCTGCCTGCACTTGGCGCTTATCTTCCAAAAAATTCTTATGTATATACTTATGCAATGTCTTTTAAACTTTGTATCCATACCCACATGCACCACTTCCTCTGGAAGTTCATTCCAGTCATGAACCACCCTCTGTAAAAAAAAGTTGCTCCTCTTGTCTTTTTAAAACCTCTCTCCTCTTCCCTTAAAAATAAGACCCATAGTCTTGAGATCCCCTACCCTAGGAAAAAGACACCTGCCATTCACTTATCTATACCGTTTATGATTCTACAAACTTCTCTAAGATCACTCCTCAACCTCCGATGCTTCAGGGAAAACAGCCCCAGGCTATCCAGCCTCTCTTCATAACTCAAACCCTTCATTCTCGGCAACATCTTGGTAAATCTTTTTTGAACCCTCTCCAGCTTAATAATATCCGTCCTATAACAGGGAGACCAGAACTGAACACAGTACTCCAGAAAACACCTTGCCAACATCATGTACAACCTCAACATGACATCCCAAGTCCTATACTCAAAAGTCTGAACAATGAAGGCAACTGTGCTAAACGTCTTCTCAACCATGCTGTCTACATATGAGGCAAACTTCAAAGAATAATGTACCTGAACCCATAGATCTCTCCATTCTACAACACTGCCCAAGGCCCAACTTTTAATTATAGAGTCATAGAGTTGTACAGCACGGTAACAGTCCTTTCGATCCAACTCATTCATGCCAACAATATCCTAAATTAATAGAGTCCCATTTGCCAGCATTTGGCCCATATTCCTCTCAACCCTTCATATTCATGTACCCATCCAGATACCTTTTTAATGTTATAATTGTACCAGCTTCCACCACTTACTGTGGCAGCTCATTCCATGTGCCACCAACCATGAAAATGTTCCCCCTTCGGTCCCTTTTTATATATTTCCCCTCTCACCTTAAACCTATGGCCTCTAGTTTTGGATTCCCCTACCTGGGGAAAAAGACTGGCAATTCTCCCTATCCATGCACCTTGTGACGACGTTGCTTCTTTAACAAGGTTACGTTGTCCTTGTTTTTTTTCAGAGAGGTGGTAAACGACTCAGGCTCCTAAAAGTCTAAGTTGAAGGGTTTTAGGGCCAATTTGATTATAGCGAGCAGATACTCTCTCATGCTTTAAATTAAAAAAAACTTGTACATGAAAGGGGAGTGGCTAGTTCTCCCAGCTCAGTTTTGTCACTGGTTTGATTTGGTTTTTAGCAGTCTGCCTTTTCACTGAAAGCAGTCAGGCAGTTTTGAAGCTGCTGGACCCAAAGAAGCAGGTCCATGCTAGTACTCTCTCTCTGACATCTCTCCAGTAAGACCCTGTTTGATTTTACATTTTGTGCTAAGGTGTGTGAATGGGGATTGTTGCAAGTATTTCGAACAGCATTATTAAGTTGAGATAATCTGTTGAGATAGGTTGTTATTTGGTAATCTGTTTTCTTCTGTTTGTGTTTCATGTGGTAAATGTAAATAAATTCTGTTTTGTTTAAAGCTAAGTAGTTTGACCAGCTACATTTCTCCTGGAATATCCGTGTTATACCTGCTTAAAACAACTAGCAAAGTTAGGGTCTGGGCTACTTTCTTGAAATGTTTTGAGAGTGTTTGGCCTGGCCCATAACAACCTCATGATTTTATAAACCTCTATATGGTCACCTCTCAACCTTCAGGGAAAATACCCCCAGCCCATCCAACCTCTCCCTATAGCTCAAATCCTTCAACCCCAGCAACATCTTTGTAAATCTTTTATGCACCCTTTCAAGTTTAACAACACCTTTCCTCTAACACTTATATTCAATGCGTTAACTAATAAAGGCAAGTGTATCAAACACCTTTTTCACAATCCTGGCTACCTGTGACTCCTCCTTCAAGGAACTATGAACCTGCACCTCAAAGTCTCTTTGCTCGGCAACACTCCCCCGGGTCTTAAGCACTGTAGAGGCTAGATCACTAATGAAAATGGTGGTAGATTTGAAGTATCAGGGAGTTGAGGGCTACGATGAGCAGGCACAGAAGAGGGATTGAGAATGAGGCAGATTAGGTATGATTTTGTTGAATGGCAGAGCAGGCTTGAGGGGTTGAATGGCATATTCCTGCTTCTATTTCTTAAGTTCCTAATCTTGTTAGAGGGTATTGGGTGCAGTTCCTTTGAGTGTTTAATGTAGATTGGTAATTTTAAATGGCCCACTAGCACCACCATCCTGATTTGGAGTGGACAATTTAAGAGTTTGTGACATTTAAAATGAATAGCAGTGAATGTACAGAAACTTGAATGCTGTCGACCTAGAATTTTCTCAACCAGAGTCCCTGCATATGAGTGGAAGTGCCTAATGGCAGAATCAGTCCTAAGAAGTGTGAAAGATTTCCATCTACTATTCAGTGATCAAAATGTGTCTTGATAGTGGAGAGATTAGAGAACATGGGATTTTTCTCTTTAAAACAGATACAATTATATTGTGATTTAATGGCAGTTAAGAATTATGAGAAGTTCTGATGAAGTAACTAGGGAGAAACTGTTTTCATTTGCAAAAGGGTCTGTAATTTTTCAGCTTAATTTTTCAGATCCCTCCCATCCCCCCTCCAGGACAAGGACAGGTGTGCGCTCCTAGTTGGTGCGCTACTGCCCTGACACTCCTGTAACATGCTGCTGTTTTAGAAAGTGAGTACAATATGGGTATATACAATTGGATCAGGTCTGCACTCCGCTAAGTAAGTTTACAGTCTTTATTAAATACAACCGTACTAACATTTGAATGACTTTGAGAGTACATATCTGAGACCCTATATACAAGGGTCCAGGTTCCGTCTTGTTCTGACATCACTGTGACCTAACTTACATATGTACTCAGAAGATGCTATTAGAATAACGATATAATTAATCCTTTACTCCACTTCTATTCCAAGTTCGTTCTTCCCACAATCTCATCAGTGTTTCCATCCAACTCCTAGGTATCCTCCTACTCCTCTCAAAATCTCTTCCAGCCAAGACATCAATTTTCAACTTTATCCTGAGGACAGATGTATTATTTCAGCTCTATACGGTTCTCTTTGGAAGGGAGAAGCTTTAGCAGGTTCTGTTCCAGATTCTTGATGATGTCCTGAATATAAAAGCAGTGATACTGTTTCCTTAATTTTGTGATCTTGAGGCTGGTCTGGAGTGGTTGACAACATCTTTGGGTTCTTGGTAAAAATTGTTTGCTCCTTATATAGTTGGAGAGGTACCAGGAACACTTGAACTGGAAGTTGTTCCTCCATACCCCTCGGTTCCTCTGGCCATGAGAAAAAGGTGGGAATTCATAATGATAAAATAATAGAGGGAAGACTTTGAAAGTGGGCCTTAAGGTTTTCTTCATCAACAATGAGATCTAAAGTTTGTCTTCTAAACTGCGAATTACAGACTTGACAGAAGATTGCACATTGGCAGGATGTTCAGGATCTGTCACCTCCCTGTTACTCTGAATCTCATGTGAGGGTTTGGACTGGCTAGACGTTTCCCTTCACCTTTTCTTTAATTTCTGCTTCAAAAGATCATAATCATTCTGAACTTGATCGCTTTCATTCATGAAGCCTTAGCTTTTCTTCATCTTTTCCATGTAGTCTACTACAAATTTCATCGTGCACCTCTACGCTCTTATGCAGTTACATATGTTTAAGGTCTGTTTTCAACTTGTACTGCTGATCCTCTTCTGAAATGCCGTCTCTACTGGAATTCATGACTCTTTCTATTACTGGCCGGACAATGCTGCTGCAGATGGGGTCCTTTTTTGGGAGTGGTGCGCTCTGTTTCCTGCCATGTTTTCTGCTAGTGGACTTCTTTTTTTGTGTGTCCTTTATTTCCCATTTCTTAAAAATCTCTAATGTGAAGTCATCTGTTACTAACTGTTGCCAACTGATTTTTCAGCTTGCTATATTCTTGTTGCAGACATCTCATGTTACTCTCTTTTCGTGTCCTTAGTGCTCATGGAGTATATCTGAAGCTCTTTAACGTGTGTTTCTTTTGTCTGGCTGACTAATCCAGGTACTCTGCTGTGCGGCAGATTTTCTCAGTGCATTTTCCTTTAGCTCACTTGAGTCTAGAGTTTCTCTCCCTGAGCTAGCTGTGGGCCTTTCCCCTGAGGAGTATTTGCTGCTTCCTTGTTAATTTCTTCTTGGCTTCCTTGTCATATGTTTTTCCAGGGACTTTCTCCATTTTTTGTTGTTTGACTGAGTTCCTGACTGCTGCCTAGGTTCCTGCATCTGCAAGTTTCACCACCGTGTAGTAAGACTGGGTCTACATTCCAGTAATAAAAAGCTAGCAGATTTTATTAAACATAGCAGTATTTATATTATAGAGCTTTTAAGAAGCCCTACAAACGAGGGTCCAGGTTGTATCTTGATCTGACATCATTATGACATAACTCCTTATGCACATGCTCGGTAGCAACTGTGAAAGTAGTGGTACAGTTAACTGTATACATTATAGCGGTGATAGACTTTGGCTATCTATCATCCCCCTCCAAGTTATTATGTGTTAGAATCCATGAGGAGCTTGTTAACAGCCTGGTGAGGACAAGTAGATGATTTTCAATTTGCTGTTTGGCAAACTTAAACAATCAAGAATCTATCAGGTGTAATGTGGGGAGCTATTAGATCATGTTTGCGCTGGAGAGATAGTTTTTGCAAAGAGAATTACTCTCTCAGAGCAAGTTTTCTTTACCTTTCTATTGGCATGTAGTCTCTTGTCTGCAGTCTATGGCTGCTGCATTCTGATTTCCTGCTTTCGCTATTCTGTAAGACAGTATTAAGGTGTTAGCATATTTTGAGAAGATTTATAGTTCAGACTGAGGTTCTGGACGTAGGTTTTCTTGCTGAGCTGGAAGGTTCATTTTCAGACTTTATCCGGACGCTCACTGATGATATTACTTAGTATGGTGATGAAATACCTGAAAACGAATCTTCCAGCTCAGCAAGTAAACCTACATCCAGTGTTAAGATGCCTATTGTCTATTTGAGGATTGTACTCTGGAATCAGTTAAGAGCTTACCAACAGCTCAGTTAGGTGATCTATATTTATGGATAGTGCCCCATTTGCAATATGGCGCAAGGCTGGGAACTGGATATGATCCAGGCATCAGGTTCTCAGTCCTGGATTGTTAGTCAAGCGCTAGAGAACACAAATGTAAAGCAACTGGCAAACAGCAGGTTGGCTTTGGTTGGGATGGATGAGGGGAGTAATAAGATTTTCCATTCTGCAGCAAGCTGTTATTTGCATTTAGTAATTTTCAAAAGGGATTTTGATAGACACATTGCATAACATTTTCAGAAAATTGCTATTGACCCAATGGGCAAAAGGCCCATGTGCTGTAGGATTCTCTGCCCCAATGTCCCATCTTAGTTGACAAGTGAAGTCTGTAACATTAAAAGGTTAATACAAATCAGTTAGCATTACCATGGATCTGAGATATTCCATAAGCAAGTAAACAAAAATATGAAAATATTTGAAGGAGCAAACTGTATTTATTTCAGGGTGTGAAAATTAAGCAACTTTGGCTGGATTATATGCTCTCCCATTGCTGGGTTTGAAGGCAAAGAAAAGCATGTCAAATACAGGGTGCAGCATACACACAGCGTTTCACTTACCCGGCCCACACCAGTTGTGGAATGGCATTGGGTGATCCTAATGGCTTCATTTTGCAAGTACTGGAATTTAACTGGTGATAGGCCCATGCCGGGCACCCAAACTGGCGGGCTTCCCTTCATGGCGGGTAACAGGAACAGAGTTCCTTCTTTAATGGGGTTCCTGAACCCATTGGAGTACTTTCAAAGGTGTTACTCTTCTCTCACATGAGGTTCTTTCACTTTCCTCTCTATATGGACTCCCAACCTTGACAGCCATTAAACCATTCTTGACCTGGATTGACTTCCACAAAGACATTTAGCTAGGAGAAGGGAGGGGGCATGGAGGTGATGACCAGGCACTCCATAAAATCTGGTCCATGAAGTATGCTCAGGGTGTGACATAAGAAACAGATAGAATTTGGGCTTACAGCCAAGTTTCTGGTACTGAGACTGGCTCTAATACAATGAGGGGTACCTTGGGTTCCAAGAGATCGATTTTGTTAGGGGACTCTTTAGTTCAAGGCACAGACAGATGTTTCTGTGACCAGCAGCAAAAAAATCAGATTGATATGTTGCCTCCCTAGTGCCAGAATCAAGGATGTCTCAGACTGGGTGCAGAATGTTCTCAAGGGGGAGAGGGCCCTGCAGGAAGTCATTGCACACATTGGAACCAACGACATAGGAAGGGAAAAGGATGAGATTTTGAAGGGAGAATATAGAGAGTTAGGCAGGAATTTAAAAAGGAGGTCCTCAAGAGTTCTAATATCTTGATTATTCCCGGTGCTACAAGCTAGTGAGGGGAGGAATAAGAGGATAGAGCAGGTGAGTGCATGGTTTGGGAGCTGGTGTATTGGAGAAGGATTCACATTTTTGGATCATTGGAATCTTTTCTAGGGTAGAAGTGACCTGTACAAGGAGGATAGATTGCACTTGAACTGGAAAGGACTAATTTATTGGTAGGGAGATGTGCTGGAGCTGCTTGGGAGGATTTAAACTAGTAGGTGGGGGGGTGGGACACAGGGAGACAGTGAGGAAAAAGATCAATCTGAGACTGATACAGTTGAGAAAAGAAATGAGTCAAACAGTCAGGGCAGGCAGAGAACAAGGTAGGACTAATAAATTAAACTGCATTTATTTCAATGCAAGAGGCCTTATAGGGAAGGCAGATGAACTCAGGGCATGGTTAGTAACAAGGGACAGGGATATCAAAGCACTTACAGAAATGTGGCTCAGAGATGGACAGGACTGGCAGCTTAATGTTCCTGGATACAAATGCTACAAAAGGACAGAAAGGATGACAAGAGAGGAGAGGGAGTGGCATTTTTGATAAGGGATAGCATTACTGCTGTTCTGAGGGAAGATAGTCCCGGAAATACATCCAAGGAAGTTATTTGGGTGGAACTGAGAAATAAGAAAGGGATGATCACCTTATTGGGATTGTCTTATACACCCCCTATTAATCAGTGGGAAATTGAGAAAGAAAATTGTAAGGAGATCTCAGTTATCTGTAAGAATAATGAGGTGGTTATAGTAGGAGATTTTAACTTTCCAAACATAGATTGGGGCTGCCATACCGTTAAGGATTTAGATGGAGAGGAATTTGTTAAGTGTGTACAAGAACATTTTCTGATTCAGTATGTGGATGCACCTATTGGAGGAGGTGCAAAACTTGACCTACTCTTTGGAAAATAAGGCAGGGCAGGTGACTGTGGTGTCAGAGGGGGAGCACTTTGGGGCCAGCAAACATAATTCTATTAGTTTTAAAATAGTGATGGAAAAAGGATAGACCAGATCTAAAAGTTGAAGTTCTAAGTTGGAGAAAGACTAATTTTGACGTTATTAGGCAAGAACTTTCAAAAGCTGATTGGGGGCAGGTGTTCACAGCTAAAGGGACAGCTGGAAAATGGGAAGCCTTCAGAAATGAGATAATGAGAGTCCAGAGTCAGTATATTCCTGTTGGGGTTAACGGAAAGGCTGGTAGGTATAACGAATGCTGGATGACTAAAGACATTGAGGGTTTTGTTTAGAAAAAAAGGAAGCATGTGTCAGGTATAGACAGGAGAAATCGAATGAATCCTTAGAAGTGTATAAAGGCAATAGGAGTATACTTAAAAGAGAAATCAGGAGGGCAAAAAGGGGACATGAGATAGCTTTGGCAAATAGAGTTAAAGAGAATCCAAAGGGCTTTTACAAAGACATTAACAAAGGTAACTAGAGCCCCTCAAAGACCAGCAAAGCGGCTTTCTGTGGAGCCACAGGAGATGAGGGAGACACTAAACGAGTATTTTGCATCAGTGTTTACTGTGGAAAAGGATGTGGAAGATATAAAATGTAGGGAAATAGATGGTGACATCTTGAAAATCATATTACAGAGGAGGAAGTGCTGGATGTCTTGAAACGCATAAAAGTGGATAAATCCCCAGGACCTGATCAGGTGTACCCTAGAACTCTGTGGGAAGCTAGGGAAGTGATTGCTGGGTCTCTTGCTGAGATATTTGTATCATCGATAGTCACAGGTGAGGTGCCAGAACACTGGAGGTTGGCCAATGTGATGCCACTATTTATGAAAGGTGGTAAGGACAAGCCAGAGAACAATATATCAGTCAGCCTGACTTTGGTGGTGGGCAAGTTGTTGGAGGGATAGTCAACATGGCTTTGTGCGTGGGAAATCATGTCACACAAACTTGATTGAGTTTTTTGAAGAAGTAACAAAGAGGATCAATGATGGAAGAGCAGTAGATGTGATCTATTTAGACTTCAGTCTTCATGGGAGACTGGTTAGCAAGGTTACATCTCATGGAATATAAGGAGAACTAGCCATTTGGATACATAACTGGCTTGAAGGTAGAAGACAGAGGGTGGTGGTGGAACTGGAGGCCTGTGACCAGTGGAGTGCCACAAGGATCCGTGTTGGGTCCACTACTTTTCATAATTATCTAAATGATTTGGATGTGAGTATAAGAGGTATAATTTGTATGTTTGCAGAAGACACCAAAATTGGAGGTCTAGTGGACAGCAAAGAATATTACCTCAGATTACAAGGGGATCTGGATCAGATGGGTCAATGGGCTTAGAAGTGGCAGATGGAGTTTAATTTAGATAAATGTGAGGTGTTGCATTTTGGGAAAGCAAATCTTAGCAGGACTTATACACTTAATGGTAAGGTCCTAGGGAGTGTTGCTGAACAAAGAGACCTTGGAGTGCAGGTTCATAGCTCCTTGAAAGTGGAGTCGCAGGTAGATAGGATAGTGAAGAAGGCATTTGGTATGCTTTCCTTTATTGGTCAGAGTATTGAGTACAGGAGTTGGGAGGTCATGTTGCAGCTCTACAGGACATTGGTTAGGCCACTGTAGGAATATTGCATGCAATTCTGGTCTCCTTCCTATTGGAAAGATGTTGTGAAACTTGAAAGGGTTCAGAAAAGATTTACAAGGATGTTGCCAGGATTGAAGGATTTGAGCTATAGGGAGAGGTTGAATAGGCTGGGACTGTTTTTCTGGAGCTTTGGAGGCTGAGGGGTGACCTTATCATAGTTTATAAAATCCTGAGGGGCATGGATAGGATAAATAGACAAAGTCTATTCCCCTGAGGTGGAGGAATCCAGAACTGGAGGGCATAGGTTTGGGGTTAGAGCAGAATGATATAAAAGAGACATGAGAGACAACTTTTTCATGCAGAGGGTGGTACCTGTATGGAATGAACTGCCAGAGGAAATCAAATTGCAACATTTAAAAGGCATCTGGATGGGTACATGAATAGGAGGGGTTTAGAGGGATATGGGCCAGGTGCTGGCAGTTGGGACTAGATTGGTTTGGGATACCTGGTCAGCATGGACAAGTTGGACCAAAGGGCCTGTTTCTGTGCTGTACATCTCTGTGACTCTTATACCTTGATCTTTTTTTAACCTTCCATCCTTTTCTCCAAAAGATGCTGTCTTTTTTGGGGTGGGCGGGGGGAGGGGGGGTTGAATGTTATGAGACACTGATGAACTCTTGAAGACAATCATTTCAGTTGAAGGATTAGAGCTCAGCCTGATCCTTTTCTCCCCAGTGCATCATGGTTGATACGCTTTCCAGGATGTGTCTTTAGATGGGGATCATTCCGATTTTTTTTCTTCCCTTTCCTAAGGCAATGATACCAATTGTAATAACCAATAGATTGCATTGCACAATGTTAGTGCTGTGGCTTTGGAAAGTACTTTATTGTTTTTTCTGAGAATATATTATTTATAACAGTAAAGGACCCAATCCATGCCTTGCCAGTAATTGGACTGAGCACATTAAGTTAAAAAAAACGGAATATTTGATGCCAGATCAGTTGGCAAGGCAGAATAAAACAACATTTCAAGAGATAGGAGGCATTGATGGAGAGCAGTAATGAAGAAGAGAAGAAAGCAAAGAGCCAGAGGAAAAGACAATGTCTGCACTGGAATTCAGAGCCCAAGTTCTGTTAAATTTGATTCAATTGTCCTTCATGTACTTGAGTGCAAAAGTATAGGAGTACAATGAAAATTATATAAAGATGCCACACGTGGCGCCATTTTAAGTACAAGTACTATTAGAGAGAGAAGTCAAAGAGCAGCCTCGTGTTCTGTATTCAGAAGTACAATTGACCTATTTTCAAACTCTTTACCACATGTGCAGGAGAGGCCAGAGACCAATCCAAATCTGGCTTTCATGTAGGGTCCAGTCGACACTTAAATCAAGCTCAGATTGGAAGAGAGGTCAATGATGTTCTGATTTTCCCCAATGAGATACATCATTTTTATACATTTTGCATTACAATAATTGCATGCAACATTGTCATTTTTCCTTCCCTCTTAATCTATGCATCCAATCCTTTGAAATGCCTGATCATTGAGGAACACCCCTGTGGACAGCCCTATGTTTCCCATTACCTCATGATGTTACCAGACATTATAATCATTGGGCCTTGGGATTTTACAATGTATCTCATTAATTTATATTCCAAAATAAATATACTCTTTTTCAGTCCAATCCCAGACTTGCTTATTTCAAAGGACTGCTTGAATTCTGTTATTTATTGTATTCATTGCTTTCCTTAACAAATTCTGTTACATACCTTATGTTTCCCACTGTCATAATCACAGGAGATACAAAAGGAAATTGGTTCTTACTAATTGCTATAAGATTCATAATAATAGTTCTAACATAACGTTAGTCATATGTAAAGTTTTATGTTCACGTCTACTGTTAGCATTTTTTAGTTAATGAGTTGTGAGCAGTTTCTGTCATACCTGACCTTGGAGGGTCAATTTGACGTTGCCCCTCTATTTTCCAGCTGCATTATAAATCATTCTAGTCATGTACTGTCTTCTGAGATGAAATTTACTACCCCTACTCTGACAAGTTTTTTACCCAATAAGACAACATCTTTTTTCATTAATAAGACTAAAGCTCAATTATTTTCACAGCTCAATGAACGTGTCTGATCTTCCAGGTTTTTACAAGGCATATCCTTCTCATTTTTCTCTGTTATTGTAGGATCCTACTTTTCTTTGTAATGCTTACTACAAACTTCAGGCTGTCTGTTCTCTCATATCTCTTATCAAACTGTCTCCTATAGACATCTGCAGCTGTTGATTTTACAGAACTCATTGTACATTAATTTGTAAGATTCTCTGTTCAAAGTATATCATAGAACCCCTACAGTGTGGAAACAGGCCCTTTGGCCCCAACAAGTCCACACTGACCCTTCGAAGAGTAACCCACCCGGACTCATTCTCCCTCCCCGATATTTACCCCTGATTCATGCACCTAACCTACATATCCCTGAACACTATGGGCAATTTTAGCACAGCCAATTCACTTAACCTGCACATCTTTGGACTGTGGAAGGAAACTGGAGCACCCGGGGGAAACTCACGCAGACATGGGGAGAATGTGCAAACTCCACACAGACAGTTGCCCGAGACTGGAATTGAACCCGGGTCTCTGGTGCTGTGAGGCAGCAATGCTAACCACTGAGCCACCATGCTACCTAAATTAGGTCTCGTTACCTTGGGATAACTCTACCTCAAAGCCATTATTGTGCTAACTTATGACCTTACTTTAATGCTGGAT
This sequence comes from Chiloscyllium plagiosum, assembly GCF_037043375.1. NCBI lineage: Eukaryota > Metazoa > Chordata > Chondrichthyes > Orectolobiformes > Hemiscylliidae > Chiloscyllium > Chiloscyllium plagiosum. The sequence continues at coordinate 12,516,864 of NW_028270175.1, forward strand.
CAGGCAAGCTAATTTTGTCACTATAGTCGTATTTATGCCAATGGGCGACCATATTGTCCCATCTCTAATGATGAGCTGCCCCAACGAGTACCTAGGTACAGAATCTTAAGAACAAGGTTGAAAGAAAGAACAAAGTTAAAAGTTAAACATTGCAGTAATTATAGAATAGCATAAGACATACAAAATAAAGCTAAAGGTTACCTACTGTAGACCTTCTTAGTTTTAAGTAGAAAATAAAGAAATAAAGCTGAAAGTCCAGACATTACATTCTTTCTTAAGTGCTTAGTCACAGTGGGATCATACTTCAAGGAATTGCCTCGAGACCGAAAGTCCACGCCGGGGCCGCACCAAGACCACCACTTGTGGATTTTATACTTTAGGATTTCTAAAGGTCCTAGTTTAGTTGGAGATTTATGGTCTGTTAGGGTAGAAGCTAGTTTGGAAAACAACGTGGATCACTATTACTGTGAAGTCATTTAATGACTTGTGGGGAATGCCTTGAACTATACATTGAGCCTTCTAGTAATGAAGCCTGCTCAACCTTGGTATTAATCTGAGCTAACTGGATTGATGTCATCAAATGAAATAACTCAACCAAATAATTTCTGGAGAGTACTAGCCAGGGACAGAACTGTCTAATGTGGTGGCTGGAGGCGGTGGTAGTGGGGTTGGGCTCAGAGGGAGTATTTACTTTCTCTCACTTCACCTTTCATGTAAAATGGAGGTGGGTTTCTAAATCACACGTAGCAAAACAAAAATGTGGAAGGGACGAGTTCATCCTGATTGAAACATATAGTTTCCATCAAGTGACTTGAGGATAAAACCAATGCCTGAACCATTCGTAAAGCTGTCTCAATTGACATTTCTAATTCTCCATACATAGTATTTAAATTACATTTAATAATACCTTACTGAATAAGAAACTATGTTGCAACCTGACCACAGATGAATCCAGACTTTGTGAATGGAAGTATCGATTAGATGTTAAGGTTTTGGATTGCTCAACAGGTGGCTAAGAGGAGCTGGAACTTCATGTGACAATAAGAAAATTTTTGCCTGTCAAGGAACTGAAGAATGACGGTACTAGTTTCACAAATCATTCAACTTGTCTCCTTTTAAGAGAAGGGAAATAAATCTCTGCTTATTAAAAAAAAACTTATGTTTTACATTGTATATTTCAGAACCTTATGTCTCTGAAGTGCTTCACACTCATTAAGGACTTTGTTAAATGTAATCAGTATTGCAATAGTGTATGCTGGCTCATTTTCTGAAATTTCTTGATTCCTATGCTTGTTCTTCATGTGTTTCAAGCATATGTCCAGCTGATCCTCATTGATCTGAAGGATGGTCTCCTGACTGAGATCAGAATACTGCAGTAGAACTAACTTCCAACATGAGACGACACCTTCGATAAAGAAGGGGAGAGAACCACTTACAATGTGTGTGTTCTTTTCATGCGAAGGCAACTTACTTTTGGTGGAAGGCAAACTCACTTTTGAGTTTGAGGCAAAACATTTCAACACTGTTTTGATTTTCATATTTTCGTTATGATATTCTGACTCAGGAACATACAGGAAAGAACCAACAGAGACATGGGGAAAAAAATAAACTCAGGAAATTTGCACTGTAGACCAAGTCATAGTGCAAGCACAATGCGGTCTGTACTATCCCTTCCCCTTCTGGACAAGAGAGGTAAAGTGATATTTTGAATTTATTCTGGGTAAGTTGATGAAAAAATAGCCATTGTCTTACTGATCTCTAATTTGCTTTCAATTCAGCTGCAGTGAAATTGCAGCATCCTGACTCAGTTGGTGCATATCACCTATCCGCCTGATTCATGACATCTGTGTTCGAGGAAAGACAATCAAAACTCATGCAAAATTATACAAATATCTTGTGGGTGGTTTCTGCGGATTTTGCAACATCAGTAATGACATCAGAAGTAGCACAAACGGAAGGCTAAAGCTTCTGACTAGAGTATTTGAGGCTTACAATATTCAGCAGCCTGCTGCTTGAAGTATTTAACAGCAGATACTTCCTATTTTGCAATAACAAGTTTTTAAAATTTTGGTTCAAGTGTGGCATTTCAACTTTCTAATGACGACGATAATCAGGTATAGTAATCAAAGCTACTGTAGCTTATATGTTCCTTAGAAGTTCTGAAGGAACACTGTTGGAGAATGTGTGTATTAACTTAAAAGTTACAGTTGTGCATTTAAAATGTCATGTGTGTTTTCTGTTCTTCATCCTAAGTCATTCCTCCAAGAAGGGGAGTAATGTGAATGTAAATTAACCTGTTTATATATACAGTACTAATCTTTTACCTGCCCCGTATTTGCAGTTAGGCACTTCTAAGATGTCGATTGAAAGATTAAAGGGCGTTGTAGCAGTGATGATTTTGTTGTGATTAGATTAGATTCCCTACTGTGTGAAAACAGGCCGTTCGGTCCAACAAGTCCACACCGATCCCCCGAAGAGCAATCCACCCAGATCCATTCCCCTACAATTACCCCTGCACCTAACACTACGGGCAATTTAGCATGGCCAATTCACCTAACCTGCACATTAGGATGATAGGAAATTAAGCTGACCACAAACTGTGACCAATTCCGAAGAATATAACTGTAATATGTTCTGGTGAGCCATCTAGAGTCCCTTATTGGATGTATTGACTCGTTTCATCTCTTGTAAAAACTTCTCACCACCACAGTTGAATCTGTCCTTGAAGCTGTCATTTTCTACATCTTGTTGGGTATGCATTTTTATGTTGAAAGATTATCTGGGATATACTGGAAAATTTTGGACTATTTGGACATTCTCAGGATTATAAGGAGTTTTATTATTGATTTCTTGGAAATGAAGATAACACTTTCATGCATGAATTCACTGGAAGTCAGTTGACGTTAAAGAAGCTACCATTTGTAGGGATCTAAAAGATAGAGTATAAAACTTTATTTATGGGAATACCTTGATTTGAGAGGTTTAGAGCCCTCTTTGTTAATGGTTACCCTGAAATGCTGTCTGGGCTTAGTGTTTTGTTCTGCACATCCAGCAGTTAAGAGTGTAAAGAAGAGACCTCACAAAATTGTCGATTCACTTCCTGAAATCCTGTTGCTTAGAAGAGGTCTCAGGAAATCTGGCTGAGTTTCCAAATACCAGTATTTCTGTCTATATAATAAAACCTGATGTCATGGAATGTGACCAGTTTTCAACGACTCAAAATCAGATTGATTGAAATTAGAACTGCACATTTGTTATTAATATGCCTCTGCCAAAAATTGAGCATCTTCAACAGGATATTCAGTGGACATGAGAAGTCATTATACTTTATCTTTTCTTTCTAAACCCTTGGCCCACAAAACATTTATGACCTTTTGCATTTTTTCAAAAAGAAACATCTGTGTAGAAACTTGTCTTGTTTTTATTGTATAACCATGACTATGTGTGAGCTTAAGGGAATGTAGCTTTAATTTCAGATCATAGCTTAAGTGTTAATCAAAGTTCGCCACATGCTCTAAGAATACGTTTTGTTCCTAATAAATATTAAACTTGATTTGATTAAGAAGTTTTGTGGATGTTTTATTTTTGATAGTAGTACTAAAGAGAAACAATTGGTCAGTTTGGTATTTGAATGAACAAGTTTACATCAATGGTGTGACCGGGTGGAGTTATGGAGCTTGATTGTTAGTATATTTCTTCATTCATACTTGTAACACTGTAGAAATAATATTTGATTCCACACAAATGCTGTCTATACCTAGCTGTAGCTGATCAAAGCCTCTGTCAGGTCCTGTACATGCTTTGCACTGTCAAAATGCTTGATCAATTTATCCAATGCGAGATAAGCCATGATAAATTAATTAAACAACTCCATTCAAAATGATGACGCATTTGTCTTTGGACTTGCATTTTCTGCTCCCTGCACTGATTCTACTCCACCTCCTGGCTACTGCCTCTGATTGATGCTGAGCTGAGCTGAGCTTCGAACATAATACCTGACTGAGCCAGTCTTGTCAGTGTACAGATAAGTGTGCTTATGCCACCCTCAGTCCTTCTTCAAAAATGGGTTAATGTAGAGGAACACTGATCCTGTAGAGGGCTGATGGTAGGTCGTAATAAGCTAGAGGTTTATTTGCCTGTGATTGACTTTATGCCCTGATGCTTGTGATTTAGTTTATGCCACAATAATTTTTAGATTCCAGAATCAATGTTGAGCACTCCTACAGCCACTGTAGAACCATGGGCATAGCTTTAAAATAAGGAATTTCCCATTTAAGAAGGAGATGAGAATTGTGTTCTCTCTGAGAAGCTTCAGAATTCTTTGCCCTGGAGAACTGTGAAATGTGCATTGTTGAATAATTTAAGCTCATTTAAACAGATTTTGATTGACAGGAGAGTAAAGGATTATGGGAAAATGGAGTTGAGGCTACAATCATATCAACCATACGCTTGAGCGGCTAAATGGCCTTTTCCTCCCCTATTTCTTGTGCTTTCAGCTGCATATTTCTATCCTCCTTGTGGGATAGCACATACAGAATGTTCACAGGAATTTGGTTGGTTGGCTGAAAAGTATGATTTTATGAGTATCATTTTGCTAGGCCATTGCCTGACTGGTTTTTGGTAGAGTTCCTACAATTTTTGCACAAGCCCCAAATGTTAATGAGGAGGACTTAGCAGTATTGACTTGGCTGAGCCTTTGTTATCTCGGAGCCTCAATTGATGTGGTAGTCTTTCTGGTTTTATTCTTCCTTGTTCTGCACAGAAAAGTTAGTGCTTGCTTTTACTGTTACGTTACTAAATTTACTAATAATTTATTTTCCTGGTGCCATTTTTTACCATTGGAATCAATTTAATAGTTGGTAATAGAAACCTCAACTTCTGGAAAAGAAACTGGTGCTTCAGTGGAGACATTAATTTAGAAGTTTCTGCTCCATCTGTTCCTTTAGACTTTCTTGACCTGTGAATAGTCAACACTCCTTGTACCACTGCCAGCTGCTTATCTCTCTTTCAAACCCCTGATCCAGAAACCTAGCTCTCTCTCTGGGCTACCTCCAAAACAGTTTCAAAGGTTTTTCAGTATTTTTTCTCACAGTTTCATATGATCATATAAAGTTGGAAATGGCATTGACCATTTGGCCATCGAGCATGCTCTGTTTGTAATACTTGTTGTGCAGAAATTGGCTGTTGTGTTTTCTATATTACAACAGTGTTTGCACTTCATAGATATTTAGTTAGTTGTAATATGATTTGAGGTGATTTGAAGTCATGAAATGTTCTATAAAGATATGAATCATTTTTCTTTTACAAAGTTTTGAAGAAACAGACTTCTTTAGGAGCGTCTGGCATAAATTTGCTACAGGAAGTGGCTTTACATTTTTGCTGTTTTTGATCACTGATAGTAGAAATCTGGAAAATATGAAATGGTTTCAGCTGAAGTGTTCCTTTGCAAATCTTTCATTTTCTGTTTCAGTTACTGGTTTAAGTTTTCCTTGGGTCCAAATTTCAGCTGACCCTTTACTCAAGTCTCACTTTCAGCAATGTTTTAAACCACTGAAGATCCCAACTGTTACAAATAATAAATGATAAATAATAAATAATAAATACAATAATGAAATGATTGAAAAAGAGATAAGAGGCTGAGATATCAGGCCTAACGAAAAGGATTGCAGACAATACAGCCAATGGTCTATCTGTAGTACTTCACTCCACTCTGCTACAACCCACTTTGCTTCACCACACTTCATTCTGCTCCCACTCCCATGCCACTCTTCCCTGCTACACTCCATCCCCTTCCATTTCATACTCTGACTAACTGTGGGATATTGACCAGACTTAGATACAATGCTGTTCTATCGGCTTTTCTGGTCTTCGTAATCTCCATATAAGAAGCAACATACCTAGAAGCTGCAAGAGGCATTTGAAAAATGAAGAGAAATGTGGGGAGTTGCAAGTGCAAGTTCATGTCTGTGGTGTGGAATGTTGCAGAACTTCTGAATGTGAACCTTGAGTGAAAATGAGAGACTCAACTAATTGGAATTTAATCTCCCTAGCGTAATAAAGGTTCAGCATGAGCAGTGAATCCAGTATGTTAGATTAGAGATAGTACTCATTAGTTACTGCTTCACATTTAATGCACATTTGGGCATTGTTCTACTCTGAATTTTCAGTGTATTTTGTTATTAACTACATTTTAAAATAAATTTTGATTTTAATCTTTGACCACCTTTGTAAAAATTATAGGATCATGCGTCCCGATGATGCCAACATTGCAGGCAATGTTCATGGAGGTACAATATTGAAAATGATAGAAGAGGCTGGCATCATTATCAGTACCAGGCACTGCAACAGGCAGAATAAAGTGAGTATTGATAAAAATATATTAATTATCAGGAAGTATTGTGGCTCAGTGATAGTGTTCCTACTCTATTCAAATCCCAGAGGTGTGTCATAACATGTTCAAACAAATTAATTAAAATAACTATAAAATTATCAGGGCATCTAAAGCTTGGATGAAACTGAATTGTCTTGATAAATGGAGAAATGCTGATGGTGCCACCTTGAATGCTGATTATCTTTTTGAAATGCTTGTAGTTGGCATGCATGTGGGGAAATTCTATGAGATTGCTAAATTTTAGAACACATTTGTATCAGACTTCTTCGCATGGCAATGTAGACTTTATTTTGATCTGATTTGGTCTTGAACTCTTTTCAATAATTGAGCATGGTGTCAGATTTGTACTTTCATCAGTGATCATATTTGCCAGGTTTTTCCACTCCACTCCTAATTTTGTCATGCTGTGATTTGCAGCTTCTAATAACAACTTTCCTGATGTTGTACCTTTTGTTGACTGCACTGATGTCATTTCTTCTGTGAGCTCAGAGTTTTCATGACAATTTTTGTTGACAAGCAAACCTTTCCTGTCTACACTCTAAATCATGGCATTCATTTACCTTTCTCATCTTTGAGTTCATTCCTGGATTTGAGTTATGGCTCACGTCTTTTTTTTGGTCAGACCTGATAATACTGCAAACTAAAGTAGTTGTACCAACATCAAGGATCCTAGCAAAGCACCAAAATCTTACATTGAAAACTGTACTCCAGAGAGATACTACTACTTTTATTTTTATGTGAAGTAGTTAAATCGATTGCTTTCTTCACAGATTGACTTTTGTGGTGGGTAAGCTGTTGGAGGTGATCCTGAAAGATAGTATTTGTCTGCATTTGGAGAGGCAAGGAATGATTAGTGATAGTCAGCATGGTTGTGCGTGAGGGAAATTGTGTATCACAAACTTGATAGACGTTTTTGAGGAAGTAACTAAGAAAGTTGTTGAGAGTAGAGTGGTAGATGTTGTTTGCTTGGACGTTAGTAGAACTTTTGACAAGGTTCCATATGGTAGACTAATTAGTAAAGTTAGATCACATAAGATGCAGGGTGAGCTTGCCAATTTGATACAAAATTGGTTTAATGGCAGGAGATGGAGAGTGGTGGTGGAGAGTTTTTTTTTGGATTGGAGACCTGTGACCAGTGATTTCCCACAGGGATTGGTGCTGTGTCTACATTGGTTTGTCACTTACATAAATGATTTAGATGAGAATATAGAAGGCAATGGTTAGTAAGTTTGCAGATTACACCAAAATTGATGACATAGTGGACAGTGAAGAAGATTATCTAAGATTACAAAGAAATATTGATCAATTGTGGCAGGTGGAGTTTAGGAGAAAGTGGGAACTGCTGATGCTTTATTCCCTCAGGTCACATGTTTTTATACAGAGATGATACACTGGTAAACCGACATTCTCACTGAGATATAACATATAATCCCTCTATTTAGAAAAAAAAGAATTATCCCAGGTAGGCAGATGATGATAGGAGAAAATAAGGACTGCAGATGCTGGAGATCAGAGTCGAGAGTGTGGTGCTGGAAAAGCACAGCAGGTCAGGCAGCATCCGAGGAGTAGGAAAATCAACATTTTGAGCATATGCCCTTCATCAAGAATTTCTGATGAGGGGCTTATGCCTGAAATGTCGATTCTCCTGCTCCTCAGATGCTGCCTGACCTGCTGTGCTTTTGAAGCATCACACTCTCGACGCAGATGGAGTTTAAATTGGATTGTTAAAACAGAAAAGGGCAGGACTTGTATAATCAAAAGTTGGGCCTTTGGCAGTGATGTAGAACAGAGGGACTTAGGGATTCAAGTATATAATTCTTTGAAGTTTCCCTTACATGTGGATAGGAAAGTTAAGAAGGCATTTAGCATGCTTGCCTTCATTGCTCAGGCCTTTGAGTATTGGAGTTGGGATGTCATGTTGAGGTTGTTCAGGATGTTGGTGAGGCCTCTTCTGGAGTGCTGTGTTCAGTTCTGGTCACCCTATTAAAGGAAGGATATTATTAAGCTAGAGAGGGTTCAGAAAAGATTTACCAGGATGTTGCCGGGAATAGAGAGTTTGTTATAATGAGAGGCTAGATAGGCTGGGACGTTTTTCACTCAAGGGGTAGAGGTTTGAGGGGTGACCTTATAGAGTTTTATAAAATCATGAGGAGTATAGATTAGGTGAATGGTAGCAGTCTTTTTCCGAGGGTGGGGGATTTTGAGACTTGGACATATTTTTAAGGTGAGAAGAGAAAGATTAAAAAAAAATGAGGGGCAATTTTTTAATGCAGATAATGGTTTATGTCTGAAATGAACCTCCAGAGGAAATGATGGATGTGGGTACAGTTACAACATTTGAATGAAATTTGGATAAGTACATGACTAAGAAATGTTTAGAGGGATATGGCGGATATATGAAGGATATATTTCCCTCCCCTCCCCTATCAGCTTTCCGTAGAGACCACTCCCTCCGCGACTCCCTTGTCAGATCCACACCCCCCACCGACCCAACCTCCACTCCCGGCACCTTCCCTTGCAACCGCAGGAGGTGCAACACTTGCGCCCACACCCCCCCCCCTCACTTCTCTCCAAGGCCCCAAAGGAAACTTCCATATCCGCCACAGATTCACCTGCACCTCCACCCACATCATCTACTGCATCCGCTGCAGCCGGTGTGGCCTCCTCTATATTGGGGAGACAGGCCGCCTACTTGCGGAGCGATTCAGAGAGCACCTCTGGGCCACCCGGACGAACCAACGCAACCACCCTGTAGCACAGCATTTCAACTCCCCCTCCCACTCCACCGAGGATATGCAGGTCATTGGACTCATCCACCGCCAAACCACAACAACGCGACGGTCGGAGGAGGAGCGTCTTATCTTCCGACTGGGAACCCTCCAACCACAGGGGATGAACTTGGACTTCACCAATTTCTTCATCCCCCCTCCCCCCACCTTGTCTCAGCCGAATCCCTCCAGCCCGGCACCGCCTTCCTGACCTGCAGTCTTCTTCTTGACCTCTCCGCCTCCATCCTACTCCGACCTATCACCCTCACCTTGACCTCTTTCCACCTATCACATTTCCAACGCCCCTCCTCCAAGTCCCTCCTCCCTACCTTTTATCTTCTCCTGCTGAACACTCTCTGCTCATTCCTGAAGAAGGGCCTGTGCCCGAAACGTCGAATCTCCTGTTCCCTGGATGCTGCCTGACCTGCTGTGCTGTTCCAGCAATAAAGTTTCAACTTAGAGGGATATGGACCAAGTGGAAGTGGTGAAATTAGTTTAATTTGGGATCATGGTCAGTATGGACTGGTTAGACTGCAGGGCCTGTTCCTGTGCTGTATCACTCAATGCGATGCTGCCTGAAATGCTGAGTACTTCCAGCATTTTCTGTTTTATTTCAGATCACCAGCGTGTGTCTTTGTATTAGATTGAATAAAGTGGTTCTGACCTTATTCCCTCTGAATGAAATTCTGATCGGATTAGATGACATAGTCTATAGCTTTGTTTTATGTGGTGTTTTTGTTTCTAAGAACTGAGGCTATGTGTACATACACGTTCTCTACATGTTTATGTATGGAGCAAAAACACTTTGGCTACGTTGTAACCACAAGGACAGCTGTCAACCTTCTAGTGCACTGCTCTAATTTAGAGCTGTCCTAGATACATATGGCAGGCAACGTAATTTAAGATAGTTGGGGGAAAAGAAACTAAAAACCATGAAACCATTTCTGTCATCACCAGAAAATTGTACTGACATTGCAATTATAGAATGACTATTAAAATTACATTATTTCATATGCCTGTAAAAATATTTCATCAAAAAGTATCAGTACCTTTAAAGTCATTGGATCATAGAATAAGTGAAGACAGAAATATTAGAAATATAGAGCAGGTCAGGCATAATCTGTAGGAAGAGTTGCAGTTAACATTTCAGATCAATGTCTTTCATCAAAACTGCAAGAAAGTAATGACTTTGCAGTTTATAAGCAAGTATAGAAGCAATTAATTGCAGTGTTTATTCTGAATTGCATGGAGTTAGTTACTTGAACAATGAAATAACACAAGTTAAATCTTGTTTGAAAATTAATTTATATAATAGTATTCTTATCACAAATTCTTTTAAAGCACATCACATGCTGTGAAGTACCACAACGGTTTTTACATAGGCACTAATGCAACCATTTTGTGCAAAATCAGAAACAACCTGTATGGCTTTATTAATCTGCTATTATTTGAGGGAGGAAGATTGGTCAGGAGCCAAGGATGAACTCCAAAGCATTTCAATCATGGGAGATTTAGCATTCACGTTAAAAACTGAAATAGATATCTGAAAGATGGCAACTCACTGCTGCACTGATTGCCTACCTAGATCAAGTTCTGGATTTGGGGTTGAAGGTGACCAGTTGAGCTGAGCTGAAATTTCTCATGAAATTTAACTATCTCACTACTGAAAAAGACAAAATTTACATGTACAGTTAACAACTGTTTTAGTAAATACTTTAATTAGTAGGCAGCTGAGTAGATAAAATGTTCATCTTGTGTGTATTGACTTGCATTTTAATGATCAGTGCAGCAGTTAAGTAATAGCTGTAGCATTTGTTACAGTAATTGCATGGAATTACTTCTTTATTCAAAAGTGCAATAGTTTTGGCAATAGTTACAGCCATTGTTGTGTGATTTCTTTAATGGAGTTCTTATTTATTAAAATGTCACTGATAGCATGTGTTGTGATAGCCTTATTGACAATTTTCTGCAATCTGCAAAAGAAAGTTAGAATTCAAAAGAAGCCGAGGTGAAATTCCAAGAAAACCATCATTGATATACAGCTATGAATTAAAATGCTGATGAATTGATGTTTGTAACTAGGTGCTTCATTTATTTTTACCATTATGATTGAGCTGCCATAGTTTTTAGGGATGACATGCTTACGTTTCAAATCTTTATATATAAAAAAAGTCTGCAATAGATTAGTGTATCAACTATGGTTATGATATGCTGTGTGGATGGCATAATCTTTTTCGTTACAGCGGTGTTAGTGTTCATCTGTCAGCTGTGGCTTAGTTGGTAGTGTTCCTTCCTCTGAAGCAGATGATTTAACTGCAGGTGAATTGCACAATTTCCAGTTGTGGGTTCATATCTTGAGTGGGAAATCTGGGCTGACAATCCAGTGTTCTGAAGTGCTGGGGGTGCTGTCTTTCGGATATCTCTGAATATCAATATTTCTGAGCCTCTCACCAGTAAAGAAATATTATGTTTTTCTCTTTCTGTTTCCAAATTCATACTTTGTCACATTGTATTCCATCTGATGTATTCTTCCCCACTCACCTAACTTGTCTGTATCCCTGTGTAGCCTGGTCTCATTTTCAGGTGCAAAGGTGTGCAAACGGATTTCTCCATTAACAGCTGTGTCAGTATTAACATGGAGATATTTTAATGTAAATTTCAACTGGAAATTGTGCAATTCACCTGCAGTTAAATCACAGTGGCAAAATCACGAATAATTGTCCTCTGCCAACTGAAAATCAATTTATTGAATGTGCAGGAGGTGTTTCATTACAGGCCAGAAGAAGTTGTAAGCCCAGTAGTTATTTTTAGTTGGAGTCTGTATTCATAGCATGCAGTCCTGTCCTTTCTTGAAGCCTACATTTATTCCAATAGGATACCAAGCTTACATTGTTCTTGCTGTTTTGCCGGATTTGCTGATTCCTGGAAATTGGATGAAGATTGATGAATAATTATGTGGAGTACTGCTATGAACCTTTTCGTGGTTCAAGGTGAATGGAACAAATCGTCCATGTGTTAAATTTTGATCGTAATGAGCTGCTTTTCATCCCTTCACGTGCTGACTCCACAGAAAATTAATTTCAACTTTTTAAGTACAATTTAATGCCCCCTGATGGAAACTTAACTACTGCTATGCAGTGGAACACTGTCAGTTTCAGACCCCCGGCATTTGGATTTTCAGCTGGAATGCAGGAAAACAGGGCTGCAAAATTCTGGCCCCATCCAGTGTGCTCTGTTCTTTGTGCTCAGTGAACTCTGTTGTTAGATATTTCTCTGTTAACATGTTATGACATCATACATCTCTGGAACAATCAGACTTGAACCCAGACTTCCTGACCCAGAGGTAAGGACATAATCACTGCACCACAAGAGCCCTGCCAACTCTGATTTAAAAAAAAATTAACCTGTATTTTTCTGATCAAGCTATTCAACAATGTTATTATACACTTCTGGAGCAGGTGGCACTTGGAAGCAAACATCCTGTGGGAGCACCATGGAAGGATTCCTCCAACTGTGATCCTTATGCTGGGCTCCTGGTTACGTTCATTAGGACCCTTCTTAAGAGCTGAAAATGTGTTGCTGGAAAAGCACAGCAGGTCAGGCAGCATCCAAGGAACAGGAGAATCGACGTTTCGGGCATAAGCCCTTCTTCAGGAATCCCTTCTTAAGAGCAAATAAAGGACATTGACAGAAATATCCTATTTGGCTTCAAGTTCTTGAAACAGCAAGGGACAACTGAGTGGCCCTTCCTTGTTGAACACCCTCTTAGTTGCTTACCATCCATTGTAGGTTGCTGCTGTTTTCTAGCTAGAGGATCTCTGATTGGCTGTCCAACTTTGAGAGCTGAACTGCTGTCGTGATTGCACAGGGAATCTGTCTATGTCAGTCAGGGGCACCTTTGTGAAAATACCAAAAGCATCTCTTCTCACCTTGCTGACAGCTTTGAAACCTACAAATCGCCCTGACCTCTGTTTCTTGACTCAGTAGGGAAAATCAGATTCCCCATGTCAGGGACAAATTTCTATATTTCTCTCCCTGGCATCCTTACATCCTTATGAGAGTTTTAAGTGAAATTTCCAGGGTATCAATGATGGGCAAATTTTACATGTTGGGGCTACATTGGCTGTACATTGAATTGAGATAGTCCAGAATTAGATTACATTAATTGTATATTCATTCTATGTGTGCATTGATTTTATATCATGGTGCAAAAGAATCATTAACCTCTACATTAACACACCATGATAAAATAGTTCATTCAAGGTACCCAAGAACCAATAAGCAGCAGGACTCCATTCACTGAAAAGAAGTATTGCTTAGGAAGACAAAGACCAGACAAGGGAATTTAACTTCTACATGTCTGTTGGTTATAGTGGTCAGCCACTAATTTCCCCTGTCTACTCCTATTCTACTCCTGGCTGATTTGATCAAATACTTGGAAAAGAAAATAAAGTGTTAGTAATGCATGCAGTGATAAATCCATCTACCTGATTCCCTTGTCTGGTCTTTGCCTTCCTAAGCAATACTTTTTTTCAGTGAACTGAGGCCTGCTGCTTATTTGTTCTTGTGTAGCTTGAATGAGCTATTTTACCACAGTATGTTAATTCAAGGTTAACTAGTTCTGGGGTCAGTGCTCTTCTGATAAATATGAAAGCTTCTTTACATTGCACAAGCTCTAACTTACAAGTCCATTTTCTTGTTTCTGACCACTAATGCTCTGATAAATATTAGTTCCATTCATGGCTATCACCATGTGAATTGCCTCTTTTATTTCACTCAGACTCTTTGATGGTATTATAAGCAATTAAAACGGTGTTTGACTCTCCAAATTAGAAAACACATTGCTTGCTCCTCTCTTTTGCCTCTATCAAATCTAAATGAGTCTTAACAAAACAGGAGCATTCTATTAACTGCTGGTTGAATGGAATGACATTGTTAGGGATTCCCAATTTGACAACATTTATTTTTGAGCAGACTATCCATTTTATTTGGAGTAAAAGGCCAAAGTCTCAGAGCATGTGATTCAGCTGATAGGAATTTAGAACAGGAGTTGGCCACTCAGCCCAATGGACCTGCTGCATTATTCAATTAGATCACTGTTGATCATCGACCTGAACACCACTTCCCCACACTATCATATGGCATCATTAATCTCCAGAATCACCTGACTGGGAGCTGGGTGGGTGAATGAGTTTTTGATTTGTGGGGTGTGGGTGGGAAAGAACTGGACACGCCTCATTCAGTCAGTCAGTTATTTACCCATCCATTCAGCTTTCAGTCAACCACTTGCTCATCTGCCATCACAGTACCTCATTCAAACCTCCACTCAGATCCAAGTCAGTCAGTCAGCCAGCCAGCCAGTCAGTCATTCACTTGATGTGCCTCCCACAATAGCTCATCCAAAACCTATCTATCTCCAGTGGCTCATCTGACTCAGAACTGTCCTCTCGGTTAGCCCTTCATTCCTGATGAAGGGCTTATGCCCGAAACATCAATTCTCCTGCTCCTCGGATGCTGCCTGATCTGCTGTGCTTTTCCAGCGCCACACTTTCAACTCACAATTGTCCTCACACCTATTCTAATGGGCCCCTTAACTTCTATAACCCACTGTCAAATGACTAAACCAACTTCCATTCCTTCTGTGCACACACCCCGCCGCCAATGGCTTGCACAATTGCCAATCACCCCCTCTGACTGACCGCTTGATTTCTATCCTGCTAACCTCCAACTGATTCCCTTCTTGATTCCTGGTGGCTGGTCCAATTCCCATTTCTTCCCAAATTGTGTGCTCAACTCCCATCCCCATTCCATTCCTGCCCTGCTCCTACTCCAGGTGACTCACTGGTATTTTCCTTCTTTCCCAGTCAGTATTTCTTTGAAAGCCGCACTGTCCTTGTCCCACAGACTCACTGGCAGGGCTCCACGTCCCTGGCTGAGTTAAATCTCTCACCTTGTATTGTTTACTGCTTTTCCAATTGCACACTATTTCTCTCCTGAATTCACTACTTAGGACATAGAACATAGAACATTACAGTGCAGGACCAGCCCTTCGGCCCTCGATGTTGCGCTGACTTGTGAAAATAATCTGATGCCCATCTAACCTACACAGTTCCGCTATTATCCATATGTGTGTCCAATGCCCATTTAAATTCCCTTAATGTCGGCGAGTCTACTATTATTCCATGCAGGCCATTCCACGCCCCCATTACTCTCTGAGTGAAGAAACTACCCCTGATATCTGTTCCAAATCTATCACCCCTCAATTTAAAGCTATGTCTCCTTGTGTTAGCCTTCACCATATGAGGAAAAAGGCTCTCACTGTCCATCCTATCTAACCCTCTGATTATCTTATATGTTTTGATTAAATCACCTCTCAACCTTCTTCTCTCCAACGAAAACAGCCTCAGTTCCCTCAGCCTTTCCTCGTAAGACCTTCCTTCCAAACCAGGCAACATCCTAGTAAATCTCCTCTGAACCCTTTCCAAAGCTTCCACATCTTTCCTATAATGCGGTGACCAGAACTATACGCAATATTCCAGGTGTGGCCTTACCAATGTCTTGTACAGCTGAAGCATAACCTCATGGCTGTAAAACCTAATCCCCCTACGAATAAATGCCAACACACCATATGCCTTCTTAACAATCCCATCAACCTGGGATTGGGATTTCAGGGATTTATGCACCAGGACACCAAGTTCTCTCTGTTTACCTACACTGCCAAGAATTTTACCATTAGCCTAGTACTCTGCATTCCTGTTACTTGCGAAGTAACTGCCTCACACTTTTCTGCATTAAACACCATTTGCCACTCTCAGCCCAGCTGTGCATCTTATCTATGACCCTCTGTAACCCACAACATCCTTTGGCACTATCCACAACTCTGCCTACTTAGTGTCATCTGCAAATTTACTAACCCATCCTTCTATTCCCACATCCAGATCATTTATAAAAATGACAAATAGCAGTGGTCCCAAAACAGATCCTTGCGGCATACCACTGGTAACTGAGCTCCAGGATGAACATTTCCCATCAACCACCACCCTATGTCTTCTTACAGCTAGCCAATTTCTGATCCGAACCGTGAAATCACCTTCAATCCCGAAATTGTGTATTTTGTGCAATAGCCTACCGTGTGAGTCTTATCAAACACCTTACTGAGGTCTATATACACCACAAGAACCGCTTTACCTTCACCTTCTCGAAGAACTGAATATGGTTAGTGAGGCACAACCTACCTTTCACAAAACCTTGTTGACTATCCCTAATCAAATTATTCCTTTCCAGATGATTATAAACCCTATCTCGTATAACCTGTCCACCACCTTACCCACAATCGCAGTAAGGCTCATTGGCGTATAATTACCACGGTTATCCTGTCTCCCCTTCTTAAATAAGGAAACAACATTTGCTATCTTCTAGTCTTCTGGCACTACTCCAACAATGATGACATAAAGATCAAAGCCAAAGACTCTGCAATCTCCTCCCTGGCTTTGCAGAGAATCCAAGGATAAATTCCATCTGGTCAAGGGGTTTTATCTATTTTCAGATCTTCCAAAATTGGTAAAATCTCCTCTTTGTCAACCTCAAGCCCATCTAATCTCATAGCCTGTATCTCTGTACTCTCACTAACATTGCCCTTTTCCAGTGTGAATACAGACAAAAAGTATTCATTAAGCGCTTCCCCATGTCCTCTGATAAGCTTGTTGGTGAACCAATCAGAAGCAATTTTGGAAGAGAACCAGCTTCCGATTGAAGGAACAGCCCTTTGCAAAAATCTAGTTAGATTTATCTGTATTTTGAGGCTTAGTGGGCCACGTGGAACCCCAAGGTGTGGCAGCCTTTTTGACAAGCGTGTTTTAGACTCACTGGTCAGGGGTCCTATTAACATCCACCCTGTCACGCCTTATCTGAATTTTCAAGGTTTCAATGAGATCACCTCTCATTCTTCAAAATGCGATAGAATACAGGACTCAGTTTCCTTATTTCTCCTCCTAAGAAAATCAGGTCATCCCAGGGATTTATTTGGTGAACCTACATTGAATTCCCTTTATGGCAAGTTTATCCTTCCTTAAGTAAGGAGAGCAAAACTGCGTAGAGTGCTCCAAGCACCATCTCTTTAAGGCTCCTTACAATTGCAGCAAGACAGTTTTACTTCTGTACTCAAATTCCCTTGTGATGATGGCCAACATTGTATTTGACTTTCTGACTGATTGCACTTGAAATGTAAAGCGAATGCAATATGTGCTCTACCACCTGGAAAACAGTGTGAATAGTACAAACAACCCAGCAGGCTGAAAGGAGCCAATCATTGGCTGCGTTCTAATAAACTAAAACTAAATTAATTATGCTTGGCCTCAGCAATTTACATATGATCATATGGTGAATACTGACATAAAAGGTTCTTTAGCCCATTCATCCAGAACAAATCTGTAATTCCCACACTGTTTAACTGTTCCTTAAATGATTACCAGAATTTTGTCTTTACTAACCTGCCTGAAAGTCAAATCCACTACTGATTACTCTTTGAGTAAAGAGAAACATCCTGATGTCAGTCTCAAATGTGTATTGATTACCTACAGAACCAGGGTTTGAAGTATCATACGAATGCTAATTGCTCGTTCTCAAGCCAGTGACTTAATAACACATTAGTTTGAAAAGTTACCATTAATTAGCATAGCATTTGTTTAATATGTTAGAGAAAAGATAAACATAAAAGAGCAAGTGATTTTTGACGGTGTGGGTGTCATCAACTTCACAAGATTCCAGTGAGTTTCCTGAGACATTTATTCAAACGTTTACCCAGTTCATAATAAATAGAATGGAAAAGGTGATTCTGTGGTTTATCATTCTCTACTTTTGCTTTAAATTACTTCACCACCTACAAGATGTAAATTAGTGGATGAATAATTCTTTTCTATTTGATTTCCTAGTAGAGTTACTGTGGGGTTAACTTGTCTGTTGGTATTCCCATGAGTTTGAAGCAGTTTCTTTCATACACACGCCCACATCTTCCAGTGGTCAGAGAGTCATTGGAACAGAGTGAACTGCAGTTGTGCACCAGCACTGCGCAGAATCCCTAACACAACTAACCTTGTGAAAATTGCCGAGGAATTGAAACTTGTATTGGTAATTCCCCGGCATTTGGAATCTTCCGATAAAGCAACTTAAAGTCCGAGTCATCAGAGAGTTCTGACTCACTTAAGCTTATTAGTTACCCAGGGAAAGTTAGAGGATTAAAAAGATACTGTAACTCTTATTTATCTGAGTGTAACTGGAAAACTCAAATTCACTACTGAAGCCCGGCTCCTCCTCAATTACACTCCCTGACCGCCAACATCATCCTTGACCAGATCCAGCTGAAAACCTCGTACATCTCAACCAGATCTGGCAAACCCCACCTCAGCCCGCTCTCCCCATATCTGATACTAACCCTGACATCCCACCAACTCCCTTGCACCCTTCCTCACCTGTCCGACTGACATCACCACCCTTTCTCCAGTCCTAATACTAAGGTTTGAAGCTTCAGAATTGGGTTCTGTTAACAAATTGTGTGTCTGAATTGGCATAAGGATGAAGTTGTGTTTCTGAATTGGTGCGAGTGTTCTTATTCCTTGGAACTGTCACTGATGTGATAGCTTCAGAGGTGTTGTACTGAGAGCTATCACAACTAAAGTGCTGAACATTTGTGGAGCAAACATTTATGATTGGCTGAATTGAGCATATGTTAACAATCAAATACTCCAACTGTCTAATCAGAGTCAAAAAGTACCAGTAGTTACCATGGATAACAAATAAGCCACAGAAGACACAAATCAAAACCATTCTATTTTCTAATCAAAAATGACATTCTGGAATTGACAAGTTGCATGAACTAGCCAATCAAATTACTGAAATAATTTACTAAAATTGGGTCGAGTACTATTCACTACCTCTGTGAAAATATACCTAAGTGGTACAAGAACTTGGATTCAAAATGAAACTTTTTTCCTTACTGATGCTTCACTGTATTTTTAAACTCTTAAGCTTTCAATATATGACCGTCTCCAGGTAGATTGGGTACTGAAGAACCTTGATGCAATCTTGATGGAATGGTATAGCTTTTGAACAAATTTCCTTTTCAAGAAGTTACAATTCTGTAAGTTAACTCAATGAGTAAGAATAAGCATCCAGTGAAGTGAAAGACCAGGTTTTAACATTTTGGAGATGCATCCTTGTAACTCTGATTAAATGTGCACAAGTGAAACATTAATCAGTTTTTACACTTTATGAATGCTGACTAAGCTGGTGTATTTCTTACCTTTTTCCATTTTTATTCCTGATTTCCAGCATTATTCTGTTGTATTTATATTCTGTACTGATCCTGTCAATCCAGCACAACAATTCAAATCTTTGCTGCTATTTCCTGACATTAATCACAAAAGTGAAGACATTACAGAAAGCAGTTTGGGACATCCTGAGATCATGAAAGGACCAAAAGTGGCCCTGGGAATTATCAATAATTCTTTTTGACAAGACGAGTCAGGAATGTGATGAAATATTTTCCATTTTCCTGGAATGAAATGGAAATGGGACTCCTTTTGAAGTACAGATATGAGATGGCCAGGGAATCCCTTGTGGACTCCAACGTGTAAGCCTCTCTTGGTTCATCCCTGAGATCGTACTCTTTGGAAGTCTGGAATAAAAAAAAACTCTTACAGACAGTTCAGTTTAATTTTAATTATCCCCTTCATTTACTAATAGCATCACTGTTACAACATAACACTGATACCTATAAGTCAAGCTGACTGGATTCTGTTAACCCAGGTGAGTAGGAATCGCTCTTCTTTCAAGAGCCCTGTCCAGCTACTCCGTTGTACTATCAAAAACACACTATTTTTATCCACAGGTTTACAAAGGCATTACTATCACTAACACAAAAGTTAACGAAAGCACTGCATGTTCTGAACTAGACAGATAATAGCAAAGATGGAAATGTGTTGCTGGAAAAGCGCAGCAGGTCAGGCAGCATCTAGGGAACAGGAGAATCGATGTTTCGGGCATTAGCCCTTCTTCAGGAATGAGGAAAGTTGGTCCAGCAGGCTAAGATAAAAGATAGGGAGGAGGGACTTGGGGGAGGGGCGTCGGAAATGTGATAGGTGGAAAGAGGAAGGTGAGGGTGATAGGTCAGACTGGGGTGGGGGCAGAGAGGTCGGGAAGAAGATTGCAGGTTAGGAAGGCGGTGCTGAATTTGATGGATTTGACTGAGACAGACTGGGGGGAGGGGAAATGAGGAAACTGGTGAAATCCGAGTTCATCCCTTGTGGTTGGAGGGTTCCTAGCCGGAAGATGAGGCGTTCTTCCTCCAACCGTCGTTTCGCTGTGGTCTGACGATGGAGGAGTCCAAAGACCTGCATATCCTTGGTGGAGTGGGAGGGGGAATTGAAATGTTGAGCTACAGGGTGGTTGGGTTGGTTGGTCCGGGTGTCCCAGAGGTGTTCTCTGAAACGCTCCGCAAGTAGGCGGCCTGTCTCCCCAATATAGAGGAGGCCACATCGGGTGCAAAGGATGCAATAGATGATATGTGTGGAGGTACAGGTGAATCTGTGGCGGATATGGAAGTTTCCTTTGGGGCCTTGGAGGGAGGTGAGGGGGGAGGTGTGGGCGCAAGTCTTGCACCTCCTGCGGTTGCAGGGGAAGGTGCCGGGAGTGGAGTTGGATTGGTGGGGGGTGTGGATCTGACAAGGGAGTCACGGAGGGATTGGTCTTTACGGAATGCTGATAGGGGAGGGGAGGGAAATATATCCTTGGTGGTGGGGTCCGTTTGGAGGTGGCGGAAATGACGGCGGATGATGCGCTGTACATGGAGGTTAGTGGGCTGGTAGGTGAGGACCAGTGGGGTTCTGTCCTGGTGGCGGTTGGAGGGACGGGGTTCAAGGGCGGAGGATCGGGAAGTGGAAGAGATGCGGTGGAGGGCATCGTCGACCACGTCGGGGGGGAAATTGCGGTCCTTGAAGAAGGAGGCCATCTGGGATGTGCGTTTTTGGAACTGGTCCTCCTGGGAGCAGATGCGGCGGAGTCGAAGGAATTGGGAGAATGGGATGGCGTTTTTACAGGGGGCAGGATGGGAGGAGGTGTAGTCCAGGTAGCTGTGGGAGTCGGTTGGTTTGTAGTAGATGTCCGTGTTGATTCGGTCGCCTGAGATAGAAATAGAAAGGTCGAGGAAGGGGAGGGAGGAATCTGAGACTGTCCAGGTGAATTTGAGGTCGGGGTGGAAGGTGTTGGTGAAGTGGATGAACTGTTCAACCTCCTCGTGGGAGCACGAGGCGGCGCTGATACAGTCATCGATGTAGCGGAGGAAAAGGTGGGGGGTGGGGCCAGTGTAGTTGCGGAAGATGGTTTGTTCCACATATCCTATGAAGAGGCAGGCATAGCTGGGGCCCATGCGGGTGCCCATGGCTACTCCTTTCGTTTGGAGGAAGTGGGAGGATTGGAAAGAGAAGTTGTTCAGGGTGAGGACCAGTTCAGTCAGTCGAAGGAGGGTGTCAGTGGAAGGGTACTGGTCGGTACCCTAGATGCTGCCTGACCTGCTGCGCTTTTCCAGCAACACATTTCCATCTCTGATCTCCAGCATCTGCAGACCTCACTTTCTCCTCAAAGATAATAGCAAAGGACAATAATTCGGGAGAGAAGTTAATTGATACCGAGTTTCATTCTGAGGTCGGAATTAAACATTGTTCATTAATTTCACAAAGGAACAGCCGTGAATGTTATCACTCAGTGTCTTGTTTATACAGATTCACTGATGTTAAGGCAAATGTTCTTAATTATCTTATCCTCCCTGCCATACCATTTTCTAGTGTGCAGCAAATGTGTTCTGTAATTCAAAATTACATTTTAGTCTAAATTTTTAAGGACAACTTTTAAGGCTATAAACTTTCTCACTTACAGTTTTGTCAATTTCAGATAATGTAACTGCAAGCTTTTATTATGACAAGTGTAGGCATAAGAACATAAGACATAGGAGCAGGAGTAGGCCGTCTGGTCCATCAAGCCTGCTCTGTCATTCAATAAGATCATGGCTGATCTTTTTGTGGACTCAACTCCACTTACCTGTCTACTGACCATAATTTTTCATTCCTTTACTGTTCAAAAATCTATCTATCTTTGCCTTAAAAACATTCAATGAGGTAGCCTCAACTGCATCGGCAGGGAATTCCATAGATTCACAAACCTTTGGGTGAAAAGTTCCTCCTTAATGCAATCCTAAATCTGCTTCCCCTATTTTGAGTCTATGTCCCCATGTTCTAGTTTCACCCGCCACTGGAAACAACAACACTCAAAGGAAATTGATTCCATCTGGGACAAAGCAGCCTGCTTGACTGGCATTCCAGCCACTACCTTTTGCATTCAATTCCTCCATCACTAACACACAGATGCACCATTGTGTGTATCATTTGCAAGATGCAGCGAAGCAACTCACCAAGGCTGCTTCAATAGCCCTTTCCAAACCATAGGCAGGGACGATCATCCAATGAGGTTTTAAATGACCTGTTTCCCTAAAGAACAGTGTAAGCCCCTTCAAGACTAGCAATGAGATATGTCAAGCATATTGAATAATTATTTGGCATCAGTATTTACAGTAGCAGGAAATGATAACATGTTGGACATCTTAAAAATAACTATAGTAATTAATGAATCAGTGATTCAGCAAAATGAACATAATCAAAGAGGACTCTGAGTGGCCTGGCTAGCAAACTGGAAGGGTATCTTGGTCTGGGAAAAAGTGTAGCAGTTGTAGTTCAAAAGACATTAAGTGAAACAGAGAGGGTAGAAAGGAAGAAGTTTTTGTGTTAGTAGGGGCGGCTCAGACTGGCAACTGAATCATTAGAGCCAGATCCTAGAGGAATGTAATTATTAAATCCTTTTACACACAAGTGGGAAATTTATTGCCTTCCACAGCGATGAATTTGGTGACAGGAGACTTTATTTAGGGGACAGGATGGCTGGTGCCCATTTGGCATCCTCTTACTCCCCGATTGAGTCTATGGTGGGGAGTCTTGGGGACCGCCTTCTTCATGTTGCTGTCAATTCAGGCTCAAGAGTGAGTAATTAATGTCCATTATAAATCTGCCACGAGTAAGCACCCATTAGAGAGGTAGGGACTCACCATGCAGAAAGACAGAAAAGTAAACCCTTTTGGGGTTGCTGGCATGTTTCTGGCTTCTGTGGTTGCATGCAATCAATGCTCGATCAAGGGACCTGGCATCAGAAAGGGTGCTTTTGAGTGTCTTCCCACTAATCTTGCTGTCTGGCAATTAATATGAAGGACTTTCCGATAAAGAGGGGATGCAGGAATCTTTTCAGTGGCCAAGACACCCTTTGTCCCATTAATTACTGCCCAAGGGTTGGTAGAAATGTGAACACTCCTGCAAATTACAATTAATGGAGATCACTTGTAAATTTTAAATCTTAGATTGATAGTTCTTTGTTAGACAACGGTGTGATAGAATATGGATCAATGATAATATCTTTTTAATGGAGGAATAGGCTTGAAGGGTGAACTATGCACTTCCTGTTTCTACATTCCTATATTATAGATTGTGCTGTATAACAAAGTGTTATGACCCAACCACACCATGTTGTGTTAATCCTACATTGTTAAGTGTTTGTAATTGCCGATATATATTGTAGAGTTGAAAGAAGATTGTCTTGTACACTGCATTACCCCATGAAATGAAAAAAGTGTGAATTCTTGGGTAACTATGAAACACACACAATTTGATAGCAATTGCTGACTATTTCCATTGGGTGGTAGTATAAGTCCTGAGTCATGGGAGTTTTTAGTGGTCTCCAATTAGAATGCTTCATGTTCTCAAAACAGTCAGTTGTCTCTTTCATCTATTAATTTTGGGTTTATATATAAAAGCACCCAAATTAATTTGTAGCTTTACTTACTTAATGTGTTACCAAATTACATTTCTCTAACATGGGCCTTGAACTTGCACAGTGCAATGTTCATGTATGAGCACTTGATGTGGTAGTATGCAATGCTTTTAATCGGTTCAAGACTTTTCATTAACTTGTTTGACAAAGGAATTTCTTAAATGTGTACTAGGTGTCCCTGCACTGATGTTTCACCAATCCTAATTGACTAAATTATGCACATTGCAACTATGAGTGATGATGGATGGAGTTCCTATTAAATATAAGAGAAAATATTGACAGCTATCCCTGAGATAACTGAATTGGATAAATTTACTAATTTAACTTCAAATTCTTGACCTCTTTTGTGTCACTTACTGTTTTTCTTTTTCGTTACACTCTCCACTACATTATCCATTCTCTGCAACTTATGACAACTTTCCAACCAATCTCCAAAATTCCCTAAAATATTTCTCTTTAATGCCTTTTGTCTGGAGTCCAAAATACTCTTTTTGATTTCTGATTTATTATCCTTATTTTCAGTATTATTAAGTGTTCCAGTATTTTATTTGATATTAGGAAGGTTAAATAAATAGAAGTTGCTGTAATAAATTAATGAACTTCATTTTAATCAAAAATGTATCCCATTCCTTAGAATTTTGTTGCCAAGATGTTTCACCCCAGTTTGCTAAAGTTCTTGGTTTGAGGTTTTGATTTACAGGCGCTAAACATTCTCTGATAACTCACCGACATACATTTTCTAAAAAAACAACCCTGATTTACAGGCATTCTTGTAGATTAAGCACAGGAATCCTGGCTAGTTTTCTTCTCCTTAGTCTAAGGGTACTCTGTCTTCATGGACCATGCCTCCTGTTTATGAATAGTCTTGCTAATAAATCAGTTTTAAGAAAGCACAATACTTACATTCTCATGATGTACCACAGTGGCTGCAGGGTTTATTGCAGTCTTAAATACCAAGCCTCTTCCATCAACCATGGAGCTTTTCAGTGGATCTGGGTGCTAAATCAGTTTGTAACAACTTGCTTCTAAACTGTTTTGAAGCTAGTCTATTGTTGAGAATTTTATTCTACTTCCTGCAGTGTTACAGTTCAATATTGATATGGTAGTTGAATGCTCATTGTACATTACACATATACAAACATCACCAAAAAGACTTGTTACTTATCATTGAAGAACGTCCCTTTATAAGTAGTAAGCATTTGATTTTAGTGTGTTGTTTTTTGAAATTAGTATAAACAAAACTTCACTTATTTAATTTGCACCTGTAACCTGCTGTTGAGATTAGTACTGGGCAAATATATGAATGAGAAGTATTTTACAATAAAAGCAGCACTTACAAATATCACAAGAATAACCAAATTTACTCTGTATTTTTTGCAGCTGCTTGTATCTTGTTCGTACCAGATTCCAATCACTCAGTACCATGCATTCACTGACCTACCAATCTTGTAACAATAATCAATTCAAAATTCTTGTCCATCGCATAGTCCCTATGCATCTTTACCTCATCCTATTTCCACCGTTTTATCTAGCTTTTTATGCCTTCCTGCACCTGTCAGTCCTCCAACTCTGGCCTTTTGTGTATTATCTGACATTGTGCATTATCTAGTAAGTCCATTTATATTGATCCATGATTCCTTTTTGAGCAATGCCTTATTAAACTATGATGGTTTTGGCATTGTGTATTACCAATGACTCTGTAAGGCCAATTAGTATCAGTTTTAATTTTAAAACTTAAGAAAGTTCTTATCCTCATATCTAAGTCTCTCCATGACTTTGCCATCTCCCTGTCTCTTCCATCCCTACAATCCTCTGATATCTGCAGTTATCCAATTCTAGCCAAATTTCCTTTTATCCTCCTGGTAGGTGGTGTCTTCAGCAACATAGATCCTAAATTCTCGAATTCCCTCCCTTAACTTCTCTGCCACTTGACTTTTTATGTCTCTTCTTTGAAGTCATTCAGTTAAAATCTAGGCCAAGCTTTTGGTTACCTGTCTTAATCTTTTTAAGTTGCTTTGTGATGAATTTTATCTGATAATGGTCCCATGAGGCATCTTAGGATGTTTTACTATTTAAGAGTGTTACTTAAATGTTGTTGCTGAAGATCTGGATCACTCACTTGGCATTGACATTGCTTGTGATAATCTTTTGCAATATATGTAACTGGCCTCTTTGAGCAGGTGGCAGGTGGCTAAACTTTTCTACACAATGAGCAATCAATTTTGTTTTCTCATTATTATTTCACTTAAATCACATAAACATTAAAGTGTAATAGTGCAGAAAGAGGCTATTTGGCCCATCATGCATGTACCAGCTCATTAAATTAACATCATCACTAGTGCCAATCTCCTGCTTTCCCCCATAAACTTGTATGTTATTTATATCTAAATAATCATCGTATGCCCTCTTGAATGCCTCAATTGAACCTGCCTCCACCACACTTCCAGGCAGTGCATTTCACACCCTAACTTCTCCCTGAGTACAATCATTTCGCCTCACATCACTCGTGCTTGTTTTGCAGATCACTTTAAATCTACCTTGTTCTTGTTCCGTTTATATGCAGTTTCTTCCCAGTCTGCTCATGATTTTTAAAACCTCAACCTGATCTCTTAGCCTTCTTCTCTTCAAGGAGAACAATCCTAACTTCTTCAACTTATCCTCATAACTGAAGTTCCTCATCTTTGAAAACATTCTTGTGACACTTTACACAACTTTTCTAATTGGATCTGCCGAGGCCAATTCGACTGGAGTTGTACCTCCTGGAATAACCAGTTAACTTGGGCTATTTTGATTCCAAGAAGTTTGACTCGAAACATTAACTCTGTTTTTGTCTTCACAGATGATGCTAAACCTGCTGAGTTTCTCCATTTTTAGTTTTGTTTTAAATCTCAAGCATATGCAGTTTGTTTTGTGTTTTTTTTAAAATGGTTTTGTGTCCACTTTTGAATTGTGAAAAGTAGTTGGTTGAGTACAAATTCTGTCTGTCTAAGTTTGTCTTTCACCTGAAGGGAACTTTGTTAAACAGAGGAGAAGTGTAAATTGCTTATGGCTATGTATCTGTGGCTAGTAGTGGGAGAGGTTTGAGGCCAGGAATTCAAAATTTCATACAACATATTGTCAATGTCATTTATTAACTTCTCAGAGTTTATCCCAAGACTGGCTATTACAGTAGTATACAGAGAGAGATTTTTCAGTAGTAAATGATTATACCCTCTCTGTCTGAAAAGCACAATACACTCAGCTGTCTGTTGACCTGATGCATAGAATTCTTCCATAACTACAGCAGTTACATGGGCAGATGCTTACTATTGAATAAGAAAAAGGCCGCAGTCTGCAGCTTTCTGAGGTAATTCATTGGTGAATACTGGAAGTTTAATGTTATGCTGAGACATTCAAAAAGCATTATGCAGGGAAGAAAGGGACCCTCTTTTTCATTATTAAAAGTTTGGGGTAATTTAAGTGTTGCTGAAGCAGTAAATAAAGCTGGTCTTATTGCCGTAATGGGTACTTTTCTTGTTATTACATAAGGACAACCATTAGCTCCAGAGAAAGGCTATCAGCCTCTGATGCTCTGTTGTCAAGGCATTTTCCTCACAACACCACACCAACTTGCATCTACATAGTGCCTTTGACACAGTAACACAAGTCTTAAGCAAGATTTGACACTGCTGTTACCCTTAAGATTATAGGGATGTGTTGATTCTTTTCATGCCCTCTGCACCATTGGTCATAACAGATATTAAATTTAAGCAGTTTCACGTAGGTTTTAGACTGTACTTGGTTTAGTATGAGAAACAATTTAGCCAGTTTTCTTTTGTCAGCAAAGGGTAGTTTATTACAAAAAGCACTTAGTGAAACAAATATGTAAAGATTATTGACAAAAAAGGCTTAGTTTGTGCGAAGATACATATGACTTGTATTCTAACATTCCAAATTTAACATGAGGCAAATATGAGAAACTGAAAATGATGGTTGAACACACTTCACCGAACATATCAAAAAGCAAATGTGATCAGACACATTCCACAAATTTCTCAACAATTCCCTCAGATATTAGTGACACGTAGGTCACCAAATCTCATTAAAATTCCACAAGGGATTGAAGTTCTTCATTTACAGTGATCTTGCCTTGAAACTTCCTCAAAGCCACTCTGCCAAGGACTCTGTCAATCACTACTCACATTCTGGTGGTCCACCTTGCTATCCTTGAACTATGCTCTCCTAGACTTTTTGGAAATTGAGCCCGAGCACTTACTTGTAGGCACAGCTCCCAGCTTTTCACAAGTGGCTCACATCACCAAGTCAGTATTGCACACGATTTGTTTCTTGAACTCTAATCTGACTTGATTGCACAAAGTAAATATTGTTGTAGGCTTTCACCCCATTCTGTGCTCTACTGATTGATTAATTCTGTACCAGCTTCGATTGAGCCCTTCGCAGCTTCCTCAGCCCTCACTGCGGAGATCTATTCAACTACTTCAGGACTTCTGAGTCCCATGTTTCAGTCACACTCTTTCGTACATACACACATATGCACACACGCACATGCACACATGCACTACCCACCCAGTTTTCCAGTTCCACTGCCTATTCCATTTGAACTCCTGTTCAATGACCCCTGTACTGTCCTGAATGACTTCTTGAAACCTTGGAACCATGCCTTGTCTTTATTGATAGGCAAAGTTTAACATTACTAATATTTTAAAACAGTCAAATGTAGCACCTACGGAACTGCCTGTACCCTGAATTGTGACAATATTCAGAGTGCTGGCTCCTGCATCAACAGTTGATACACAAAAAGGAATTAATCAATTAATCACTGCTCCCGTAAAGAAATAGTGGGCAGTCAACATGTAAGGTTTAAGGAAAAGAGTGGGATTGGGAGGCGTAGACAGTTAGGGATGAAATTCCAGAGCTTGGGCCTTAGACAGCTGAAGGTAGGCATAAGGGGCCTGAATTGAGGAGTGCAGAATTCTTGGAAGGTTTTGGGGATGGTGGAGGTTACAGAGATAGGAAGAGAAGAGAAGAGACCAAGGTGAATACAAAGTTGAGGACTTTAAATTGCAGATATAACTGGACCATTATGAAACTCGACGCTAGCTATCTGTCAAACTTCTGTTGTTTTATTTATAGTTTATCTCCGA
Organism: Chiloscyllium plagiosum; assembly: GCF_037043375.1. NCBI lineage: Eukaryota > Metazoa > Chordata > Chondrichthyes > Orectolobiformes > Hemiscylliidae > Chiloscyllium > Chiloscyllium plagiosum. The sequence goes on from NW_028270175.1 coordinate 12,546,089, forward strand.
ACCTTTTTTTGTGCTGAAGCTGTATGTTTCCAGATAGCTTCACAAATATTCTGTGTACTGCTGTGATTTAGAATTGTGCTGCACAACATAAAGACATTGGCCAATTGTACCTGGTTGGAATACTCTTCCTCAGATAGTGGAATGAGAAGTTTTACATTCAATTCAATAGGAAAACAGTGCCATGTTTTTATCAGCATGTCAGGAAGTGTGCATCAATAGTGCAGCACTCTCTTAATGCTGAATGAAATATCAACTTAAATTAGGGTCTAATGTTCTGGAGCGGAATTTCAATTCATAACTTTCTAACTCAGATGAAAGTGCCAGCTCTGAGCAAGTTGATGCTTACACTGCTGCAGATTGGATACAGTCTGCCAATATAACATGGTATATCTGTGTCAAATGTTTATATGATACCATGGCGTTACTAGTGTTGTGGAGAACAATGCAAGAGTTCTGAGAAGTAATTGGTTGACCATAAGTTGGTGCTAGGTTAGATCAAGACCTGTAGTTGTTTCTACAGATGAATGAAAAGCAAACCGGGTTTGATAAGAGGAGCCATCACTGATTATGCTGTTGGTGATCAATGGTTTATCTTCTCTACTTTTATTTCAGGAACGCTGTGTTGCTGTATTGGCTCGTGTGGAGCGCACAGACTTTCTCTCACCAATGTCCATTGGGGATGTAGCTCACGTCAGTGCGGAGATAACCTATACGTCAAAGCACTCTGTTGAAGTCCAAGTTAATGTCATGGCTGAAAATATACTCACAGGTAGTGAGAACAGAATTTTTAAATAATAACCTGGATAAGCTTTGTTTATGCTTTGCTTTGTATTCACTCTGCCTGTTTCTCTCTCTCTCTTTAACAAAACTGCCTGCTGAGAAACCAATGCAAATTGTTTCTGATGGCTTTCATTCTGTCCCCATATTTTTCCTAATGAATAGGTGTGGTAGATTATCTATAAAAATTCAAATGTCCCTTCATTTATCCCAACAATTAAAGGGAGTCAGGGGGCTGAGTTGAGTATGGTTGTCATTACAGAAGAGAAAGTGCTCGAAAAGCTAAAAGGTCTTAAAATTGATAAATCGCCTGGCCCTGATGGGTTACATCCTAGAGTTCTGAGGGAGGTGGCTGAGGAAATAGCGGAGGCGTTGGTTGAGATCTTTCAAAAGTCACTGGAGTCAGGGAAAGTCCCGGATGATTGGAAGATCGCTGTTGTAACCCCCTTGTTCAAGAAAGGATCAAGGCAAAAGATGGAAAATTATAGGCCAATTAGCCTAACCTCGGTTGTTGGTAAAATTCTAGAATCCATCATTAAGGATGAGGTTTCTAAATTCTTGGAAGAGCAGGGTCGGATTAGAACAAGTCAACATGGATTTAGTAAGGGGAGGTCGTGCCTGACAAACCTGTTGGAATTCTTTGAAGAGGTGACAAGTAGGTTAGACCGGGGAAACCCAGTGGATGTGGTCTACCTAGACTTCCAAAAGGCCTTTGATAAGGTGCCACACGGGAGGCTGCTGAGCAAGGTGAGGGCCCATGGTGCTCAAGGTGAGCTACTGGTATGGATTGAGGATTGGCTGTCTGACAGAAGGCAGAGAGTTGGGATAAAAGGTTCTTTTTCGGAATGGCAGCCAGTGACAAGCGGTGTCCCGCAGGGTTCAGTGTTGGGGCCGCAGCTGTTCACATTATATATTAATGGATCTGGATGAAGGGACTGGTGGCATTCTAGCGAAGTTTGCCCATGATACAAAGTTAAGTGGACAGACAGGTAGTACTGAGGAAATGGGGAGGCTGCAGAAGGATCTAGACAGTTTGGAGGAGTGGTCCAGGAAATGGATGATGGAATTCAATGTGAGCAAATGCGAGGTCTTGCACTTTGGAAAAAAGAATAGAAGCATGGATTACTTTCTAAACGGTGAGAAAATTCGTAAAGCCAAAGTACAGAGGGATCTGGGAGTGCTAGTTGAGGATTCTCTAAAGGTAAACATGCAGGTTGAGTCCGTGATTAAGAAAGCGAATGCAATGTTGTCAATTATCTCAAGAGGGTTGGAATATAAAAGCACTGTTGTGCTACTGAGACTTTATAAAGCTCTGGTTAGGCCCCATTTGGAGTACTGTGTCCAGTTTTGGTCCCCACACCTCAGGAAGGACATACTGGCACTGGAGCGTGTCCAGCGGAGATTCACACGGATGATCCCTGGAATGGTAGGTCTAACATATGAGGAACGGCTGAGGATCCTGGGATTGTATTCATTGGAGTTTAGAAGATTAAGGGGAGATCTAATAGAAACTTACAAGATAATACATGGCTTGGAGAAGGTGGACGCTAGGAAATTGTTTCGTTAGGCGAGGAGACTAGGACCCGTGGACACAGCCTTAGAATTAGAGGGGGTAAATTCAGAACAGAAATGCGGAGACATTTCTTCAGCCAGAGAGTGGTGGGCCTGTGGAATTCATTGCCACAGAGTGCAGTGGAGGCTGGGACGCTAAATGTCTTCAAGGCAGAAATTGATAAATTCTTGATGTCACAAGGAATTAAGGCCTACTGGGAGAATGTGGGTCAGTGGAGTTGAAATGCCCATCAGCCATGATTGAATGGCGGAGTGGACTCGATGGGCCGAATGGCCTTACTTCCGCTCCTATGTCTTATGGTCTTATTTCCGTGATGCTTGAATTGTCTGCTAATCCTGCGTGCCTTGTCCCAAAAGGTTTAAGGAAACAGCCTTATTTTGATGACCTGACCAGTTGAAGCTACAATTTGCTTCCATTATATAGAATTCTGTTCCAATTGTTTCCCCTGAATTGAGTTACATTATACTGATTCAAACTGAAACACTGGCAAGATGTCCAAGGTGGGAGATCATTGGAATAGTAATTTGCAGCATACGTTAGGCGGTCCTGGAGTTACACATTGAACAAATAAAAGCCCTGAGAACATTTTAGCTATTGAATTAACTTCACAGGAAACATACTGGCAAAGACGATGACAACATCCCAGACATATGGCAAAGTGAAAAGATAAGGATGTAATCAAAGAACAGAGTCTGAATTACTTCATACTATTTTTAGCAATCTGGTTACTGACTTGAAATTAAACTTTGGCCTATGCTATTTCAATGATTAAGGTCGCACATAGAGAGCACTAAATCTCAATATGAGAAATCATAAATGTCTTGAATATATAAGGTAGACAAATTTGCTCATAATTGTTAGAACTAGGGATGAGAATGTATAATGAACATAATGGGATAAAACTCATTTCAGTAAAAACAATTACAAGAAAGGAAGAATAATTGAATCTCTGCAGTGTAAAAGCAGATCATTCAGCCATTGAATCCACACCAACCCCTCCTTCCCAGACCCACCCCCTACCCTATCCCATGGCTAATCCACCCAGCCTGCGTGTCACTGGACACTGTGGGTCAAACTAGCATGGCCAATCCATGTAACCTGCACATCTTTGGACTGTGGGAGGAAACTGGTACACCCGGAAGAAACCCATGCAGACACAGAGAGAATGTGCAAACTCCACACAGACAGTTGCCCGAGGCTAGAATTAAACCTTGGTCCCTGGTGTTCTGAGGCAGCAGGGCGAGCCACGTGCCACTCCATCTCACTGGTTATTCCATTTTATTCAGTTAAAAAGAATTTTTTAAGTGCAAGAAATTGCCTAATGGAGGGTTGTGCGCATGTATGCATGAACACCATGTGCACGCATGCAGGGAGAGTAGCAACTAACAACTTTGTTGTCCTTATCTTCCTCCACTGTATGTATGGATTCTTGCTGATGGTCCAGGTCTTGGACACCAGATGCATTCTAGCACCAGACCCAAGGAGCAATTATTGCTATTCCATGCTGAAAGTATCACATCCAACCCTGCAATAATCAGAAATGGAAACCAGAATTATTTGACTGCATCCAGATACCCAAGAAACACACCTAACTAACACATCTGTTACTTTTCAATTAAGTTCAGCCTACTGAACTCTGAGTAGACAATGAAGCCAAGATTTTGTGCTCTACATAGTTCAGCTACATGGCAATCACACAATCTGAAAGTTGTAAATCGATATATAAATCAATCGACAGCTCAAAAACCAACTGTGTATATTTGTAAGTAGTACCAAAAGGATACAATTCCTTTGAATTTACTTCCACGGGTTATGGTTTTCTGCAACTGTTGACATAATTGATATATAGGTCATGAGGTAAACAATGTACACTTTCCAGCAGAATTCCCTTTGTAACGTTCAGAAGCTGAAATTTGGTGATGTTTCTTTCCTTAGCTCAGGGCACTCAACTGCTGAGATAACCCAACTCACCTTTGAACAGATTGAATCTGAGACATTCTGTTTGTCTATGGTCTATCCTTTTTTAAACTTTCATGGAATTCAATGCTATTGGCAAAGCCAGCATTTGTTACCCCACCCTAATTAACCAAGAAGATACTGGTGAACTGCAGTGTTTAACTACTCTAGTACATCTGGTGTAAGCATACACACAGAGCTGTTAGGAATGAAACTGTAGCGTTTTGACCTAGCAACAAGTAGTGGGATAGCAATACAGTTCCAATTTTTACATGTTACAGCTTTTCTGTGCACTTGCTACTCGTGCTTCTAGGTGATAGATGCCCTGGGTTTGGAGGCTGTTGTTGAAGGCTGCTGAGTTGCTGCAGTGCCACATACTGCTGTTACTGTACATTAGTAATGGCGGAAGTGAACGTTTAATTGGTGGATGGTGTGCCAATTAAGTGAGCTGCATTGCCCTGCAAAGTCTTTGAGTGTTCCTAAAACTGTCATCATGAAGGCAAGTGGAAACTACTCCATTACATTCCTGATTTATGCCTTGAAGATGATGGAGAGTATGTAGGGATTGGAGCAGTGAGTTACTAGCCATATAATTTCCAAGTATTTCCAGTATTTATGTGGTTGGTCCAGTTAGGGTTCTGGTTATTGGTAACTCCAAGTTTGTTGATGGCCTGGATTCAGAAAAGGTAATGCCACCAGATATTGAGGGGAGATGGCTGAAGGTAGAGAAGAAACACAGATAAATTGCTAACATTTTCAAAAAAACTTAAGCTGAATTTCCGATATTGAAGTGAGGCTCTGATACTCAGCCTATAGTTTGAGCCTTTTCCTAAAGCCAGTGTGCACGAGAATTAGGCAGCCCAAGGCAGTAAAATTGAATATACTGGACATGTAAAATTTTTAAAAGGTTGAAAATTTATGACAGGTTAGCTAACACCTGTAAAAGGGAAAGACAGTTTTGGGTGCATACCTCTCTTTAAATCTGCTTAGTATGCCTTCTGGAAGATACTGTTTTAACTTTGCAGCACTGGATCCAGAAATGAAACAATACAAATTACGAGCCTATCAATTTAGATTTATAATAATATGCCAAATTTCATTTCATTTCTTGACATAGGTGTTGCTTTTAAACATTATATAAGTTGAATGCATTAACAAACTTTGTGCATTTATCATTGATCTTTTATCAGTACAGATATTTTCTGATCATTTCCAGCTCTCAATAAATTTTACAGTATTGCAGCATCTGTATTCTCATCCACATGCACCTAACCTTGAGACTAAATTACATTTAATGTTTATTTACAAGGCAGCTTGCTTTAGACTGTACAGTACCAATTCTTAATGGCCTTCACCGCTATTTGTTGCCTTCAATAAAGGAGACAAATTGTAGGCCACACATTCACTAACAGCGAACCATAAACATGTTGGAGAGTGTAGTTACTCAGTACAATCTTCCCTGTTTGTCTATGAGGGTTGGTAATGAGAAGAGTAACTTCTTTGTTTGTAATGGAAGAAATATGTGGCGCAGACACAAAATCCTCTTTGCATCCTTTGTATAGACATAGTAACTTCAGTTATCTAGTTTAATTAGAAAAAGCTTGTTGATTATCTTCTGTAAATAGTTTTCCTGCAACACGTGTTGTTTCACAATTCAAAGTTGCTCTTGTATCTCTCTTCAGGAACATTTTCACATGTATTTATTTGTTGCAGTCCTTCACCTTGGTAGTGCTTTTGGAATGTTCATCTATTTCAGTGCCTGTGAGGCTCTGACTCGTCGGGTTGCAGAAATGACAAAACCTAGTACACTCCATATTTAGTATACTGAGTATAACCTTCTCAATATAAATGCACTGCTTGTAATTTAGCTTACACACATGGAAAAAACATTGCATTTAAAAGGCAGCACGCTGAATGAAAGTGGTAGATTCTGAAATGCAATTTGTCAATCTTTATCCTCTATACAACAACAAGCTTCCATGCTGGAGCAGAACAGTGTATCTTTGTGGCAATGTGGCAATCACCTGGTGACGTCTCAGTGGGCAGAACGTTATTAATCTGAAGCAACTGTGTGGAGTTGGCCATAAACGACAAGAGAAAAAGTGCAGCAGAGTCAAACAGAATGTGTTTCTTTAGCAGAAATTGTCAACTAAGTGCGAAGGAATTTAAGTGGAATGAACTCTTTTCTGTAGTGTGGATTAAAAAAATGACAAATTGAATGATCATGAACACTGAGAGAAATACTTCTGTCTTAGGAGATATCTTTAAAATGTTTTATGTTTCTGTACTGAATTAATCTTCGTATACAGAAGGAGATCTTGGAGTCCTTTAAACGTTGAGGGATGAATGAGTAATAGACAAGAAGGAAAATGATTAGGGATATTAATGAAGCATATATATAAGCAGGTGATTGGACTTAATTGATTAATTAATTGACTGGGTAGAGGATTTTATGGTGCAGTGGTAGTGTCCCTATCGCTGATCCAAGTGACCCAGATTCAAGTTCCATCTGCTCCAGAGGTGTGCCATAACATCTCTGATCCAGTTGATTAGAAAATAGATATGTAAAAAAAATTGACTGGGTAGATATGAAGGAGAAAGAGGTGGGACCAGTGAATGACAGAAACTGTATAACTGAGTGGTTAATAATCTCTATCTACAATAAGGGTGTCTTAATGTCTATCTGTGACTGACTGACTTATTTATATACATATGTATGTATGTATGTGAAGATTGGCAAGGGATGGTGAAAGCATGATGAAAGGTAATGGTTTCATGAACCTTTTAAGAACTGACAAAGTTGAAAAATTGGGGTGCTGGACAAGATCAAACTCTAGAGAGTTAGAGCTGAATGGTTGGATGTGTGGCCACTGACACTGAAAATATTAGAGGGAGTAATGAAATAAAAGTAAGCCAGTATCAAAGAAGCAGAGATGTTTTCAGTGGCATTTGGGTGAAGGTGATGGCAGATACCAGATATAGGAAAGGATAATGCTGTGGAAGTATTTGAAAATGCAGATTAACGATGGTTAATCCTCTGAGTCACATGGGCTGCTGGAGCTTGGGAAGTACAGGAAAATTACCTTTTGTGTAGGTGAAACATAACATTCTGACCTATTTGTACTTGATGAAAAATGGTATAAGAGAGGTTGACAATCTTATAGTGATTAAGACACATTTGACAAGATTGATCAAAAAATGCACAAATTTCTTGATCAGAAATGCAAAGTCTTCATTATGTATCTAAATTATCCTAAGTCACAGCAGATTCAAGAAGAATACTTATACTCAACTCCATATGTGAATGATAAGTGTCATTAGGAATGTGTGATGGCAAGCAAGGGCCAGTGAAGTCCAACACTGTGCAAACCTGCCTGAAATGCACAGAATATTTCAGCACGCGACGCTCTCTCTGGACCAAAACCAAGTTGTTTATCCCCCGACCCTCACCCCCACCCCAAGTTTAGGTGAAGATAACAATAACTTTCTCAAAGCAAGTGTAGTTATCCAAGTCCCTTGGTTGGAGCACTATCAGAACCTTCTCAATTGGGAGTCAGTGTTGTCAGGCAAAAAGAATCTCTTAACAGCTTTGGAGATCATTGGAGATATTTGGATGGGTTTCCAATACATGCTAATATACACATGGCTATCCAGTGTAAGAATAATAACAAGCTGCTAAGATACGCACGGCTATCCAGTATAAGAATAATAATAAGCTGGATAACAATAGTACAGAGATCTATCGAGGTGATGCTGACATAAGCTCTCACTCAAACTCTCAGGCTTTCCTACAAAAATCTGGAGAAACAAAGATAATGTCTTGCAACATTTATAATCCACTATTGTTTGTTTTTAAGAAAAGCAATGTAACAATTTTGAGAACAGTAAAGGCATTTTCCCTTTGTTCACTGTGGGGAAGATTCTCAAAAGAAACCCCCTTGAACAGTCACCTATTTGTCAATGAAATTCCTGCTGTGGAGAGTAACATAAGGAAATAGACTTGGAATCCTGGATCAGAGAGACTCCTTCAAAATCCAAACAAAAAGATTCCTGTGACATTAACATTTATAATGTAATGCAAAGTACAAATTTATTAAACACTGGCTTTAAAAAAAACATAATGTGCAATATATTAAAGTCAAATATAATGCATCTGGAAAGAATTCCAGTTATTTTGTATAGCAATGTTTTTAGTATAGCAACGTTTTTAGTATATATTTGATTTTCCCATATTATGTTCTAGTTAAATTGAGAGCACACTTAAAATATATTGCCTTCAATATATTTACACAATTAACACAGCTGGAACTTGTACACTTGTTATAATGTCTGTCCAAAACACTATATAATACTACATCACTTTGGCACTTCTTACAACCAGCAACAGCATTTTCTTCACAATTTCAGTTATTTGCACTGATGATATTTAGTGAGAGCCCTTTTATATAGTTTTAACAGTTTCAAGGAAAGGAAGAGGTGGAATTCTGAAATTTTGAGGTGCCACTAAAAGAGATGGTGTGATGAAAGCAGAGAGAGAAAAAACACTTGCTGGAGAGCCTGCTTGGTATTCTTAAATCAAAAGAAATGACCATAGCAGATTGATTAATTGAAAATAAATGAGAAGTTTTATAGCTAGAGTGAAAGCTTCTAATGTATGCTTTTGACAACCTGAAATATGAATTTGGAAAAGCAGTATTCATTTTTTTGAGATAACACAATGAATTGATATGGTGCAACCAGAAACAGATACTTTGCAGTTTATGCATTTTAAGGAAAATGAATGGTGAGTCCTCTATCCACAGGTACAATAAGATCATGACATGTCTTGTGCTAGCCCCAGTGCAATGCATTGTAATATTGAGTCAGATTGGCTTCTGGAGTTAAACATTAACATTATATCAGGTTTGCTTTTGCACTTTGGCTCAATCCATGAATCAACTGTGCACAATCACATTGCTCTAGTTCCTGAGTCAGGACTTCTTTTCTCTTCTTGGCTTGTTATTGCAATCTCTAAGGTAGGTCATTAGTGCATTAAATATTGTATGTATCTTGCTATTGATCTAAACCATGTCATGCGGCAGGAGACCAAGTGAATTGAGGCTGGAAAGATTTTTCAAGAAGTAAACATCCTGCTGATTCTTCTGACCTAAGTTAACCATGGCATGTGGCATTATATTAGTTTTGCTAGCCTAATATAAAGATACATTGTCCACCTTTTTACAAAGGTGAATACCTTCAGTAGTACTTTCAACATCTCTGCAACTAGACCCATAAGCTTATGAAATATTGTTGCCAATATAATGTTTAATTGTACAACATCTACATGCATGTCTTTGATATGCCTTTGTCCTCCATTTAAAGGTCAGGAGAATATAAAGTTTTTTGCTATAATCCTGCACAACAATGCTAAACTATACCGTCTAATTATTAATGAATTACTGATTCTTGATTCTGTATAAGTAAATGCTCACTTTTATACCTTGAAGGCAGCCAGCATGTAAGTAAACATTGTATATGCAGTTCAGATTTCTGCCATCCACCACCACGCATGGCCCAAAAGTAGAAAACTATTATATAACAGTGCAAAAAGAGGCACCAAGTGTTTGATTGTCAGCAACTAGAAAATCTGCAATTAAAACTGATATTTAATAGTGGAGAAGCAGTAGGGAATGAGAGAAATTGTAAAATAAATTTTCCTGAGCACTTCCCTTGAAGCAATGTTTTACAGCAACTGACAACAGAAAATAATCAGAGCAGAATTTATTCTGTATGTCTGTCATATCCAATTAGCCTCAAGTTTCTAGGGAATGTGTTACATTCTGTGAAGAGGACTAAAATATACAAAATGGGCATATCACATATTTTTGTAACCCACCCACCTACGTCATTTTATTGCTGAATCAATTTGACCTGTGTAGCAAATTCTCTTTTAAAAATAAAGATATATATGGGTGGTCAATGACTGCACTTTGAGTACTTCTTAAATTTTTGATCAGTCAAAAGAAATTAAGGGTGAGAGCGGCTTTTGGTTAGCTGGATGTTGTTCTCAAAAGGAGACATGCAACATTTCCATATTGTTGCTATAGATACCATCCTGTCAGGGTTGTTTTGGTTGGGTGTGATGCAAATCTCATTCCCAAAAGCATACTGTCAGATTCAGTTTGAGTCAAGACCCCTGTACATTTTTAGCTACATGTTATTATTATTTTGTGGTAGACCAGAAACAAGAAATAGATTATAAAACTTACCATTCTGTTTCTTTCTTTGGCATTTTAAATGTGTTTTAAGATGGAGAAAGGTTTGAATTCCAGTAAAGTTCAATGATTAATTAGAACAGGTTGCCATGGAAGAGTCAGTGGATGAAATTTGCATATAAAAATGAAATATGGGGGACGGCTTAGAAATGGAAAAAGACCCTGTTTAGTATTTGGTATCTGTTTTGAACATTATAGGTACATATATTATGGTTTTATGTTTGTGTTGCACAAACAGGTTGTTTAAAGGTCCTGAAATATATTAAAAAAGGCAACACTTTTTATCCAATATAATTTTTCATTCTGTACATCTGGGAGCCTAGATCATTTTGTAGGTAGATTTATCTAAATTATGATTTTGCCCTTTAGATATAGTAACACCAACATCTTTGCTCACAGTAAGATATCAGGAAAAAAAAATATTTTAAATATAAAAATATTTGGTACATCACAGTAAGTAAGATGTTCTCTCAGAGTTATATATCAGTGAGATTATAAATCTGCTGCAATAAATGTCTTTTTGACTACATACAATCCACAGAAGAAATCATTCTTCCAGAATGTTCAAGGTACACGAATCCTTACATTGCTAGGATGGCAGGTTTTAATAAAATAATTCCCTAATAAAATTTGTTGTCTATTTGGTTATAAATATTACAGAATTTATCAATTGAAACATCTCCTGAGTCACTATTATGCAGTGCAAAAGTTTCAATCTGATACACTTTTACAATTAGCAGTCAGCAAATAGCTGAAATGTTTGTTAGAATAACTTTATTTTCTCATAAAGATAGGAGAAGTGTACTATAATAGGAAGGGGGTCTCAAATTTCATGGCTACTTTTGGTTGGAGACAGCATGATAACTTATTGAAAATAAGGGGTGTTCAACGTACAGTTCCATTTTGATTTGTCTTCAGAATTTTTAATTGAATGCTTTACCCTCTTAAAAGCCAGCATGTGATCTCAAGAGATTTCAAGGACCTGCCTCAGCTAGTTGCATGAAGAACTTAGCCTAGTTAAAGAATGAGGAGAAAGTGAGGTCTGCAGATGCTGGAGATCAGAGCTGAAAATGTGTTGCTGGAAAAGCGCAGCAGGTCAGGCAGCATTTCCAGCAGGCTAAGATAAAAGGTAGGGAGGAGGGATTTGGGGGAGGGGCGTCGGAAATGTGATAGGTGGAAAGAGGTCAAGGTGAGGGTGATAGGTCAGACTGGGGTGGGGGCGGAGAGGTCAGGAAGAAGATTGCAGGTTAGGAAGGCGGTGCTGAGTTCAGAATTTATCTTTTAAGGACAGTGAGACAAAGCTTTCAGTAAACACTATTATCACAATGCAAACAGTTTAAACAATGCAACTGTCAAAACATAGTTAAGGCTCACTTCTAATTCATAACAGTGACATGTTTTGATGCGGGAAAGGGATACATGGCAAGTCAACATTACTTTGAGGATTGACAGCAAGACTGCCAGTCCCCTTTTCAGTAATGGATATGTCCTAAATACTGACAGTGTTAAAAACTTACAGGTTGAGAAACTAACAGGGTACTGTGAATCACTGTGTCCATGTAGCTTCTGCCACTTGCAAATGGAATTGCATTTCTCAGTGACTTCATAATAAATCCTTTCAGTTAGCATGTGAACATTACCCACTCCACCTCACGCCCCCAGAATTACCTTGAAATAGCACTACTTCTGACTCATCATGGGAAACCCAGGAGTTAAACAAAATTACATGCACTATTCTTATTTAAGAATAATATCAATCTGAGTTTTTCTTGGGAAATTTTTTGTTACTCATTTCTCAGTGGTTGGGTGAATAATTCCAGCTTAATGTGCAAGACAGTGGATTGAAAGGAAGAATTACTTTACATCATCTTTCATTGCTACTTTGCAGCAATTGACTAACTTCTGAAGTGCAGTCATTCCTGTAATGCAACTGATGAATACATAATAGTCCCACAAATAGAAATGAAACAAATCAAAAAGTAAGAATGTGCATTTAAGTAGAGCCTTTCTTGAGTTCAGGGAATCCTACAACTAATGATGTACCTTTGAAATGTTGTCACTTTTGTAATGCAGGGAAATGCAGAAGAAAATTTGCTGCAGCCAATTCCAACAAACAGCAGTGGGACGAATGTTCAAATAATGTGTGTTTTGGTGACGGTTGTCAGGTCAATATTAAATCAAGCAATTCGTGAGCTCCCTGACTCTTCTGTGAATAACAGCAGAGGACTTTACATATTGAATTTTGTTTCATGGCTCATCTAAAATGTGACACTACTGACAGTGCAGTACTCCCTCAGTGATACAGTAGTGTTGTTTTAAGGAGAAGATTCAATGCCTTGTTCCTCATAGAGTCATAGAGATATACAGTGTGGAAACAGACCTTTCGGTCCAACTCATCTATGCCACCCAGATATCCTAACCTAATCTAGTCCCATTTACCAGAACCTGGCCCATATCCTTCTTACCCTTCCAATTCATAAACCAATCCAGATGCTTTTTAAATGTTGCAATTGTACGAGCCTCCACCACTTCTATCTGGCAGCTCATTCCATACATGTACCACCCTGTGCGTGAAAAGGTTGCCCCTTAGGTCCCTTTTATATCTTTCCCCTCTCACCCTGACCCTATGCTCTCTAGTTCTGGACTTCCCCACCCCAGGAAAAAGACCTTGTTTATAAACCTCTATATGGTCACCGCTCAGCCTCTGATGCTGCAGGGAAATCAGGCCCAGCCTATTCAACCTCTCCCTATTGCTCAAAGCCTCCAACCCTGGCAACATCCTTGTAAATCTTTTCTGAACCCTTTCAAGTTTCACAATATCCTTTCAATAGGAAGAAGACCAAATTGCATGCAATATTCCAAAAGTGGTCTGATCAATGTCCTGTTCAGCTGCAACATAACCTCCCAACTCCTATACTCAATGCTCAAAGGAAAGCATACCAAATGCTGCCTTCACTATCCTATCTACCTGCGACTCTACTTTCAAGGAACTATGAACATGCACTCCAAGGTCTCTTTTTCAGCAATACTCCCTATGACCTTACCATTAGGTCTCTAGAACCTTTGTCATTTATCTTTTCTGTATTTTCTCTAATGCTTTCACATCTTTAAAAATGTAGTTCTCAGTATATTTTAATGATCTTATCCCTAAGCCATCTGAATAATTGTAATACTAACTAAGGATAAAGCCGCATAGCCCAACTGGACCATAGGCTGCACTCACATTACAGAGAAACTACTGATGGTAGTTTAACCTAAGGGTCACCACACCTCAGGGGAGTGGAGCAGTTGAGCAGAGGAGCATCTTTCATGCAAACTTTGGCTGGTTTGTGAATTAAAACCGCAATGTTGGCAACAGTGCATTGCAAACCAGTCGTCAACCAACTGAACTATCTGACCCTCTTTCACAGTTGATACCATGATTGACCTTAAAAAGACACTGCATCATAAAGTCATAGAAATGTACAGCATGGCAACAGACCCTTCAGTCCAACTTGCCCATGCCAACCAGATATCCTAAATAAATCTAGTCCCGTTTGCCAACTTTGGCCCATAACTCTCTAAACCCTTCCTATTCATATACCCATCCAGATGCCTTTTAAATGTTGTATTTGTGCCAGCCTCCACCACTTCCTCTAGCAGCTGATTTCATATACACACCATCCTCTGCATGAAATATTTGCCGCTTAGGTCCCTTTTAAATTTTTCCCCTCTCACCTTAAACTGATGCCTTCTAGTTTTGGACTGTCCCAAACCAGGAAAAGACCATGTCTATTTACCCTGTCCATTGCCCCTCATGTAAACCTGTAGAGGGCCACCCTTGCAGCCTCTGATGCTTCAGGGAAAATAGCCTCAGCATATACAGTCTCTCCCTATAGCTCATGCCCTCCAATCATGGCAACATCCAGGGTAAATCTTTTCTGAACTCTTTCAAGTTTCACAACATCCTTCCAGTAGCATGGAGACCAGAATTTCACACAGTATTCCAAAAGTGACCTGACCAGTGATCTTCTAACTTCAATAGTCAATGCACTGATCAATAAATGCAAGCATACCAACCGCTTTCTTGACAACATGTCAACCTATGACTATAGAATACAGAACATAGAACAATACAGCACATGCCTTCGGCACTCGATGTTGTGCCGACCTATGAACTATTCTCAGCTCGTCCTCCTACACTATCCCATCATCCATGTGTTTATCCAAAGATTGTTTAAATCTCCCTAATATGGTTATACTTGCAAGGAACTATAAACCTGTACTCCAAGGTCTCCTTTTTGTGCAAGTTCTTTCTTTCCAATATAGTTGTAACGATACTACGACTATAAGAGGTATATTTTGAATTTTTTTTATGAAGAAACATTTTGACAGAGGTAGCAAGTAGTCTGCTCTGAAGCAAATAAAGGAAACAGCTTATGAGGCTTTGTGGTTTTTTAACAAGTTGGAACAAGAGAAACAGTCTGAATGTGTGGGGTCAAGCTCCACAGAACCAGGATCTTTTTCAGTTTTAACCTTCACTAGTAGTTGTTGGGGTCTTGACACTGGTTAGAGTCATAGAGATGTACAGCATAGAAACAGACCCTTCGGTCCAACCCGTCCATGCCGTCCTAATCCAATCTAGTCCCACCTGCCAGCACCCTGCCCATATCCCTTCAAACCTTTCCTATTCATATACCCATCCAAATGCCTTTTAAATGTTGCAATTGTACCAGCCTCCACCACTTCCTCTGGCAGCTCATTCTATACACGTAACACTCTCTGTGTGAAAAAGTTGCCCTGTAGGTCTCTTTTATATCTTTCCCCTCTCACTCTAAACCTATGCCCTCTAGTTCTGGGCTCCCTCACCCCAGGGAAAAGACTTTGCCTATTTACCCTATCCATGCCCCTCATAATTTTGTAAACCTCTATAAGGTCACCCCTCAGCCTCCGATGCTCCAGGGAAAACAGCCCCAGCCTGTTCAGCCTCTCCCTATAGCTCAAATCCTCTAACCCTGGCAACATTCTTGTAAATCTTTTCTGAACCCTTTCAAGTTTCACAACATATTTCCGATAGGAAGGAGACCAGAATTGCATGCAATATTCCAACAGTGGCATAACCAATATCCTGTACGGCCGCAACATGACGTCCCAACTCCTGTACTCAATACTCTGACCAATAAAGGAAAGCATACCAAACGCCTTCTTCACTATCCTATCTACCTGCGACTCCACTTTCAAGGAGCTATGAACCTGCACTCCAAAGTCTCTTTGTTCAGCAACACTCCCTAGGACCTTATCATTATTCCTGTCACTGGTAATGCTAAAACCTGGGCTTCTCTTCCTGCTGTTAGAATTGCATGTGAGACAATCTATTTTACTGAATTTTCCTTTGCCAAGGTTGTTTATGGGATGTCACTATATTGCAACAGTTAATTAGTGGTATTTAATAAATATATTGCTTTGTTAAACATTTCAATAGAGTTACAGTTAAATCAATTCTTTTCATTTTTTAATTTTGTCTATATTTAACTGTAGTGTTTTGCTTAATGTTCAGTAGTTTGATCAAATTGAATTGTATCTGGAACACAATGCCCTACATTTACCTTTAAAATAAGAACACCAGAAGGCCAAGGCGGTCTTCTTCATGTATTTTGAAGGGGTTAGATCTGGTCCATAACATAATGCATGCACTGGTCTTGCTCTGTTCAATCTTAATGTCTCTTACTTTGGTAAATATTATTTGTACAGAGCTGAATTTTTACTTTCTGGAGAGGTGGGGTGAAAATTACAGGAAACATTTTCATCAGTAGTCGAAGGAAATTTAAATTAGTGAGCACTTTCAGTCCTTTAGTGATTATTATTAGCTGTTAGCAGTATTTAATAATTATTAACTAATAGCGTGAATAATGTAACAGAATCTCTCAACTTGGAAATGTGGATGAAAAACAATGTAACATAGGACATCAACAAGATTGGAAAGAACAAGGATGGATAATTAGACAAATCAACAAATAGTTATTGGGCATTTGCAATGTTTGTATTCCATTCAATTTTTATTTAGTATTTGAAAAGAGACTTGGTGAAATCATTGTATTAAAGAGCCAACAAAATCTTTATGGAATACATTTGTTTAGACCCAAGATTGTTTATGGCCATGAAAAGGTTGTCATGCTCAGAGTGTCAATCAGAAACTGAAATCCATTGATACTCATGTGAAATTGGATATTGGGCCACATCAATGTGATTCAGGTTAACTGCATACTCCACTAAGTCTGTTACACTTTGGTTGAGGGTTTGTGGAACCAGCATTAGGTCTTTCATTAGCATATGTTAAGGGCAAAATGCTTGTAACAAGCACCAGCCAGAAATTTCTGTATATCTCAAAGCTGCGATCACTCCAGCTGCAGTTTGGCTTTGGGTATAGCCTTCATATTGGTGCATTTTTCATCAATTCAGTTTGCAGAACAAAGGCACAACATTGTCCCATTTTTCCTCATTTGAAGCAATGAAATTATAATAGAATATATTCTTCCACCCTATCCTGAAAATGCTGACTTCTGCAGGTAAATGATTTCATGTCTCCTGTCTGTCCTCCATAACCATTCCCAAATGTTTTCCTTCAAAACAAGCTTGTCAATCGGATATTTAACCATGACAGCAATTGCTACCAAGCCTGATCTTCTCCATGTCCAAAATCTACACATGGAAAATGTTCCTGCTGAAAGTCAGGAATAGTAACTATATTTGATTTCCTCATCTGGTCCTCCCTAGCCCAGATATGCTGAGGCAAATTGTAGTACTCCATCACTGACTCAGCTGAAAGTAGCCAGGGTGACACGTTCATCAAAGATTGAATGCCTTGAATATAAAGGCTATGAAATATAAAAGTGAATATTTTGGTCTCCATTCAGGATCAAAATTGCGCCAGAATGATAGAAACTGATAGCATTTAGGCTAGTGCTCTATATTTAGCGGTGTCTATACAGAACAAGAATTATTGGATCTGTATGCTGATGTGCTATGTTGTTCCTTGAACATAAGAGGCTTTGTAACACACTCCTACCATTGTTAAGTTGCCTACACTTCAGAAGAGGTGCAGACAGTTATGTGACATTAGGTTTGGCAGCACCCACAGAGAGAGAAAATAGTTAACATTTTGAGTCTGGTATGACGCTTCTTTAAAACTGAGGGAGAGTCATACCAGACTCGAAATGTTATCTGTGTCTCCCTCCACAGGTGCTGCCAGATTGTGCTAACTTTCTCCAGTATTCTTTAGGTTTGTTTCAGATTTCCAGAATCCACAGTATTTTCCTTTATGTAATGTTAAGTGGCTCATTTATGTACCTCAATTACATGAATCCAGCCACCTGGATGAGGTGACAGATATAGTCTTCAAAAGTGTGTGAATAACTGCAAGAAATTGTGCTAAGAATTCTGACAGGAATGTCACCTTTATTTTAAGAAATGTAATTTGTTTTTGAAACATCCCATATAACTGGCGGTTTACTAAATGGTAAAAAATACTTCCTGAAATGAAAACAGAAAATACTGTGGACTGTCAATGCATCTATGGAGAGAACTCCAGTCAGTCAGTGACTCGAGTATAAGACTCAATCCTCATCCTCAACACTTCTCTGATTTAAAAAGAATGAAGGAACATTTGTAAAGGTACAGGAAAGAGGGAAGGAGGAAATACATAAAATGTCCCTACACACAAAGAAATGACAATACCTATAAAGTTCTTAGGTGGACAATATAATATGGTTAAATGACAGAAAAGATATGTTCAGGAGATAAAAGAAGGAAAAAAATGAAATAAATCAAAGAAATATGAGTCACGTAAAATACAGTTTGCGAGAATAACCAAAGCGATAAGAGAGATACCCATCACACTTTCATTGAGCTTCATTGGAACAGTATAGCAGGTCAAAAAACAGAGGGGTGACAGTAGGAATAGAATGCAGAGATGCTGGACTAATGGGAAATGAACTCAAGGCTTACATGCAACTCCTCTATCCACTATTGAGGTGACAGTAGATGGATGATGGTCCTTTACGTCCTTTTGTCTAACAAGCACAGAGGAATAGGATTAGCCCATTCAGCCCCTTGATCCTGATCTGGTGGAGTATAAATACTTAAATCACTAAAATGTAGTGATGCAGATTAATGTGGCCATTATAAAATGGCAAGCTAAGCACTGAGGAAAAATGTTGGATATCAAAAGCAGAAAAACTACATTGAGTAGATATAGAACCTTGGTCAAGCCATATTTACACAATACAAAATTCAGGTCTCCATATTATACATCCTACTTCTGCTGTACATCTTATGATGTAATAGGACATGAATGCACTGGAGACAATGAAAAAAAAGCTTTATGAAAATTATACCAGATTTGACAGGCAATACTTATCAAGAAAGATTGGATAGGATAAGGTTAGGTTCTCTGGGATAAAAAAGAAAGATGCAGGGTAACCTGAGAGGTTATGAAGGGTTTTGTAGAGTAAACATTGAGAAGGTAGTTACAAGTAAATACAATCGAAAATGCAGAAGGAGCTTCTTTACTCAGACCAATGTTATGATGTAGAACTCAGAATTCTAGTTGAGGTGATTTGCATAGCTGCATTTACAGAGAAGCTGCTAAGTATGAGATGGAGAAAGGAAGAATTGTCAGCATTGAATGAATAGGAGAGGAGGGGGCTTGTATAGAGCATAAACATCAGTATGGAATACTATGGCCAAATGGTTTATTTCTATACTGTACATTTTCTATAATTTAATAAATGTAGTCATGATTCGGAGATGCCGGTGTTGGACTGGGGTGTACAAAGTTAAAAATCACACAACACCAGGTTATAGTCCAACAGGTTTAATTGGAAGCACACTAGCTTTCGGAGCGACGCTCCTTCATCAGGTGATTGTGGAGGGCTCGATCGTAACACAGAATTTATAGCAAAAATTTGCAGTGTGATGTAACTGAAATTATACATTGAAGAATTGATTGCCTGTTAAGCCTTTCATCTGTTAGAATACAGTGATAGTTTCACTTCTTTCATGTGTAAATCACAAAACCCTTTTTTTTAAAGTTGCATTCTCGGGTTAGCTGTTAACAATGGTGATAGCAAGACAATATGTTGAAGGTGTTAGCCCCCTGTGTTCTCTGTCTATGACCTGATGTTTAGATTGATTCCAATCTAAAAAGTGAAATAACAGAGTTTTACATAAATTCATGCAGTTTTTGAGCTCAGAGTTCGACATGAATCTATGTGGTTTTTGAGCAAAGTGCAATGTAACTCTGAAAGTACCAAAAAAAATTCACCACACACAATATATATGTGTGCATGTGGGTCTTTTTCTGTCTGTGTGTGTGTCTGTCTGGGGTGGGGGTTGAGAGTGTGAGAAAGTGTGTGTGTGTGTGTAGTGAGTGCAGAGTGTCTTAAGTCTGTGAGGGGGTGCATGTGTGGGAGTCTGTGTGTCTATAAGGGTGTGTGTGAGTGTCTGTGTGCACGTCTGTGTGTATCTGTGTCCGTGTGCATGTGAGAGTGTGTGTGTGTGTAGGAATATCTGTGTGTGTGTGTGTGTGTGTGTGTGTGTGTGTGTGTGTGTGTAGTGCAATGGCGATCACCTGTAATGTGACATGAACCCAAGGTCCCGATTGAGGCCCTCCCTATGGGTACCGAACTTAGCTATCAGCCTCTGCTCAGTCACTTTCCTCTGCTGCCTGACCCGAAGTCCACCTTGGAGGATGGTCACCCGAAGGTCCAAGGCTGAATGTCCTGGACCACTGAAGTGTTCCCCAACTGGGAGGGAACCCTCCTGTCTGTTGATTGTTGTGCGGTGCCCATTCATCCGTTGTCGTAGCCTTTGCTCAGTTTCCCCAATGTACCATGCCTCCGGGCATCCCTGCCTGCAACGTATAAGATAGACAATGTTGGCTGAGTCACATGAGTACCTGCCATGTACACGGTGGGAGGTGTTGCCACGCGTAATAGTGGTATCTATGTCCACAATCTGACACGTTTTGCAGCGTCCACCGTGACAGGGTTGTATGGAGTTGTCCTGAGAGCCGGGCAGTTTGCTACGAACAATGATCTGTTTGAGGTTTGGCGGTTGTTTAAAGGCAAGTAGTGGAGGTATGGGGAAGGTCTTGGTGAGGTGCTCATCTTCATTGATAATGTGTTGCAGGTCACGAAGAACATGGCGTAATTTTTCAGCCCCTGGGAAGTACTGAACAACGAAGGGTACCCTGTCAATTGCAGCCCGTGTCTGTCTCCTGAGGAGGTCATTACGGTTCCTTGCTGTGGCACGTCGGAACTGGCGGTCAATGAGTTGAACATTGTACCCCGTTCTTGTGAGGGCATCCTTGAGTACTTCCAGGTGTCCGTCACGTTCCTCCTCATCTGAGCAGATCTGGTGTATGCATAGGGCTTGTCCATAGGGAATGGCTGTTTTAATATGTTTTGGGTGGAAGCTGGAGAAGTGTAGCATTGTGAGGTTGTCTGTGGGTTTGCGGTAGAGTGTGGTGCTGAGGTGTCCGTCCTTGATGGAGACGCACGTGTCCAAGAATGAGACAGACAGTCGAGAGTAGTCCATGGTGAGTTTGATGGTGGGATGAAAATTGTTGATGTCACTGTATAGTTTTATCAGTGACTCCTCGCCATGGGTCCAGAGGAAGAAAATGTCATCAATGTACCTGGTGTACAATGTCGGTTGGAGATCCTGCATAGAGAAGAAATCTTGTTCGAACCTGTGCATAAAAATGTTGGCATATTGGGGTGCAAATTTGGTCCCCATGGCTGTTCCGTGTGTCTGGATGAAGAATTGGTTGTCAAAGGTGAAGACGTTATGATCGAGGATAAAGCGGATGAGTTGTAGGATGGTGTTTGGAGACTGGCAGTTGTTGGTGTTGAGTACTGAGGCTGTTGCCACGATGCCATCATTGTGGGGGATGCTGGTGTAGAGTGCGGAAACATCCATTGTGACGAGGAATGTTCCTGGTTCGACTGGTCCATGGGTGCTGAGTTTCTGAAAGAAATCCGTAGTGTCGCGACAGAAGCTGGGAATCCCCTGTACAATAGGTTTCAAGATGCCTTCCACATAGCCAGAGAGATTCTCACATAGGGTCCCATTTCTCGACACGATGGGACGTCCCGGTGTGTTGGCTTTGTGTACCTTTGGAAGGCAGTAGAAGTCGCCTCACGAGAAGTACGTGGGATGAGGGCGCGTAGGGAGCTCTGAAGGACTGGATCCAAAGTTCTGATCAGTGTGTTTAATTCTCGGATATGTTCTTTGGTCGGATCAGCTGGTAGTTGCCTGTAGTGTTCCTGGTTGTTCAGTTGTCGGTACACTTCCTTGCAGTAATCTGTTCTATTCTGAATGACAACGGCTCATCCTTTATCTGCTGGTTTGATGACAATGTTGTGATTGGTTTTGAGAGCCTGGATGGCATAGCGTTGGGAACGGGTGATGTTTTGCTCTACCTTATGGGTACGGCTGATGAATCTGGCATTTATATATTTCCTGACAGTTTGAGCATACATGTCACGCTCCGAAAGCTAGTGTGCTTCCAATTAAACCTGTTGGACTATAATCTGGTGTTGTGTGATTTTTAACTTAATAAATGTATGTTGTGTTCCTGGTATTCAGAAGAAAAACAGGCTAGATGCAAGGGAGGGGGCATAAATCTGAAAAAGAATGGCAGCCTGCTGGCTAGCAATTTCTGGCCGGGTAATTCAGTGGAAGTGTGATATTTTCACTGCTTCAATTACACAAGCCTTCCTACATCTCTAATTAATCACTTACAATTTCATGTGAGTTGGTGTAAATGAGCTGGCTACGATATACATATAATATTCCTATTAACTTTCATTTTTAAATAACATACTTTGAAATAATAAGTTTTGAAGTGTCATTTTGAAGGTATTTCAGGGGAAAAGTTTAAATGCAGACCTTTGAGAATTCTTTCAATCTTTTAGCAAAATGTCCAACAGAGGAATTGATAAATTTGGTTTAAAATAACAAAATATAGGTATTACTCGTATTTACATGAGCAGAATTGAGTCAACGTTACGAAATTAAATCTGTACTTGGACATTTATGATATTTTAATCCTGTCTCAATTTATTAGCTAGCATTACATAGTCATAAACAGACATGGATGGACTCAGGACAGCTGTGTTACAACCCACCCCCTATCTGTTCCTCATTTAATTTCAGTAACTTGCAGCCTTGCTCAAATCAGGAACAGGAAATTAATAGGCATGATAAGGCTCAAAGCTTTTAACATTAATCTCAACATTTAAATACAGCAACAGAGAGTTGTTGCAATAGTATTCACAGGTTAGGAATGTGTTATGAAGATTTGGGTGTACTGTACCTTTAAGAAAGTTAAAAACTAGTAAAACTACCTGACAGCACCAAGTGTTCTGAAAAAAAAATTGTAACATTTGGCCGAACCATTGCCTGGACAATTGAATTCAGCCAATCAGTTTAAATTATATCCTAAAATACGAACCTCCAATCAAGTTTGAATTGAATATATTGACAATCTTAAAAACCAATGACACAATCTGATGCTTTGGGGGGGGGGGGTATAAGGTCAGGGGAAATTGAACAGTTGAGGGGAGAACTGCCAAACCGCCAGCATGTAAAGACTGTCTGAAAAAATAGCTCTCTTTATCGATCTGTAACCTGTGAAGCAGAATCACCAAGAAGAAGAAAAGAAGACAGGAATATGGTGAAGAACTGAAAGCTGCCTCGCTTTGAGATAAGAAGTTTTAATTTGTAGATCTTAATTGGGATTTTTATCAGACCAGTGTTGTATAGGGGAAAGTAAAAGATAAGTTAGAGAAAGGAGTTGTAAATAGTTGTTAGTTAATTATTCTCAGTTATACATTAAAAAATAAAGTTGTTAAATTTTACTTTAAATAGTTCTTGGCCTCTCAAATTTTCACAGATTACTGCACGGTATAATTTTTTCTGTGTTGCTGGTTTAAATTAAGCAGGAGGGTTTACCCCATGTCGTAACAATTTGGGGACTCATCCGGGATTTGAACTGGTTTAGACAAATTTGAATAGATTTGGGGGTATGAAAAATCCCAGTAGATTTAAACACTTGCAGGTTAGATTTTTAAATAAAACTAAGGTGTTTAATTTCGGTGATTTGTGGTTGATTAAATTAAAAATGAGAGAAATGGCTCTTAAAATTGCTAAAGAGGTTCTGGAATTTGAAGATGATTCTCAAATTTGCCAAGAAAATTTAGAAAGAAAGAAAAAGGCCATACACATAGAATTAGCAAATAAGTTAGATTTGGGTTTAATCAAGGACAAAAGTAAAGCTGGAATTGTAAGAGAATTACTCAAATACTTTTAACTTTATTAAAGGTACAGTACACCCACATCTTCATAACAAATGTCAAAGACTTGATTTTCTGTTATTAAGACCCAGTCATGCACCAGAAAACAATATGTTATGAGTAATAGAAATCTGAAATAAAATGCTGGATATTTTAAGCTCAGAGCATAACAACTGATCTGAAACATAATTCTGCTTATCTCCAAAAATGCTACTTGCCTATTGAGCTTTTCCAACATTGTCTGTTTTTATTTCAGCCACATAGGCCTGATGTTTGGATGAATTAGTCTGATTTTTAATAATCCATAAACAAATTATGAACAGCAGGTTTTTGTAGTCAGGTTTTTGAATCTAATACGTGAGGCTAGCCAGCTTCATGTATATTCCTGGAGATTTTATGACATCTAGCAACACTTCAGCCTCACACACCTTTAATTAGCTTGCTCATACATTGGTCTTGATTTGCTGATTGTCACACCACCCTTTTGTTTTGAAAAGGAGGTAGTTTTGTTTTTTGAGAGGACATTCCAGTCAAGGCTTTTTTAGAAACTTTGAGCCATATTCATTTTCACTTCTTTTATATGGTGCAGAAGGTACCATGCCCTCTGCTCACAGCAGTCAGTTGCTGTATCCTGATGTTTAAAGGTCCAGACAACACCTTTGATAGCTGTTGTCGAAGGATTATTGCATACCATAAGTGTGATGTTGATGTGTTGGAGAGCTAGGACGTCAGTTTGGTATGGCTTACGATGCCAGGTAAGTAGGCTGTCAGCAATATAAGGAGGGAGGAGGTGGGGTTAGGGTGTCAGATTTGTAGGATCCAAATGGGAAGGGGATAGGTCAGGTGCAAAGTGGCAAGATAAGTGGTGCAGTTTTAGGGTGGATCAGGGAGGTGGGTGAGAGAAATCCAGTTTGGTGAGGAGTCTGTGTCTGGTCCAATTGAGGTTTGGTTCCAGAGGCGTGAATAATGGGATTGGATGCAGAGTGATGGAGTGGGGTGTTAGGTCCACTGTTATGGACAGGATGAGTGTGCCCTCCAGTGGGAAGGGTTGGTCGAGCCCAGTGGTGGGGGAAAGGGGGGATCAGGTGCAAAGCAGAGTAAGTGTATGTGATCAGATCTGAGGATGTAAATAGTCTGGCAGATATGGAATAGGGGAAGTGTGTGTAAGTACAGTGTCTGTTGAATAGTTGCTCGAGTTGGATGATGTATTTGAAAATCCAACCTTTCAGAGGAACTATTCATCTTAAATGGAACAATCGGAATTCTCCAAGTTAAGTGGAGACATTTGGAGGGCTGCTTGCAGAAAGGAAGTGCACAGTGGAATCTTTAATTTTCCGTTAATCCCTTTGGAGTTTACTACAATGAGAATTTTGCAGGATCGCTATGCGCACCTCCCATCTATGTTAGAATAACGACTACCTGTATGGCTATCAGAAAATCTAGGCTATTGATGGCCATGGTGTCCCACCACCCCATGCGAGCTGGAGAGAGAACAACTAGAGTCATGGAAATGTGCAGCATGGAAACAGACCCTTCGGTCCAACACTTGCAAGTCGACCAGATATCCTAACCTAATCTAGTCCCATTTGCCGGCACTTGTCCCATATCTCTTTAAACTCTTCCTATTCATATACCCATTCAGATGCCTTTTAAATGTTGTAATTGTACCAGCCACCAATACTTCCTCTACTGAAAAATGTGTTGCTGGAAAAGCGCAGCAGGTCAGGCAGCATCCAAGGAGCAGAGAATCGACGTTTCGGGCATAAGCCCTTCTTCAGGAATGAGGAAGGTGTGACAAGCAGGCTAAGATAAAAGGTAGGGAGGAGGGACTTGGGGGAGGGGCATTGGGAATACGATAGGTGGAAGGAGGTTAAGGTGAAGGTGAAAGGCTGGAGAGGGGGTGGGGGCGGAGAGGTCGGGAAGACGATTGCAGGTCAAGAAGGCGATGCTGAGTCCAAGGGTTGGGACTGAGATAAGGTGGGGGGAGGGGAAATGAGGAAGCTGGAGAAATCTGCATTCATCCCTTGTGGTAGGAGGGTTCCTAGGCAAAAGATGAGGCGCTCTTCCTCCAGGTGTCATGTTGCCATGGTCTGGCGATGGAGGTGTCCAAGGACCTGCATGTCCTTGGCGGAGTGGGAGTGGGGGTTAAAGTGTTCAGCCACGGGGCGGTTGGGTTGGTTGGTGTGGGTGTCCCAGAGGTGTTCTCTGAAATGTTCTGCAAGTAGGTGGCCTGTCTCCCCAATGTAGAGGAGGCCACATCGGGTGCAGCAGATGCAGTAAATGATGTGTGTGGAGGTGCAGGTGAATTTGTGACGGATATGGAAGGATCCCTTGGGGCCTTGGAGGGAAGTGAGGCGCAAGTTTTGTATTTCTTGCGGTTGCAGGGGAAGGTGCCGGGAGTGGAGGTTGGGTTGGTGGGGGGTGTGGACCTGACGAGGGAGTCACGGAGGGAGTGGTCTTTCTGGAACACTGATAGGGGAGGGGAGGGAAATATATACTTGGTGGTGGGTTCTGTCTGGAGGTGTCGGAAATGACAAAGGATGATACGATGTATCTGGAGGATGGTGGGGTGGTAGGTGAGGACCAGTGGGATTCGGTCCTGGTGGTGATTGGAGGGGCGGGGTTCAAGGGCGGAGGAGCGGGAAGTGGAGGAGATGCGGTGGAGAGCATCATTAACCACGCCTGAGGGGAAATTGTGGTCTTTGAAGAAGGAGGCCATCTTGGTTGTTCGGTATTGGAATTGGTCCTCCTGGGAGCAGATGCGGCGGAGGCAAAGGAATTGGGAATATGGGATGGCGTTTTTACAGGGGGCAGGGTGGGAGGAGGTGTAATATAGGTAGCTGTGGGAGTCAGTCGGTTTATAGTAAATGTCCAATACTTCCTTTGGCAGCTCATTACATACATGCACCACCCTCTGCATGAAAAAGTTGTCTCTTAGGTTCCTTTTAAATTTTCCCCCTCTCACTCAAAACATATGCCCTCCAGTTCTGGACTCCCCCACTTCAAGCGAAAGACCTTGTGTATTAAGCCTATCCATACCCCTCATGATTTTATAAACCTCTATAAGGTCAGCCCTCAGCCTCTGACGCTCCAGGGAAAACAGCCCCAGCATAATGAGCTTCTCCCGATAGCTCAAAGCCTCCAACCTTGGTAACATCCTTGTAAATCTTTTCTGAACTCTTTCAAGTTTCACAACATCCTTCCGAAAGGAAGATGAGAATTGCACATAATGTTCCAAAAATGGCGTAACCAATGTCCTGTACAGCCGTAAAATGACCTCCCAACTCCTGTACTCAAATGCTCTGACCAATGCTCTCACTCCAAGGTCTCTTATACACTCCCCAAGACCTTACCATTAAGTGTGTAAGTCCTGCTCTGATTTGCCTTTCCAAAATGCAGCACCTCACATTTATCTAAATTAAACTTCGTCTGCCACTCCTCCGTACATTGGCCCATCTGATCAAGATCCAGTTGTACTCTGAGGTAACCTTCTTTGCTGCCCACTACACCTCCAATTTTGGTGTCATCTGCAAACTTACTAAGGATACCTCCTGTGTTCACATCCAAATCATTTATATACATGATGAAAAGAAGTGAACCCTGCACCGATCCTTGTGGCACTCCACTGGTCACAGGCCTCCAGTCTGAAAAACAACCCTCCACCACCACCCTCTGTCGTCTTCCTTCAAGCCAGTTCTGTATCCAAATGGCTAGTTCTCCCTGTATTCCATGAGATCTAACCTTGCTAACTAGTCTACCATGAGGAACCTTGTTGAATGCCTTACTGAAGTCGATCCCCTTTCCATAGTTTTGCTGGAGTTATTAACCTGAAACATTAACTCTGTTTGTCTCCACAGATGCTACAAGACCTGCTGAGTGTTTAATAAATTAGAATATTTGCTTATATCAATGTAACAGGATAAGCCATGTTTCATTGTGTATAGACAGTGGCTCTTTTTATTTTCTGTATTTTTGATTGTGGATGAAAAGGGAAAAGGACTGTTTTTATAACTAGGATAGTGAAAGGGATTACTGCAATTTTTAGAAGCAGGCTACTGACACTCATTGTCGGTGCTGTTACAATGCTAGATGTTCAAGCAGTAGGAGCAGTAGAGCTTAATGCATATAAGTTGTAGACAGAGGGTGTGTACAAGGGGAGATTCGGCCAGCAACAAACAGCTAATTGATCTCTTGAGTGGTGAGCAGTTGTCAATGATAAAGGCTTTTTACCTGTTAACAGCTATGTGATTGTCTCCTAGGTAGCTGAATAGATTCTGGCCGTGGACAGTATGGTCAGAAGCATTCATAAGGGAGTGGTGTCTTTCTCTCTGCCTGAACAAAGGTCATAAAGCCTTTTAAAAAAAAAGCCAGTTTATATTTCCTCACTTTGTGCTGATTTCAGGAAAAGCCCCAGCATACTATCCTCATGAGGCATGATGGCTGGTCATCAATATTTATTTTTATTCATTGTACTCTACATGATTTCTCTGAAACACAATGAGGCACTATTGTATATATGCAAATCTAATTTCTGCAAACATAATTAAGAACACTTTTGCCTTCTATTGTTAAATTTGACTCCTGTTGTTAATCTAGCAACATGTCAACTGAAAGTGTGTTGTAAAAATCATTTGTCAGTTTTGCATTTGTTGCACTGTTACTCTTTCCTAGTCAGAATCACTGGAATTATCCAGATTGGATTCTGAATTTCTGATTTGTTTCCTTCATTCCATTTTTGGTGCCTTCAGCTGCCCAGACCCCAAACTTCAGAATTCCACCATTTCTTCCCCACAAGCTTCTTCATTTGTTTCCTTTTAGATGTTCCCTAAAACCTCTCTCTTTGATAAAGCTTTCAGTCACTTAATACATAATATCTCTCAGTGTTGCTTAGAACAGTGTGATTTTGCTTCAGCAAAATGCCCTGGAACATTTTGTTAAGTTAATGCTGCAATATAAATGCACATTGTGATTAAATTTTAAAAAGGGTGTTTCCTATCATAGGTGCTAAGCGATTGACCAACAGGGCAACACTGTGGTATGTGGCACTGTCTCTGGAGAATGTAGATAAGGTGGTGGAGATTCCTTCTGTGCAGGTAACTAATTTACAGTTTTACACTTATTTGCATTTTATTGCATGAATTTATAAAAAGCAGTAGTTTTGAAAGATGAGAAGAAAACGAAAGGAAAATGTGTTGAAATTGTAATTAAAAGTTGAAAATAATGGAATAGCACAACAATTCAGTTCAGTAACATTTAAAAGAATGGGCAGGACCTTTCGCATGGTGGACTTTGCTGTTCTGTAACCCAAAGAGTTCGTGGAGAACACATACCTGCTGATCACAGTAAGACCCCAGCCATTTTGGCAGAAGATGGGGCACCTGCAAACCACTTTAACAGATGTCCTGAATGAATGAACATACAGTGATAAATAATATCTTTTTATCCTTTGGAAATTTGGATTTTAAAGTAAAGGTAAATGTTTTTATGGTTTTAGTTTTGAGAAGGTGATTTATTGTCTCAAACAGCTAGAAAGTCATTTTTGAATAGTGAGTTCAAACTATATTTCCAATAAGCCATGTGACTTCAATAAAGTGATGAGATAAACAATTCATTAATGAAACGTTGACAAAGCTGAACTTTTATGATGAGTAGAAAGATAGAACAGGGGTCATATTTCCATTCAGATAAACAGTTTCATCTGAGTGACAGGGCAGTTTAGTTTGTGGCAGTTGGGCATTCAGAGTTGAAAAGAAGTCTTAAAATTGTTGTAGCAGTTGAAGTAGACTGGAATGTTCTTAAAATTCAGTTAGGAATTGTTAGTGAACTAGCCAATTTCTGTGCTTTTCAGGAAAAGAAAGTAACAGAGAAAATCACATCTAGTGAATGCTGAAAGTGGGGAGGTGGGGGGCGTGATGGGAAGGCAGGTGCCTATGGTGGGGAGAGGGAGTAAGGCTTTTGGGGAGTGAGTGCTTTGATAGATAGAAACATTTTCAGGGTGTAGATCTAAGGAAGAGTGCCTAATGTGGAAACAGGGCCCTTGTAGGAGACCACATCCTTTGATCCCCTTTTCCACTTGAGGCGCAAGTAGGGTGACCTGCTGGGCGTACTCCTGCTCCTGGACTCCTCCCAGCAGCCTCAAAATTGAGATCAAATAGAAATGAGCCCTTAAGTAGCCATTAATGGTGAACGTGGAGCCAAGGCATAGAGTTTTTATTTAACTGTTAACTTTATTCAAATATGTGCAGAGGAGACCACACCTGGAGCATTATGTGCAGTTTTGGTCTCCCTATCTGAGGAAGGATATCTGGCTATGGAGGGAGTGCAACAAAGGTTTATCAGACTGATTCATCATATGATAGGACTGATGTACAAAAGAGAGACTGGATTGGTCAGGACTGTATTCTTGGAGTTTAGAAGAAAAAGGTGGGGGATCTCTTATAGATTTATAAAATTCTAATAGGGCTAAACAGGGTAAACACAGGAAGGACACATCCAGTGTCTGGGGGTCCAGAATCAGAAGTAACAATCTAAAGACATTGGGTAGGCTATTTAGGATCGAGATGAGGAGAAATTTCTTTACCCAGAGACTGATAAGTCTATGGAATTCTCTGACCAGAAAGCGGTTGAGGCCAAAACATTGAATGTTTTCAAGAAAAAGTTAGATATCATTCGTAGGCCGCAGGGAACAGGGTACTGAGTCACGATCTTATTGATTGGTGGAGTGTGCATGAAGGGCCAAATGATCGACTTCAGGTCCTATTTTCTATGTTTCTCTGCAATCTTGCAGATCATCAATTACTCACTCCAAAACTTTGTCCCCTTTTTGTATGTGCTGAAAGAGAACTGATTAACATTAATCATCTGTTTACCCTTACACGTGTCATCGACTTGACATTAATGGGCAGGTTGCCCTTGTACCAGGTACAATTGGGGTCAGGTGGAGAGGGGGATGGCAATCATGTCATTTGAGGAATTCACGGGCAAGCCCCTTCCACCAGTCTGCTTGTGAGAGAACCACAAAATTTGCCCAGTATTATGACATGACAGGGAACCCATCTGTTAATTAAATCAAACCAAACACCCAGAAAAGCTCACCTCGCCTCGTAATTTGTTAAAGTATGAATGACAGAGAACTGTTTCACTATTTGAAGAAAATAAAATCAATTAATTCTTTAACTCTAAAATTTAACATTAAAACGACAACCATTCACAACTCTAAGCCTCCTTTCTCTTAACTGCTTATTACTTGCCTCCAATTCTATAACAATATGCTGTTCCAATAAGACACTTATTAAAATTACATCACCTTAATTTCAAAACCATACAGCAGCTGTTGTCCTTGGTGTCTTTCTTCTGAAGATCTCCCTGGGTTGTCTTCTTTCTTTTTATCTTTTCATGTTCCATATGAAAAGGTATCTTTTATAGAGAGTGTTTCCTAATTTCTTGGGTCTTTCTCAACAGCAGTTGCTCTGTCTCCATTTCAAAATGCCTACATTTTTATATCCCCAACATCAGATTGTCTCATTGGTTCAATGTTAGCAAAACTCAATTGGATTTTAGTATCTGGGGGCATAATTTAAACTGGTTAAATTTGAATTGTTTCAAAACAGCAACCAATCCAAGTATCCATTTCACAGCCAAATGTTACATATTTTCAATTTCCCAGTACACTCAGACTGCCATCTAGTCATATCACAGGTGTTTGTAAGCTCTCAGTTCAGAACAGCATTCACTCTCTCTTAAAGGTTCAGTACATGATTCAACTTCACAACATCAGTCTGTTGGATTAACATTACATATGCGACTCCTTATCAGAAATGAACAGATTATTATGTACATTTCTTGTTTATTGGTGACAGCTGATACATTTGCTTGTTTCTGTCTCAACATATAACAGCTGATCTGCTGAATGTTTCTTTGATTTTTCTATTATCATGGCAGTTTTCACCACTTCGTTCAAAAAAATTATTTAACATTTTAGAATTGTCATTGTTTGGGGAAACCCAACCAATAATTTTGCAGTTTGTGGGGATACCGTAGTTTGTCTTCCTAATTTTTAGTATAGATGTAAGATTAACTTTTAGGTCCACTGATTGCTTCTAATACTACATAATACAACATGACCACAATGTTTTGATGCAGAATGTTGCACAAAAGCTTTAACCCATAAGTTTATTTTTGTTTTTTGGAATAGAGCAAAGTGAGCATCTAAATTGTAGTTCCCTCACCTGGAGTACCCAAATGAATGCGTTGAAAAT
This sequence comes from Chiloscyllium plagiosum, assembly GCF_037043375.1. Lineage (NCBI taxonomy): Eukaryota > Metazoa > Chordata > Chondrichthyes > Orectolobiformes > Hemiscylliidae > Chiloscyllium > Chiloscyllium plagiosum. The sequence goes on from NW_028270175.1 coordinate 12,578,244, forward strand.
AGTTGTGAGTAATTGGTCAACATAGGATGGGTTTTGCAAGCAAATCTATTATAGTAACAAAGCCTTTATATTGTGATTTGACAAAGTATCATGCTACTGACTTTCTGTTTTATGCAAATTCCTTACAGCACAATTGACTGCAGTGAAACTGTCAGAAATGAATGGGCAAATAAAAATGATCAAATATAAGATGTCTGATGGTGCATACTGCATGTGTATTTTCACAGCAGGCATTTGCAAAGCTAGTGGATACTAGGGTCTGAATTTTTATTAAGTAAGACTTGGGCAGGTATCAGCCAGCTACCGCGCAGCCAGATATAGGGAAATGATCGCTTTGATCTTTTCCAATAATTTAATTTACTTCCAATTTTTGAAGAAACCATCTTTCTCCCCGTGTCTAAGATTTTTGTCGAGAATGCTGAATCATGAATTTGGACAACTATTTTTCAACCTATGTGGAAGTGGAAATAGCATAATCACACTGCACTCACTGAACTGAGACATTTTGCCATGTCATTGTAAATGAAGCCAGGCACTGCATCCATCTTATGCTAGAGCCTTCCTCATCAAGCTTACTACTGGTATGCAGGTAGGGGAACAGTCCATATCCCAGCATTTTAATTGCTTATTGGATTGCAGCATAGGTTGTTGGTTAGTCGCAATTCTGGTGAGGATGCACAAGGGGCAAGAAGTGGCATCTTCTACTTCAAAATATATGGCACATTTGCAGCTAGGTGGCTTGTGATATTTGGAGAAAGTGAGGACTGCAGATATTAGAGATCAGATTCGACAGTGTGGCGCTGGAAAAGCACAGCAGCTCAGGCAGCATCCGAGGAGCAGGAGAATCGACGTTTCGGGCATAAGCCCTTCATCAGGAATGAGGCATATGGGCCGGGGGCGGTGGAGTGGTTGCTAAGAGATAAATGTGAGGGAGATGGGTTTGGGGGAAAGGTAGCTGGGAATGTGATAAGTAGATGAAGGTGGGGGAAAAGGTGATAGGTTGGAGAGGAGGGTGGAGTGGATAGATGTGAAAGGTGGATAGGTCAAGAGGGTGGTGCCGAATTGGAGACTTGGGACTGGGATAATGTGGGTGGAGGGGAATTGAGGAAACTGGTGAAATCCACATTGATCCCATGTGGTTGAGGGTGCCAAGGCACAATATAAGGTGTTCTTCCTACAGGTGTCAGATGGTAAGGGTTTGGCGATGGAGGAGGCCCAGTACCAGTGTGTCCTTGGTGGAGTGGAGGTGGGAGGGGGAGTTGAAGTGTTCAGCCATTGGGTAGTGGGGTTGGTTGGTGTGGATGTCCCAGAGATGTTCTCTGAAACGATCTGCAAGTTGGCGTCCTACCTGCCTGATGTAGAGGAGACCACATTGGGTGCAATGGATTCAGTAGATGACATTGGTGGAGGTACATTTCTGTCACATGAGGAATGATCCTTGGGGCCTTGGGCGGAGGTGAGGGGGGAGATGTGGGCACAGGTTTTGCACTTTCTGCGGTGGCAGGGGGAAATGTCAGTAGTGGAGTGTGGGCTGGTGGGGCACATGTTTCTGATGAGGGAGTCATGGAGGGAGTGGTCTCTCCAGAATGCTGGGAGGGAAAAATATCTCTGGTGGTAGAGTCTGTTTGTAGATGGTGGAAGTGGTGGTGGATGATGTGATGTATGAGGAGGTTGGTGGGGTGGAAGGTGAGGAGCGGGGTGGGGGGGGGGGGGGGGCGGGGTGTTGGGTTCTGTCCTTGTGTTGGGAGGGGTGGGGTTTGAGGGCAGAGGTTCGGGAATTAGAGGAGATGCACTGGAGGGCATCATCGACCACATGGGAGGGGAAATTGCGATCTTTGATTTTTGCTTAATAAATAAATATAGGCTTTCAATATATAATCCCTAATAAATGCAACCAGTTGAAAGGGGAATTGGAATGATTTAGCAATGGAACTTCATCAGCAAATCTATGGAAGCACTGTTAATTTCCATTGAGGCCGGAATTCTGATTACATTCAGAACTAAGGAGCAGTGGGAGATGCCATTTCACTGTAACAGCTTAATCAAAACTAATTTGCATCAGTCTGGGGAAATTAAAGGTTAGATTTGCTTTTTCATAACTCTACTGAAAAAGGAAGGAAGGCTTACTTTTATACACCACTGTTCATGACCTTGGAATGTCCCAAAGTGATTCACAGACAATGAAGTGCTTTCAAAATGCGATCATTTTTGCAATATTTGAAACTCTGCAGCCAATTCATGCACAGTAAGCTCCCACAAACAAAAATGTGATAATGATGAGATAACCTGTTTCAGTAATATTGGTTGAGAAGAAATATTTGTCAGGGCATTGTAGCTTCGCAGTTTCTGTCATTTGTTCGTATTGGAAATAAGTCTTCATCAGCTGTGAAATCCACATGGACATGAGACTGCTATATAAATGCAAGTCTTCCCTTTTTTTTTAGCTACCTTTACCTAGAGGAGCAAGTCACCTCGCAGCAGAAGTGTGATAAGTGTAATTTTTCACATTAAATAAATGCTATCTGTACTAGAAACTTTTAACAAGCCTTTCTGTCCATTTTTTTTGCAAATATATTTCTTAGCAAGAAAAAAAATTTGCATTTACAAAAATATAAAGTTATTGAAAATATAACAAATACCCATATACCACAAATTACAATACAACTACTGTCTACTAACTACTAACCTACCCTATAACACAAAACAAAACCTAACACTGTGCAAAACATCACCAATAAATAAGTAAGTGACTAATAAAACAAAAGAACACACAAAAACACAAAATAGCAATGCTCAGCGCAAAGCTCCCTAACAAAAGAACGGAAGCGTTGTATATATACCCGTATTAACTCAGGAGCCCCCCTCTCCAGGGTCCAGGCCTCAGCAAACCTAACCATCCTCGTTAAACAAACACGCTAGTTAAGAAAGCAGATAAATCTGTATCCAAATAACTCAAAAATGGCTGCCATGTCTTATACAAAAAGTCTGTTATGTGGTGCACCATGTTTGTAAAAAAATCTAAGGGAATGTGCTCCATAATTAATTTCTGCCTTCCCAGCAAGCCTGGCAGATTTTCAGACACCCAATTCATCAGAATATTCTTCTGTGCACAGTAAGTAAGAATATTAAATAGTTTCTTCCCATGCCTGTCTAAAGATGGTAAATTCGGTAGACGTAGGAGGAGAGATATCGGGTCTACTTTAACTTTGGTCCTCAATACCCTCCCTATCTCCCGCCACAGTGCTCCAATAAACATGGAGCCTGTGTTATGTCCAGAAACCATGGGTAAAAGTACCTCCACTTATTTTACATTTGGGGCACATTGAAGATGCCCCTTTTCTAAACTTCACCAAGGTGGTCCAATGCCAGCTGAACCCTGTGCAGAACTTTTAACTGCATGGCGCATGTATTATTACAGATTGAGATCTTTCGCACGTTCTCCCATATGACCTCCCACGTTTCAGAAGAGATCTCGATTCCTAGCTCTTGCTCCCAGACCTCACATAACCGGCTAATATCCTGCCTGGCCCTCCCACTTAGCAGGCGATCGAGGGCACTAACCGAGAGGGTGCTTGTGGAACGTAGCAACAGCCTCTCTGTATCAAGCTTATAGGGCTGTGTGAGAGGCGTAATCTTCTTTTAGATAAAATCCCTAACTAGAAAAAAACGGAAAAGATCTCTGCTGGGCAGCCCGTATTTGTGGCTCAATTGCTCGAAAGACATCATAACCTCCCCCTCAAACAAATCTTCCAATAGTCTTCTCACTGCCAATAGTTTGAACTCTGAGTCCATCATCCCTAGTCGGAACCCTGGCATACTAACTGTGGGCATAAGTGGCGAAGTCTTGGATAAGCAACCCTCACTCTGATGCATCCCCCTCCATGCCTTGACCATACTAATAACAGTGGAGTTCCGGCAGTGGTCTATAATTGTCCTCATCTTATCCATGAGCAACAGGTTAATAAGAGGGCACTTTGCCTCGGATCCTTCCCTGCCCAATCGCACACAAAGGACAGCAAGGAACTCAATTGATACCTCCTGATGTCTGGGAAATCAACCCTTCCCATCCTTGAAGCAACTGCAATTTAGTAAGTTTGATGAGGGGCCGCCCACGATGCCAGACAAAGGGAGCAAACGAACCAATAAGCTTCCACAGCGTTATAGGGAGCATACGCATGGGTTAAAGCAAACAAGGAAGGACATTCATCTTAATGAGGGCTATTCGGCCCAACCATGAAATTGGAAGAGTCTCTCGTCTCTGGAGATCCCGCCTACTATTGTCGAGTCCGAAATAACTGATCAAACATGGGGGTAATAAAAATGCCTAGGTATCGGAACCCTGCCCATGACCACTTAAAAGGGAACTTCGGGCCACCTTCAACCTCTAGCACTTCCTTGAGGTTCCCTAAAGGCATGACCACCGATTTTACAAAGTTGATCTTATATCCTGAAATAACCCCAAATTAATTGATACATTGTATCAGATGGGGTACGGAGGTCATTGGGTTTGAAAAAAACAGAACATTATCTGCATATAGTGTAATCTTGTGTACCCTCAACCCCACTTCCGGAGCAGTTTTGTGAATGTTCTGATGAATGGCCTCTGCCAATGGCTCTACCACCAACGTAAACAACAACGGTGAGATGAGCAGCCTTGTCGACTACCCCTACCAATCGTAAAATTTCCAGACTTCACCCCATTGGTGATGACTGCGGCCAGAGGGTGGCGATATAAAACCTCCACCTACCTAGCAAAGACTCTACCCAACCCAAACCGCTCTAAGACACAAAAGAGATACAGCCATTCCACCTTGTCAAATGCTTTCTCTGCATCTAAGGAAATCACCAACCTCTGAATCGATTGTTGCTGACATACTTGGACCATGTTCAGCAACCTTCTAATATTATTAGAAGACCTATGACCCTTATAAAACCTGTCTGGTCCTCTTTGACAATATGGGGAACACCTTCTCCACTCTCAGTGCCAAGATCTTAGACAGAATCTTGAAATCTAAGTTTAATAGAGAGATGGGCCCGTATAAGGCACAATCCTCAGGAACCTTCCCCTTCTTAAGAATGAGGGAAATATTAGCTTCTCTCAAAGATGGCGGTAGGCATTCATGCATATAGGAGTGATTGTACATCTCCAACTTCGGCCCTGACAGAATCCCTATAAACGCCTTATAAAACTCACCTGGGGGACCATCAGGGCCAAGCGCTTTCCCACTCTGAAATTGCCTAGTTGCCTCCTGTATTTCCTGAACCGTCAAGGGGGCTTTAAGGAGAGAGGCCTGTTCCAAGGTTACCCCGGGAGGTCCAGGTTCTTAAAAAAAAGGCTTCAATTTTAGCCCACTGTCCTTGCAACCTTCAGACTGATACAATTCAGAATAAAAACTCTGAAAAGCCTCATTTATCGTTTTGGCATCACATGTAAGGACCCTGGCACTGTCTCTAATTGCAGTAATGGATTGGGAAGCATGCTTTTTCCTAGTCAGATACACTAAATACTTCCCTGGCCTATCCCCATACTCAAACAGCCTTTGTCTAGCAATAGCAAGTTCGTTTATTTGCGGTTTGTGTATGTATTGAATTCAAGGCAGCCCGAAGGGCCGTGATCCGCTGTAGCTTAGTCACTGAAGGCCGTGTGAAATGTGCCGCCTCGACAGCTTTCAACCGCGTCTCAAGTAGATGCTGCAGTTCCCCCTTCTGTCGTTTCTGGCTAGCCAAATAGGAAGCAGCTAATCTCCTAGCAAAGGCCTTAACGGTCTCCCATAGCATAGATGGACTACTAGTCATGCCTGAGTTGATAATCAAGAACTCCTGAAACTCCTTCAAAACGTATTCCACAAATTTGGAATCCTTAAGGAGAAAAGGATCCAGATACCAGTGCCACAAATCTAGCCCCTCCCTCTTGACCTTAACCTTCAAATATACCACCGTGTGATCAGAGGTAGCTATGTACCCAATTTTTACAACCCATAATCAAATCCAGAATGGTTGAGGGAGCCAGAAAAAGATAAATCCTCGTAGTTACATGGGTTTGAAGAAAATATGAAGTCCCTGTTGGTAGGGTGAAGACATCTCCAAATATCCACTAGCCCCAACTCCTCACAATAGTCAGCCACTTTCGTGGCCTGCGAAGAAATAGTTGGGGGCCCGCTAAGCATCCTGTCCACTGTCGGATCCAAAAGGCAATTGAAATCCCCCCCATAATAATGTGCCGCGTGCAGAGGCACTCAACTTAGAAAAGGCACTAACCAAAAATTTGAGGGAATGTGCCGGAGGACAGTAGACATTTAAAATGCCATATTCCTCCCCATGTAGCAGGGCCTTAAGTATCACAAGCCACCCTTGCTCATCTTCCACCTGCTCTAATAATGTGAACGGAAAATTTTTCTGGATAAGTACTGCTACTCTCCTACTTTTAGTAGTAAAGGATGAAAAGAATACCCGGTCATAACCGTCTTGTTGTAGCTTCAGGTGCTCCATATCATCAAGATGGGTTTTCTGCAAAAGAGCGATAATAACCCTTTCCCTCTTAAGACTAGAAAGCATTTTTTTTCCTTTTGACAGGCGAATGACTTTCCTTGAAGTTCCAGGTGCACCATTTAACAATGTGCCAAGCACAAGTAAATAAAGACTCATAGACTCGCAGAATTATGTATACAAAACTACTCTAACATCTTTTGCTACCAAAAACTACAAAAAAACCAACTGTAAAATCTTGAACAGGAGTCTCTCCCCACTGCCCTTAGGGAGCAGTCACCCTACCCATCCCCTCCTTCACAACTCCTTCAAATCCGGACTGTGCCCCAGCCTTAGGCAAAAAAAACGAAACAAGAAGATGATCCTTAAGTCTGCAAAAAAAAAAGACAAAGTCAGAATAAGCATCCACCCATCCCTGGCTCCGTGTCACCAGTACTTGTTAGTAAAAGAGAAAGAGAACAAAAAAAAGGGAGACAACAAAGGACACCTACAAAATTTCTCATGATAAAATCCAGTTATAAAAATATAATAGGAACAACATATTCCAAGTTTTTTTTAATTATCAGGGAAAGAGAAAGAAAAAAAGGGGGGAAACGGGAGAACACAGGGAAAGAAGGAAAAGAGGATGAACATTAACCGTATTCTTCAGACCAGTTGATCTATTTTAAAGTGTCTACAAAGTTCTTAGCTTTATTCACTGAGTCCTCATGGCTGAAACGGAGCACTGCAGTACTGGATGCCCGGGTTCCTCAGCCTCTTTTTAAGTTCATTGAAGGGCTTCCTCTTTCGAGCTATAGCTGCTGAGAAATCCTGGAAAAACATTAAAAATCACACACCAGGTTATAGTCCAACAGGTTTAATTGGAAGCACACTAGCTTTCGGAGCGACGCTCCTTCATCAGGTGATTGTGGAGGGCTCGATCGTAACACAGAATTTATAGCAAAAATTTGCAGTGTGATGCAACTGAAATTATACATTGAAGAATTGATTGTCTGTTAAGCCTTTCATCTGTTAGAATACAGTGATAGTTTCACTTCTTTCATGTGTAAATCACAAAACCCTTTTTTTAAAGTTGCATTCTAAACAATGGTGATAGCAAGACAATATGTTGAAGGTGTTAGCCCCCTGTGTTCTCTGTCTATGACCTGATGTTTGGATTGATTCCAATTTAAAAAGTGAGATAACAGAGTTTTACATAAATTCATGCAGTTTTTGAGCTCAGAGTTCTACATGAATGTATGTGGTTTTTGAGCAAAGTGCAATGTAACTCTGAAAGTACCAAAAAAATTCACCACACAAAATATATGTGTGCATGTGGGTCTTTGTCTGTCTGTGTGTGTGTCTGTCTGTGGTGGGGGTTGAGAGTGTGAGAAAGTGTGTATGTGTGTGTTTATAGTGAGTGCAGAGTGTCTTAAGTCTGTGAGGGAGTGCATGTGTGGGAGTCTGTGTGTCTATAAGGGTGTGTGTGGGTGTCTGTGTGCACGTCTGTGTGTATCTGTGTCCATGTGTATGTGAGAGTGTGTGTGTGTAGGAATATCGGTGTGTGTGTGTGTAGTGCAATGGTGATCACCTGTAATGTGACATGAACCCAAGGTCCCGGTTGAGGCCCTCCCTATGGGTACCGAACTTAGCTATCAGCCTCTGCTCGGCCACTTTCCTCTGCTGCCTGTCCCAAAGTCTACCTTGGAGGATGGTCACCCGAAGGTCCGGGGCTGAATGTCCTGGACCACTGAAGTGTTCCCCAACCGGGAGAGAATCCTCCTGTCTGTTGATTGTTGTGCGGTGCCCATTCATCCGTTGTCGTAGCCTTTGTCTGTGTCGATATGTGCAATCTTCTTGGAGATCCTTTCCACTTTAAGCCGGCAGTTAGTGGTGTCGATAGTTGTCATGATTTGGAGATGCATCTCCGAATCATGGAAAAACATTATTTTTGACTCCTTGTGCAGCAGTACCTGTGGATCTTTTCCCAGAGATCTGGAGGCTTCTATCACTTTTTTACTTATCCTTGTATGTGTGGAACTGCACTCAGACCAGGCGGGGGTGCTGTACTGGCCCAGACCTGTGCACTGCAATCCGATAGACCCTTTCAATCTGCAGCCAGTTGGACTTGACTTGAAGGCCCAGGAATTGCGGCAGCCAGTTTTCAAAGAAGAAGACGACTGGCTGCCCACCTTCTTCACCCTCCGGGAACCCAACAATCTGAAGATTCGTCCTCCGACCTTAATTTTCGAGGTTGTTGCCCTGACCTTATAAAGCTCGCACCTCCCACTCTAATCCTGAATTTGACTGGATGAGGGCTTGATCGCCGCTCCGAGGCTGTGGTTCGAAACTCCATCTCCTCCATCTACTCCCCAAGGCCCTGGAGCTCCCATTCATGCTTCTGCAGCATGGATGTGATGGGTTGGATCTAGACAAGGATCTCCACATGGATCTCCTCACTGATCTCCTCAATCACAGCCCCAACCTTCAAGGTAAGTCTCACCAACACCGCCGCCAATTCCTGTTGAGTCAATTGGGGGTTTGGGATAGGCTGCTGCAGCAGCCTCTAGTGTGCCTGGTGCTGCAGGGGAGTGTCCTCCTTGCTGCTGTTTGCTCACTCCTTTTTCCTTTTGACATCCTTCCCACTCCCAAATATTAACGAGTATGTGTTCTGTAAGGTTATAAACTAATAATTCCTGCACATAAGTTGGCCAGGGATGGCAAAAAACACCAATATACCTTGGTTGTTAGGCAGAGCTGTCCATGGCAGTTCTACAGAATCGCCACCATCCTGCCGAGTCTTTTCTGTCCATTTAATAAAGAAGGAGGCATTGGCTGAAAATGATCTGTGCAGTCTAATCCCTGAGGAATGGTGGGAAGAAAAGACAAAATTTTTGGGGTGCTGTTAAGTTCAACTGATGCATTGTAAAAGAAAACATATAAATGTTGAATATCTGGAACAAAGGCTGTAAATGTTGTCAATACACAGCATATAGATTGGTATCTCTTCAAAAATGAAAGTTTTTAATTTGCATGAATCATTATGTTTTGAACAGATTTTGTCATGATCTGGATTTGCTGAATAATTTCATGGACACATTTTAGTACAGATATCTCTTCAGCATGATATTTGTGTTACAATAAAGGGAAGTATTTTAATTGAAATTATTTGCGAAGCACATTGATTGGGCGGAATCTTACCAACTTTGTCTCTGGTGTAACAGTAGGATCACTTTTGAGTAGAAAACCTGACCCTTTGATAATGGACCTTTCAATTATCCTCTAACTGAACAAATTTTTTAACAGCCTGTCTCTGGATTTCTGAACCAATTAGGGAGGGTAGGTCGTGCTGATGCAGTCATTTTGTTTGAGGAAAGATTCCTATTTAGACGTAGCACAACATGTTTCAGAAACGTTCAGGCAGCACCTGAATTTTTTAGTCTGCAGCAAGCACAAGAATAGATAGAATGCTTGAGAAGACTGCCTCCCACACCTGGGTTCTCTCATGCAGCAATGAAGGAACCACAGAGAGGTGAACTGTCCTAAGGATGGGAGGAGGATGACAGCCCCTCCAATCAAGCAGGTGCGGATGGAAGCGGCCGACTAATTCATCAATTGATTGTCTGTCCAACTTAGAGGCTTTACGCTAAGAGGATTTCAAGAGCATCTCACAGATGAATGGACTATACTTTCGAGTAACAAGCCCCTATTTTAGTCTTGCCCAGCAATCTCTTGCACAGCACATCTCATACCTTGCAACTCCACACTTTCCCCACCTTACATTTCCACCAGAGGAAGTGGTGATGGCTAGTAAATTGGAACATTTAAAAGGCATCTGGACGGATATATGAGCAGGAATGGTTTGGAGGGATATGGGTGCTGGCAGGTGGGACTGGATTGGGTTGGGATATCTGGTCAGCATGGACGAGTTGTACCGAAGGGTCTGTTTCTGTGCTGTACATCTGTATGATGCTATGACTCTATTTGAGTAGCCAACACACACATACTCATTCAGAGCTTAGTTCTTCCTTGTGTTAATGACTCACAAAGATAAATGGTATCTTTCTCTCCTCTGCACAAAAATGTCATTACCATCACTTGCACCTCTCTGCTTTCCCTTCTTGCAGGGGAAGAGAGTGTGTAACTTGACAAGGGATGGAGATATAAGGTCGGAAACTTGGGATTGGGCCTCCAGTGACAGACATCTTTCTGGCCATTGACATTGCACATCCACTTAGTCCATTGAATGTGCAGCTGTCAGTAGTGACCTACCATGACAAAATGAACCTCTGAAGCACCATTGCTCAGGCATACTGAGTGAATTGGTCTTCTGTTCGTAGACAGTGTTTTGGGGTCCTGCCTGCAGTTGAATCTTGGCAGTTGTTTCTTGTGCCATATGGAGGTGCATGTGGCTATTCTCACCTGTCCATGACTAGAACTCTTCATTGTGATTTATCAAAAACCTTCGCTGCTTTACAGTTTCTCTGAGGATGTTCATTGCGTTCTCCAACTTGCTGGTTGTCAACATAGCATAGAGCTTCTGCTTGTTTAGGAAAGGAGGAATCCACGTGCAAAATTGCTACTAATATAAAATCTTAAATATTTCAGTCGACTTCCTGCATAACCCAACACTTTCCCACTCCACTTATCCACCTTCCCCAAGAAGGTGTATGGGATCCAAAGCCATCTTCAATTTTGGCAATTTTCCTAGCAGCACACCTCCACACCTGAACACTCCTTCTTCCAACTAGGGAAAATTCCACCCATTAAGTTTGAGAAGATTTTTTAAAAATAAGTCTGTGTTCTGAAGTACAGTGAACACATTTAAAACTAATTAATTAATAATTACATAATTGCCTAACTACAAAATTTAAAATTGACAGATTTCAGAAAATGACCATAGGAAAAAGATAGCTGAAATATTTGGAAATAAAGTCCAGGAAATATTCTGCCATTTCAACTTTCGGAATGACACTTCAAACATATAATGTTTTAGTTTGAAAACATTTTGCTTTATGTCATCAGCACAAGCTGCATTGAACTTTTGACATTCAGTACAGTCCTCCCATCAACTACCATATTTCCATTACTCCTCACACCCAGATTGTTTCCCACGACCTTGTGTGTAGCGGAAGGCTGCTTTTTACTTCGAGAACATTTCTGTCAGATATGAGCTGAAGGACATAGTGTGTCTAGATCTCATGCCTTGTTCTTCCACTATAAAAAAGGAGAAAATGTAGCTTGACGTGAAACTATTTTTCATCAATGGTATTTTGTTGTTGAGATAGATGCCATTCTTGAGGAACCTAATCCATAGTCCTTAAATAAACATTGGAGGTCACTCTAAAAATGGTGTCGAGCCTTTATAATCTTCTATTAGGGGTTATGAATATTGCACTTCCTGGCCTCCCCCAAAACTTTTAGGCACATTATTGTGTCTCCCCCATCTCCCTAATGGATCATTTTCCCAATTCCTCAAGCTGCATCATAATGCTGACTTAGAATCATAGAATCCCAACTGTGCAGAAAGAGGTTATTTGGCTTATCAAGTCTGTACTGACCCTCCAAAGAGCATCCACCTAGAACCAGCCCAGCCTCTCACCATATCCCCATACCTCACATTTACGTGGCTGGTCTACCTAACCTGTACATCTCTGGACGCTTTGGGACAATTTAGCATGGCCAATCCACCTAACCTGCACATCTTTGCACTGCGGGAGGAAATCAGAGCACCCAATGAAAATCCGCATAGACACTGGAGAATGTGCACACTCCACATAGATAGTCACGCAATGCTGGAATTGAACCTGGGTCACTGGCACTGTGAGACAGCTAACCACTGAGCCATCCAGTTGCCCTCAACTTAAGCCTGTTCAGCATGCTGGATCAGGTGACACAATGAGACCCAGTCCTCAAAGTGGCTCAGCTTGCACAGCAAAGCAACAACAATTCTCTGGGCAGACGTGCTCAACCAATTAATTATCTGTACTGAATTCAAATTGTAAGTTTTCCTGTGGTATTCCTTTTTTTATTATTAATTCAGGAGAAGTGGGCATCACTTACAAAACCAGGATTTATGCATATCCATAGGTGCCCTTGAGAAGTGGTTATGAGCTACCTTCTTCAACTGCTGGAGCCCATTGGTATAGATACTACAACAATGCTGTCAAGGAGTGCATTCCAGGATTTTGACCCAGTACCACTGAAGAATGGCAATATATTTCAAAACAGGAGAGTGAGTGGCTTAGAGGAAAATATACAGGTGTTGGTGTTCTCATCTTTCTATTGCTGTTGTCATTCTATTTGGTAATAGTTTTGTGTTTGGAAAGTAGTACGTAAAGCACCTCAGTGAATTTTGTAGTGCATCTTGTACATGGAACACACAGCTGTTACTGAGCATTGGTATTGCAGGGAGTGAATGTTTGTGGATGTGGTGTCAATCAAGCAGGCTGCTTTGTCTGGGATTGTGTCGTTTTTTTGAGTGTGGTAGAAGCTGAAGTCTTCCAGGCAAGTAGTGAGTATTCCATTACATTCCTGACTTGTGCCTTGTAGATGAGAACAGGCTTTGGAGAGTTAGGAGGTAAATTACATGCTGTGGCCATAGTATTTATAAGGCTATGAGAAAGTGAGGACTGCAGATATTGGAGATCCTGATGAAAGGCTCTTGCCTGAAATGTTGATTCTGCTGCTCCTTGGATGCTGCCTGACTTGTTGTGCTCTATTTATAAGGCTAGTCCAGTTTAATTTTTAGTGAAGGATAACTCCGAGGGCACTTACGTTGAGGGAATTTACAAGTTTTGAAACAATTTTTCTTCTTTATTTCTCTTCTCAAACTGAGTTGCACATGAGACAAACAAGGTATATGCTTCAGTCTGCTTCCATTGCTACATTTTCGTAGAACAATTTGCTTGTCTGCTGCCAAAGGGTTGCCACTCACATGAAGCGTGCCTGACTTGAAGTTTCTCACTCTTCTCACCTGTCATGTATTTGAAGAATTTACAGGCCAAATCAATTCATTTGGTCAAGTTATGAATGTACCTTCTAGAATGGAACTCAAACCTAGAGCTACTACCTCAGAGGCGGGGATGTGATCCATTGTGCTACAAGACCTCTATTATATAAATACAGCTTTTTGTTGTTTAATTTGTTGATTGCGCTTTGTGATGGTCAGTGTGCATGAGGTAATAAAAGAGAAATATTTTCTGCCTTGTCTCATCACTGAAAGTTCTTAAATCATTTAATGGAATGTGCTGAATTTGAATCTGGGATTTTCTTCCCCAAGATTTTGGAAATTATATTTTTCCTACCTTTCAAAGAACAAAGTTCCCTTTGTTGTGCCCAACAATGTTGGCAAACTTTTCTTTTGTTATGTCTTATTGGTAATCATGCCTACTGTAGATGACACCATTCCAGTTTAAAACTGTCATTGTTTATACTCAATTAGGACTGAAATCTGACTATCTGCTTAAGATCTGCAACAAAAATGTATATCTGTTTCTTTTTTTGCAGATGCTGCCTGAGGATTACATTTTAATTTCAAATTTCCAGAATAAACATTATTGTGTTTTTTTTAGGGCTGAAGTCTGTTGTGGGCATGGAGCGAAAGCACTCATCTTTCCCTCCAAGACCTTGCCCAACCTAATTCTGCAGCCTCCTCTAGCCCTCCATCACAATCTGTGTTCTTCAGACTTTTACTTCTGGTCACCTGTGCATCTCCCATCCTTTCTCTCAGTATTTATGATGGAGACATTTCTTTCTTGGTTTTGCTGTTCAGAATTCCCTTCCTGAATCCCTCACTTTGTTATCTCTCTCAGTAACTTTAAAGGCCTCCTCAAAACCATTATTTTTAATAGTTCCTTGATCAACTCAAGTTGCTAAATGTTTCACTGCTGTGAAGCCTCTTTGGTGGGCATGTTCTTTCAAGGTTCTGTACAATTGCAACTCATTGTTTTTATTGAATTTAAGAGTAAAACTCTGAGAAATTGTTGAGAAGCAATAAATGGTTTGACTAAAATGATCAAAAATGCAGCATAATGAAATAAATCAATTAAAAATTAAATTTCTATTTTTCTTCCTGTATGTTCGAAAAGTATGCAAATCCAGAACAGCAAGAAGAAGGTAGAAAGAGGTATGAAGCTCAGAAACTGGACCGGATAGAGACAAAGCAAAGGAGTGAAGATATCATCTTGCCTGCCATCAATGTGGGTAAGTTGAACATTTATTTCTTTTTTTGTAATGACTTGAGAGATCGCTGTGAGGTAATGCATGTCGAAACTTACCCAGTGGTGGTCAATGTAACACTTAACTTACCTTTGCAAGACAGAGGACAGATGAATCGCCACATTGAAAAAGATGTTCTTTGTTGTACAACATCTAAAATTGACATTTGAAGGTGTCAAAACATTTTACAGTCATTGTTCACAGTGTTCCCCACACAAGCACACTGAAATAGTGTGCAGGAGGAAGATTTCCTGAAGTCCTCACATTCAAGATCCTCAGTTCGTAAGACATGTGTATGTCTTGCCACCAAAGCCTTTGTGACCTGCCAAAAAATAGCATATGATAATGGCATGAGGTTGGGAAAACAGAGAATTTTTCTTTAGCAAAAAGCAGCAAAGTTCATTGTTTTGCAACCTGATTCCTGTCTCCATTCAGAGACAAATGTCTTGCCCCACATGCAACTTTACTTGAAATAGTTTGATTTGTGTTGATCAGTTTCATCACCAGTATTGACTTCAAAGATATTATTTATGAAGCAATTGCAATTTTAAAATGCATTTTTATATGTGTGTTGTTCTAATATACAGGAAATCATCTATTCTGGATATTTAAAGGCTTCATAATACGTAAATATGTATGCATATACAGGTGGCAGAGTGTGAAGGGTCAAAGAAACTGCAGGTGCTGGAATCCAAGGTAGACAAGTCAGCCTCAGGAGGTGGAGAAGTCAATGTTTTGGGTATAACCCTTCTTCAGGTCTCCAGGCAGCATCAGGAGGTGGAGAAGTCAATGTTTCGGGTGTAACCCTTCTTCAGGTCTCCAGGCAGCATCAGGAGGTGGAGAAGTCAATATTTCGGGTGTAACCCTTCCTCGGCTGTATCTTCGAGCCTCCTACTTGTCTACCTTGAGTGTCAAGTGTCAACCATCAAATGTAATTAAGGGGTGGTAGGTATAGGACAGATGTTTGGGGTAGATTCTTTACTCAGCGAGTCGTGAGTTCATGGAATGCCCTGCCAGTAGCAGTGGTGGACTCTCCCTCTTTATGGGCATTAAACGGGCATTGGATAGGCATATGGAGGATAGTAGGCTAGTGTATGTTAGGTGCGCTTGGATTGGCGCAACATCGAGGGCCAAAGGGCCTGTACTGTGCTGTATTTTTCTATGTTCTATGTTCTATGTAATCTCTTTTGCCAGATTCAAGTTGCCATTTACTAGTTCATATCTTGGTCAAAGATCACACCCTATGCTGTGAAAATATTACTTTAAACAATGAGGAACTTAAATAGGTAGCATTCAAATTAAATAACTCATCTTCAAATATTCCTAAGCATGATAAAATAGAAAATGAGACCAGTCATAAAATGCCTGGTGAATTCTTTTCGTTGGAGGACAGACTTCAGTATTTCATTTGCTTTTCTAAGATAGTTCAAGAATTGTAGTTCAAGGATTCCCCTTTAGAAGCTTCCATTTAATCATTTAAATTTAATCAATAAAGTGACATGGTTGAAGTATGACCTGACATTGATGTAGTTACACATCATTCCCAATACTCAGTGTCCTTGAACTAACCTTCTTTTTCTTTTTCCTTATCTCCGTAAGTGTTATCACACACAACTGAACGGCTTTATTCCCGCCATTAAATCACCAATGATATTTTTCATCTGTTTTTTTTTGTTCATTTATCTCTTTTTTCATTTTTAAAAATATGTCCAGAAATGCTCTTACACACAAATGAATGTTTTTATTCCAGAATTCAAATCATCCATTGTACTTTTTTTCATCTAATAACCACCACCAGTAACTCACCCATGTTTTCCAACTGATTAATTAATATGCAAAACCCAATAAGGACAGTGCAGACACCAAAGGTGAGGGAAAGCGAGGGAAGTGGGAGGGGATTAAAACAAAATAGAGTTAGAGGTGGTTAAACTAGATTTTTCTTCATTTTTTACAATGCTGCAAGAGCACTGAGAGCTGAGGCAGATATATTTTCTAATCCACCCTGTTCAGTGATGTTATGGCACACCTCTGGAGCAGGTGGGACTTGAATACGGATCGCCTGGCTCAGAGGTAGGAACACTACCACTGTGTCAGAAGAGCTCGATGAACTCACTTTTTTTTTCCTTTTTATATCCGGAAGTGCACCTTTTTTCACCATCACCAAATTACCCTGACATTTTCTCATCTATTAATCATCACCAGTAAATCACCCATATTTTCCAATTAACGAATTAACAATGCAAAGCATGTTAAGGGTTTGAAATAACTTTCTCCTAAAGAATTAAAACTATTTGCACCTGTAGTGTGTTATTGAAAGAAAACGAAAAAAGTAGAAGGAACTCAGAACACAACCAATTATAAACATAATTACCAGAAATTTTAGCAAGTTGATTAGATGGCTTATCTGCTGTGTTTTGTTTGAAAGCTGTAGGTCTATTTTTGAGAGGGCACGTGGGGAAAACTGCTGCCAAATGAATGATTTTGAGAAACTACAGTATGCATGCAGGGGCAGAGAGATTGCTGTACAGTATGATGATAATCTAGTTATATCATTAAGTACAAAACCACAATCTAACTAGATACACAGTGATTGTCTTGGTGATTTTTTAAAATATTAAATTGGGTTACTAGGTACATAGTTCCAATTTCTTTCCTCTCCTGACAGCATGGATGTCTTCACTATATAACAATAACTACTGGATAGTGATCAAGAATATTAACGTAGCTGATTTTCCCACCTCTACGGTGAGTTTCAGTGATATGTTTTTTAAGTTGCCGTCTGGGCTTTGCCTTTGTCTTCAGATATAGGAGCAGGATCAGTCCAGTCAACTTCTTGAGCCTGTTGCACCATTTAATTAAATCATGGTTAATTTGAGACTTAATTCCATCTGCCTGCCTTGGTTCCATAACCTTTGATATTTTCCCTAACAAAGTTCTATTAATCTCAGTTTTTGAAATTTTCAGTTGTCCTAAATACAGCAACTTTTATTTTGGCAGAGTTCCAGATTTCCACTATCCTTTGTGTGATCAAGTACTTCCTGAAATCAACCATAATGAACTCACTCAAATTTTAAGGTTATGCCCCTTTGTTCTGGGCTCTCCCACTAGAGGAAATAGTTTATTTATATCTATTCTATCAATTCATTTAATCATCTTAAACACCTCAATTAGATCACTCTTTAATCTTCTTATGTATCCTCATGAGATTTCTAAGCATTCTACTGCCTTGTTTTCAGTTAATTGTACTTTTTGCTCCACTGCTATTTCGAGTCTGGAATAGTTTGAGTTATTTGCTGCTTTATACTGTGAAATACTTGTGGTTTAGCAATGCCTTTGTATGGCATATATGACTCTAGTCAAAAAGTGAACAACACCATGTTATAGTCCAACAGATTTATTTGAAATTACAAGCTTTCGGAACTCTGTTCCTTCCTCAGGCATGGTAAGATAAGGAGGTATAAGACACAATATTGAGAGCAAAATGTTAACAACTTTAAAACTAGCTGCCCTTCTTGAATCCTTTAATCAATTAGGAGGTAGATTCCTGATTAAAATGCAAAATCTAGATTCCTTTCAAGTCTTTGTCCCTAGATAACTAAAGGTTTTATCAATGTACATGGGGTGATATCTCAGGTCAGACAATGCACTTCAGGTGTGAGGTCCCATAACATTTAGTTATGTTTAAAGCTAAGGTCCGTTTTTTTTTGATAAAAAAAAATCAATAAAACCAGACCTCAAATTAAAACATAGATTCAAAGTGGGATCTCACACCTAAAGTGCGTTGTCTCACCTGATATATCACCCCTAGTATATTGATAAAATCCTTAATTATCTAGGGACAAAGACTTGAAAGGAATCTGGACTTTTCATTTTAATCAGCAGTCCATCTCCTAACTGATTAAAGGTTTCAACAAGGGCAGCTAATTTTAAACTTGTTAACTTTTTGCTTATAAATACTGTGTCTTATACCTTCCTATCATACCATGCCTGAGGAAGGAGAAGAGCTCCGAAAGCTTATAATTTCAAATAAACCTGTTGGATTATAACGTAGTATGGTTTGATTTTCGACCTTGCCCAACCCTGTCCACATTGAGTCAAAAAGGCATCAGAACTTTTAAAATTTGGTCACAGATTTGTTAAGAGTGACTTTGGCATGGCAACATTTAGTGCTCACTCCTACATGGTATCTGGAAATGCTTGTAGGCTTCTTGAACTTTCTTGAAAGGCTCCAGTTCTTCAGGCCTAAAGCTGGCAAAGGCCAGTTTCTCAAGAGCATACCATGTCCTCTTATTCCATGCAGACTTTATCTGTGATACATCATTGTAAGGCAGGTCACTGTGATCTGTTCTGTGTTGAGTGTATCATAGCCAACAATTATAGAACTATTTTGGAATTCATGGAAGGTTTAGAAAGTTTTGGAAGCACGAGAAGGCAAAAGTATGACTTCACAAATTATGAGGCCATTGTAGCTTACCCTAAACAAAATCCATTTCTACAAGTTAGCTGTAATGTGATCTGGTATTAAGTACATTGAAATTTCCCTGTGCAATATTGTTTGCGAACACGTGTTTACATTAAATTCTTCTGTTCACGATTTTAACAAAGACACTACTCATTTATTATACATACGATAATGCCTCCAATAAAATAGATGGCGTGAGGATTTGATACAAATGTTAGCCTGACAATATCATATTGCGTAATTTCCAAACTATACGAGCTATACGAGCTGTGACCCTATTGTGTTCCTGAATGAAACGTAAAACTCACTGAAACCTCTTTACATTGGGCATCGAGAGTGTCCAGGTTTGTGTACATGCGGCTGTTATTTGTAAATGTCATTTACCAATGCTATTTTATACTCTCTTTGTTTTGGACTGCAGCAGCTACAAATTGACTAATTTCCTTACAGATTTTAATATTCCAAAGTATACTTGCATCTGAAGTATACTAAGTAGTTTTTAACTTATTTACACCAGCAGTATTTATTTTGCGCTTAAAAATTGCCTTTATTTTGCTGTCAAACGTGTCAGAGAGAAGAGGAAAATCTAGATAGAACTAAATCTGAGAGAGATTCTAGAGGTTGATTTTTGGTGCTTGTGCTGCTGAGGAGTGCCTTGTTGGACATGGATATGCTGTCCATAATTTTCCATTCAGTGTAGCTCCTTTTAAGCATGTGAACTTGGAAAATCAACCCTTGGTGAATAGAAACAAGGAAAAATGAAAATCACAGACTTGGGAAATATGTGTGTGTATTCACAAGACTTCCTCTTCCCTCTCAGCTCCCAATTTTATTTTCTCCCTCTCTCAGAAAAAGAAAAGACTTGAATTTATATAATGCCATAACAGGTGTGTTTCAGTATTGTCATGAATTCAGTAACGTGAATTAATTTGATGGCCAGTTGCTATTATTTATATCAGCAATTGGCATCCAGCTAATAGAGTTGGCTAATATGTTGGAAGAGAGGAACAACTTACAGGGAAACTTAAAGAAGTAGCGAGACAAAACAGTGGATACATTAAGGAAATGTCCATCTCCCATCAAGAAAGGAATTATGAGAAGTGGCAAATGGAGTTTAATTTAGATAAATGTGAGGTGCTGCATTTTGGGAAAGCAAATCTTTGCAGGACTTATATACTTAATGGTAAGGTCCTTGGGAGTGTTGCTGAACAAAGAGACACTGGAGTGCAGGTTCATGGCTCCTTGAAAGTGAAGTTGCAGGCAGATAGGATAGTGAAGAAGGCGTTTGGAATGCTTTCCTTTATTGGTCAGAGTATTGAATACAGGAATTGGGATGTCATGTTGTGGCTGTACAGGACATTGGTTAGACCACTGTTGGAATATTGTGTGCAATTCTGGTCTCCTTCCTGTCGAAAAGATGTTGTGAAACTTGAAAGGGTTCAGAAAAGATTTACAAGGATGTTGCCAGGGTTGGAGGATTTGAGCTATAGGGAGAGGTTGAAAAGGCTGGGACTGTTTTCCTGGAGCTTTGGAGGCTGAGAGGTGACCTTACAGAGGTTTATAAAATCATGAGGGGCATGGATAGGATAAGTAGACAAAGTCTTTTCCTGGGGTTGGGGGAGTCCAGAACTAGGGGGCATAGGTTTAGGGTGAGAGAGGAAAGATATAAGAGAGACCTAAGGGGCAACTTTTTCATGCAGAGAGTGTACGTGTGTGGAATGAGCTGCCAGAGGAAGTGGTGGAGGCTGATACAATTGCAACATTTAAAAGTCATCTGGATGGGTATATGATTAGGAAGGGTTTGGAGGGATATGAGCCAGGTGCTGGCAGATGGGACTAGATTGGGTCGGGCATGGACGAGTTGGACTGAAAGGTCCTTTTCCATGCTGGACATCTCTATGACTCTATAAATGCTAAGTTTATTGAAGATACAACAGATAATATAAGTAGAACTATAAATGGCAATGTGAATTGTTTGGGCCAAATTTCCTGTTTGTTTTGTGTATTCTTGCTATTTATTGCTTTAGCAAATTAACCCATTGTTAATTTGGCAGAGGAATGCCATGTGCATATGTTAAACATTCATTCATTATTTTTTGATATTTTCTAGCCACTTATTTCTTATTTCTTTGTACTATAGTCCACTGGAACACAGGAGGACATGCAAACTACAGAGACCTTTCTACCACATTTACAGTTAATTTAAATTAGTTCAAAATATAAAGAATGTTTTATTCATGGAAGTGAAATATTTTTAATTTCTAGCTAGTATAAAAGATAATACCACATAAAGGATTCATTTCCCTTGAACTACATTAACTTTAGTTTGCTTTTTTCCTTTTTATTGTATCCCCTGGCAGACCGACAATCTAAAGGTAAGCTTTGCCTCATTCTACTGTTAACAGTTCTTTGAATCTCCCTTGTACAATTACTGCTAATCGACAGTTTACTTCTCAAGTTTCAAGACCTTGGACCAATCTTGTATGTGAATATTGCTGCATATTTTGAATGAGAAATTATAAAAAATATATATACAATTTTTCTCCACAAAACATAGGGCGTTCAGAATTTTGATGTTCTGTGTTATTGCTGTTACCTATGCAAGGAACTATAGCAGTAATGGAAGCCACCAAGGAATGTTTGACCATTGGGCTGATATCAGTACAACAGTGAATGGAAAGTATTGGTTCTCCTGTAGGAACAGTAGCAGTTCTTATTGAGAAACGAAGGTGAAGGGCCAAGGATGTGTAAAGGACACCACCACTATTGAAAGAATTAACATAAAGAACTACCGGTTAGGTTGTGCAAAGTAGGAGAGTCATTCTTGAATTTTCTACACACCTGGCAGATGATTAGGAGTACAATTAGCAGAACACTGAATGTTCTCACCATTTGCCCTGTTGTATACAATAATGTGTAGTCCCAGAGAATAACTGATATATAGTCCCAGTGGACAGAGTACAGAGAAATTAATACCTGGAGGCAGAGGAATGCATCGGAATACTTCAACATTATAGAAATAACAACTTTGCAATTGATTCCAAGAATATGGGATAGTTTGACACACTAATGAGATCCTCCAAAGACCTATATGGGCTTGACACTACTTAATTTTAAATGTTGGTAAGCCACTGGTCAAATAATAATCAGTCTCCTAACATTATTGTGAAGAATGGAACAACGCATATTTGCAATTCCCAAGTGAACAATGTGAGTTTCCACTTACAACATGCTTTGTGCCCAACGCTTTTTTTGTACAACTTATGTAGTTGGAAACATTTTGTTTGTTTTTTTTTTGTGAATTACGTATTTTCTCATAGTATGGGGCAGCAGGGTGGCTCAATGATTAGCACTGCTACCTCACAGTTCCAATCCCGTCTCGGGTGACTGTCTGTGTGGGTGTTCTTGATGTGCTCCAGATGCCTCCCACAGTCCAAAGATATGCAGGTGAATTGGCCATGCTAAATTGGCCATAGACTTCAGGGATGTGTCAGTGTGGTGCATCAGTCAGGGGTAAATGTAGAGTAATAGGATAGGGAAATGGGTTTAGGTGGGATACTCTTTGGAGGATCAGTGTGGACTTGTTGGGCTGAAGAGCCTGTTTCCATACTGTAGGGATTCTATGATTCTATGAGTATGAGAGACCCTCTGTCATATGGCTGATGGTACTTTATTCTATTAGAATAGTGTATCCATAATGTATTCTAGTAGACATTTTATAAAACGTGTAAGCTATCTTTATGGCCTCTGATCATGATGACATTTTGTGCTAAATTGTTCTCTACTCTTGATACACAGTGGCTTGTAGATCATAATTCCTGGAAGAGTTGGCTCATTTTATTTTCATTTTACTCCTCATCTGAATGCAGTCACAGTAAAGGTCCATCCCCATTTTGACCCAACGATCTCAGACAACAAGGAAAAAAAGCCAGTGGTTTCCACACTTCAGAACAGACACTGGAACTCTGGTTATCCAGCCTATGCAGGATTAGCCCCTGAAGCTTCAGTTTTTAATTGCCTAAAACTCCATTCATTCTGCTAATCATCTGAATTGTTTTGAATCTTGGCTCTGGTAAGATGGAAAGGACTACTGTCTCATTGGCATATTTAAATGCTAAATCCACCAGTCACAGTGCTGCAGATTTGAATTGCCAGATCCACAAATGTATGCATGGTTTGTTAACTTATGTTAGACCCACAGAACTCCATGAGTGAACATGAGTAGCCCATGAAGCCAGGCTAACCTTTTTTTTGAGCATCCAACATCAAGTATTACTAGACTTTAAATAGGTTTCCTGCCTTGAGGAAGAGACATATTGAACTTGAAACATTAAGTCAGTTTCTTTCTCTGATTTACTGCAACATTTTGCTTTTGTTGTTCGATTCGACTCTGAATCAAGTGAGGGTGATTTAAGTCTGAAGAAGATCATTGTAATAATACACACTCTGAATGGATTCAGTAGTTCACTTTTCATATCAAATCCTTTTAGATAATATTCGAACACTTCAGGCCATAATCAACTATTTATAGGTGACGTCACTATGGGAACTCTTATTTACAAGAAATGCAATACACTCACTTATGGTGTTTACCTAAATTAATTTGTCTGTTTTTATTTTTGCTTTTAACTATCTGGAATTTTACTTAGTTTGGGACAAGGTTAGGCGTTTAGAGCTATTGCAAATATTGTAAAAGATAATTTAATTTCACTTAAAACCTATTAAAAGAAACAGTCTTACATGTAAATTCAAATTTGATTTTCTCATAAAGAAGATTGATAGTTAACAGCATTAGCATTTTAAATCTCAGTATGCTCCCAACTTGTGGCAGAACTGGATAGGACAGGTGCTGATTGATAGTAAATGATAAAGAAGGGCAATGAAAATTAATCAAAACAAAATTGAAGAAATTATACCTATTTGCTACCCAGTTTATCTCAAACTGTGTGTTTGTGAGCCACATTCCTTTTTCTGTTAGATATGTTTGATGGTTGTTTCTTAGAAGAAACTTAAATTAGCAGGAACTGGATAACTGGATAATTGAAATTATAAATTGTGAGCATAAAAAATAAATGCATGTAAATTAAGGAATATGCCCAGCCTGCTGTATTTACATATTCTTTCCCTCACTTCCATGCAAGTCATGGACTTTTAACAATAACAATTGAATGAAGAGTGCACTGAGTGCTGTCTCAGCCCCCTCCACAGCCTCTGCTACCATTCCCACACCTTGACTGCCAAGCCAAATATCTCTTCTGTCACAACTCTATACTGCCTTCTAGTATCTCTGATTTCTTTTGTTGCCCTTTCTGAACTTGTCTTCCCCATGAAATCCACCTCATTTCCCCTTAACTACTGACCACCCAATTGTCCTTTTCAGTTCCCTTGTAAGTTGACATTGTAAGTGGTTTCCTCCTCTTTTAAAGCAACCATAATCTTACAGCCTCCTCCCTAAAAGCACACTATCACCCTTGCCTCATAAACCCTTAAATGGGTTCTCACTTCCAAATATGTATCCAACTTGCCCTCAACTCCTAGTTTGAATTCTACAGACAGCTTTCTACTTCTGCCATTACACCAAAACATGGGATTTTATGACTGTGGCTATGTCGCTTATCCTTGTCTTCCATGATCTATCTTCAGCAGCTGAGACAGTTAATCAAACCATCCCGTTTTCCATTGTCCAGATCTTTGGAACTGTCTATGCTTGGTTCAGTTATGTTGTGCAAGCTTATGGTCACCTTTCTTAATCCCTGCTTTGACACTCATTTTATTGATTGTTCTGCCGTGAAGCAGTTTGGTGTATTTTAATATTGCCTGTTGCAAAATTCAACAAAATTTGAAAAATCATTAAAATCTGTGTCGCAAAGGAAATCTTATATCCTGATGTAACATGTGATCCACACGCAAAACAAATGGGTAAAGATCTTTATCCTGGCTGGTTAAAACAAAAGGGCTTTATTGTGTTCGACTGGGACAACACTACTATTATAGGACAAGCCAAACAGAGAACAGCCAGGGAATTCCTAGATGCATGGCACTCATCCACAGGTTCTATCAACAAACACATCAACCTGGACCCAACATACTGGCCACTGCAGCGGACAGCTGGAACTGACAACCGGAAGCAGCAGAGACAAACCACTATAAATGCCGGAGGAAACATCACAGAAGCGCTTCACAGGAGGCTCCCAAGCACTGAGGATGTCACCTAGACAGGGGACGAAACGTCTGCAACACAAATTCCCAGCTCGGCGAACAGAACCACAACAACGGTTTTATTGTGTGTTGAGGAGAAATTACATTTGAGTCTATGTCTTATCCAATTCATTAGTTTTGGAATTTGTGAAACTGCACTATCCTGACTAACTAGACATTTGAATGAGCAGTTCCACAATAGAGGAAGGTCTTCATGTGAATTTTTGTTTGCAAATTCCATTCTCTTCAGAAAACTCTGATTCTCAAAGTATGGCACTATGCTGATAGCCAGTTGGTACTTTGCCCAATTGACCATGCTTCATATCCTGAGGCGAGACATTAATTATTGCCAGGAATTTCAATTGTGAATGTTATAATTGAACTAGATGTCCTCATTTGACTTCTACACAAATGCACTTCACTGTTGAGCTAAGCAGAGTAGACGCAGCTGATTTTAACCAATTCCAATTTAAATCAGTTGAACGTAATTGGGATGCTATCTTGCCAAATGTCAACTCGCACAACTGCAATCTTATCCCTGTCTGGCCTTTTGATTCAATATCTCACTGGTCAGTACATTTACTCATTCAGTCATTTGTTTTGATATGAATTTAAAATGGGTGTGACAGTGAAACACAGCAATAGAGCCCTAATCTTTAACCTTACTACCCTTTGGAATGGATGATTCATTATTTTGGTCAGAAGTTACCTTGATTTCCATCCTGTTCATTTTAATAGGACAAAATCAGACAAGTTGTACAATAGATGGAAGATTGATCAGTTCCACGAGGTCTCCCTTGAGATGACAGATTTGAGAATTACTTCCTCAATAACAGGCATTTGAGAGTTGGAAGAATTCTGTATTTATACTGGTGTTTTGATACAAAGTGATACAGAAACACAAAGGCAAAAATATGGAAAGTTTATACCACCAGTAAATGAATTCATAACAAGTGTATAAATTTAGAATTGGTATTGGATGCTTGAAATAATGGTTAAAAGTAATATTTTTATCTCAAAGAAACTTGGAATATTTCAACAACTAATGACTACTAAAGCTGAGGAATTCAGACAATTTAAGTGATATCTTTTTTAAAGTCT
Source organism: Chiloscyllium plagiosum (assembly GCF_037043375.1). Classification (NCBI taxonomy): domain Eukaryota; kingdom Metazoa; phylum Chordata; class Chondrichthyes; order Orectolobiformes; family Hemiscylliidae; genus Chiloscyllium; species Chiloscyllium plagiosum. Next base: position 12,604,690 of record NW_028270175.1, read on the forward strand.
GTCCATTTAATAAACAACCTGGGAAAAAGCCGAGAAATGGAATAAGAGTGCCAGTGTACAGCTGACCAGAACACAGATACGATGTACCCAACCTGTAACCAAATATCTTTAATTTTTTCAACTTTTGTCTGACTTAAACACTTGTGAAATATATTTCATTTTGTTGAAGGTGCTACATAAATGAAATTTGTTGCATTTAATTCCATTTCTCTGCATGAGGATAGTACTGCACTGAAGAGTGTCTTCAGTTGATGAATTGACAAGCAGATTGTGAATATGATGGCACTGTTGGTGTAAAGTGAATTGGAGGTCACCTTGCTGATTGACCAAATAATCCAATTTTGCTCAAACTTATAAAGAGTGTATTTCTGTTGCAGTTTCAATGATCAAGTATTTTTCTGTTACTGTCTTCTATTACAGAGCCATATACTGTAGGATACAGCCAATCTAGTCTGATTCACCTTGTGGGACCATCTGACTGTGCCCTCCATAAATTTGTTCAAGGAGGTAAGGTACCACTATGTCTGATGATCTGAACTCAGTATCTATGCTGCTTGATAACTGCTCCTTTAGCCCTGTAAAGGCTGAAGGTATAAATACAACTCTTGATTTGTGCATGTATGGACAACTGGAGGGTTTCTATCAGAGATCTGATCATATCATCTTGCATTAAGACATGGCTTTGACTTATAGAATTTCCATTGTTCAGCATTTTGTTTAGCATTGTAAAATGTTTCATTGGAGCAAAGGGTTTATTTAGCTTCATTGTGTGAATCATTATCAATTTCTTTTTAAAGCATGACCACTATTACTAATAATCTTCAGAGGCTTTGCTTCTAATGTGGGGTATCTCTTGCTGAGAACAAAAGTTAGAGGAAAGCTGCAAGTCAGGTATGCTAACCTTGAGTGAGCAGAATGCAGAGAAATCCTTTCTCAGAGGGAGTAAATTTGGCTTGGAGTTAAAAGAAAATGAAGTGCTGAAGTAATTGTATTTGTACAACACACAGTATCACCACTATCACAAGTATAAATATGGCTAGTTGTTACAGATGAACTGACGTGCCAATAATCATGCCTTACTGTTTCATAATCCAAAATGCACAAAGTCCTAATTTGACACCAAAGTGACTAATTTGCCTGAATGACTGCTATTCAAGAAAAAAAATCCAACCAGATTCATTTTTAACAGAAACTACTTCTATTTATTGAAACACACTTAATTTTAACAAAATGCAGAGAAAAGAAAGATTTCCTAATCTATTACTCTGCATTTGAACTATACTGTTTCAAAAACACCTAACGACATAGAGTCATTCATGATTAAGATAAACAAATGACAAATGGTTGACAAAAAATGGAACCATGAATGGAAAAAGAATGTAGAAAATTGTGAAGATCAAAAGTTCATATTTCAAGAATGGGTTATACTGTCATCTGTAAAGCTTTCTTTATTTCAATAATTGATCCCATGGATCTAGATCTTTTCTTGTTAGAATTCTTTGTTCTAGGTTTGTTGGCTTTACTGTCTTTTTGTCCACATGAACAAAGAGGAAGAGATAAATGCTTTCAATTTGCGGCTCTGGATGTTTTTCCTGTCTCTGCTGCCCAGGCATTTACAACTTTGTAAAACTCTTAAATTTAGCCAATCTGAAGGCTGTCATCAGGCAGAATTATCTTAATTCAAAAGAAATTGGTGTTGCTTGTCTCAAATTCCCTCCTTCAGTGCTTCAAAAAGCAACATTGTCTGGAGTAGCCAAAAATATGTAACATTTTATTTTCAAGTTACAATTCTGTCCTAGTATTTTAGCTATATTGCAATATAGCCTCCGTTATGGTTTATAGTCCCTAAAAATTGAACAAAAAGTGTGGTCCCCTAATAATAATAAGAAATATAATGCTTTATTAGAATGGATGAACTTGAATTGCTCGTGACTACATAAGCTATCACAACCAGTTTATCAAGCTGATGGATTTGCGTGTAAAATGATCAGTTATGAATGCATTAATCAGAATGATGATGTCATAGAGGTTACCAGCAGCTTTTACATATTGTTTAGATGCAATTTGACATTGGGTGCCTCAGTGAATTTCGGATAGTATTGACAGATTTACCCTGAAGACTAAAGAACCTGTTGTAACTTACACAATATACCGATGAGCTAAATCTGAGCTTTTCTGTCTCTGGAAAGTTAGTTGCCTAACCTTAACACCTCTGGCTGTACATAAATCAGGCTGTTAGTTTCTTTACAGAAGCATGGAAAAAGCACTAAGACAAGTTTCCTTGGGATTGTTGGATGGTATCTCATGTTGCTGATCAAACCAAGAGACTGATATTTTGCTTGTATTCATTACTGTGGCCAAAATTGAGCAGCTCATTCTTATTGCTTAAGACAAATGGGAGGGTATTTAGAATAAATGTTTCATGATAAAAAGCCCTGTGAGCGGGTGGGTAGTCTTAAGGAGAAATATGTTTTGTTGAAAGCACCCTTCCATTTTCTAAGAGAAAAGAATAGTCTCATGAGAAGATTGAATGATGGCTGTTTTAAAAAAGATCCATCAGTTTGATTCTTGGTATGGAAATCCTTAACTCAGATCCGCGATATCCTTGAAGAGCGATTGATTGGAAAGAGTTTGATAGTTGAACAGACCTCTATTTAACTTCAGCAGGAAGACCTCAGACAGTGGTCTTTCCTCACTTAACATGGCAGCAGTCGCCCTAAGCTTCAGTGTGTCCCTCAGCATGTAGTCCTGGACCTTAAACGTTCTATCACACAGGTTTCTGAAGGCCTCAAGACTGTCAATAGATCTGAAGTTGTGGCCCCTGTTGTTCTAGTACAGCAGTTTTGGAATACAAAGCAATACACCCAAATGTTGTTTTCACTGCAATGGTCTAATGTAGAAATATGACTTGAGTATAATATCAACTATTAAAAAAGAAAATCAAAGAATGAAAGAACCTTCCCAGAATAAAACCAAAATACTGTGTATACTGCAAATCTGAAATAAAAACAGAAAGTGCTGGATCTGTTCAGCAGGTCTGGCAGCACGTTTAGAACGAGAAACAGAGTTAAAGGATGGAATCTTATCGGGACCTGAATGACATGAGCTATGGCGCAAAATCTGAGAGAATCACATGACATGCCTGGTGAGGCCCTCCTCACATGTTGCATTTTCTTCTCGAATCCCAGGAACTAAGACAGGATTCTCACTAGAGAGTTATGTTTATTAGTGGGAATTATTGCTTGTTATCACATCCACTAACACTGAATCTTGCTTCATTGATATACAGGTTCTTTTTTTATCATAGGTCAAGTAGAAACTAGAAGCTGAGAATCCCTAATATGAAAGCCTGGGCAGGTACCTGGCGATTTCAGCTCTTATTTAATTCCAAAATATACGTTATTCATAAAAATATCTTTATATATGTATAGGTGCACACACATAGTCACAAACAATATCTAGATTAGAGTGGTGCTGGAAAAGCCCAGCAGGTTAGGCAGCATCCGAGGAGCAGGAAAATCGACGTTTCGGGCAAAAGCCCTTCACTTACTTTTGCCTAGTCACAAACAAAGTTTGGTTCTGAACGACAGTATATCAAGGAAGCAAACAAACACTGGAGATTGACTGTATCTAAACAACCCAAAGACATCTCTTACTTGAACCAGACTATATTTACAGAGGAGCTGAAAATGTGTTGCTGGAAAAGCGCAGCAGGTCAGGCAGCATCCAAGGAACAGGAGAATCGACGTTTCGGGCATAAGCCCTTCTTCAGGAATGAGGAAAGTGTGTCCAGGAGGCTAAGATAAAAGGTAGGGAGGAGGGACTTGGGGGAGGGGCGTTGGAAATGTGATAGGTGGAAGGAGATCAAGGTGAGGGTGATAGGCCGGAGTGGGGTGGGGGCGGAGAGGTCAGGAAGAAGATTGCAGGTTAGGAAGGCGGTGCTGAGTTCGAGGGATTTGACTGAGACAAGGTGGGGGGAAGCGAAATGAGGAAACTGGAGAAATCTGAGTTCATCCCTTGTGGTTGGAGGGTTCCTAGGCGGAACTTGAGGCGCTCTTCCTCCAACCGTTGTGTTGCTATGGTCTGGTGATGGAGGAGTCCAAGGACCTGGATGTCCTTGGTGGAGTGGGAGGGGGAGTTGAAGTGTTGAGCTACGGGGTGGTTGGGTTGGTTGGTCCGGGTGTCCCAGAGGTGTTCTCTGAAATGTTCCGCAAGTGGGCGGCCTGTCTCCCCAATATAGAGGAGGCCACATCGGGTGCAGCGGATGCAATAGATGATGCCCCCATCCGTCCCCAGCCCCATCCTACCCTGCACCCTGCCCGCCCCTAACTCTGTCCAACACAACCCCCCCAACACTGCACCCCGCCCCCCCCAACCCCATCTAACACCGCACCCACCCCCTCGCCCTTCCTCCAAACCCATCCAACATTACCTCCCCTTCCCCTACACTCCACAAATCTGTCTAACGCTGTCCCCTCCCTCCAAACCTGTCCAACAGCCTGCACTCCTGTCCGCCCAACCCCCTCTGGGTCAGCCGGACTGGATACCAACAACAAGACTGCTGCTTCTGCTGCCTTTTCGGTGGTGAATCTCCAAATAGCATGCACGTACACACACACACACACACCGTTTTATTGACAGGTTCCATTGTACAGGACAATGTGGCAAGATTGTTTGAGGAAGGGGGGGGTTTAGGGTACACCTCTGTGTAGAACTCCAGGGAAAGTGTAGAGGGGGAGAGAGGGTGGGAGGTCAGTCATTTGGAGATGGTGTCTGGGCTCCCATCGATGTCCAGGACTGTTCTCAGCAGCATTTCAGGAAGCTAAGTTCACTTTTAGTCATTGTAAACAAAAGACCCGATCAGTTCAAAACATATCTTTGATGTAATGTTTCGAGATTCCTTTAGATAATCCGATATTCACACAATTGATATTCAGATAATCAAGGTTCCTCTGTACATGCATTTGAGGCACCAGAGAGTTTGTTTATTAAACAGATCCCCATTTAACTTCAGCAGGAAGACCTCAGACTGTAGCTTTCCCCATTGCACCTTACTGCAGCTGCCCTAGGCTTTAGTGTGTCCCTCAATACGTAGTTCTGGACTTTGGAATGTGCCAGTCTGCAACACTCAGTTGGTGTCAACACCTTGTTCTGGAAGACCAACAAGTTTCGGGCAGACCAAAGAGTGTCTTTTATCAAGCTGATGGTCGTCAAGGCACAGTCAATGCTTGTCCCTGCGTGTGGCCTGGGGAACAGACCGCAGAGCACAGAGTCCTGCGCCATGGAGCTGCTAGGGACAAACCTCGACAAAAACCACCGTATCTTTCTCCAAACTTCCTTTGCAAAGACACATTACAGCAGGAGATGTGTGACAGTCTCAACTCCCCCACAGCAGTTTTGATGGGCAGCATTGACTGATCGGGCATGCAAGAAGGAACACTCAGGTAGTGAGATCTTCTCACCACCAGCTAAGTAATGTCTTGTCCTTGTTGGAAAGTTCTGATGATGAGGCATTCTGCCAAATGACTGACAGTCTGCTCAGGCAACCACATGACCTACTCCTCCACATTGCAAACTTGGAAACTGGGCACCAACATTTAAGCATATGCTCCATGAGCAGTGGTTGCATGTACCCCACATTCGTGTACACAACCATCGAAGAAATATGAACTTCACTACGACACCATTGAACATGAACAATCTGTATTCTTAATGTTTTTGCACTGAAATGTTGCACTTTGGGGTGCGCCAATAACTATCATAGCAACTTTGTTGTAAATATATTTTGCATGCAGGGACAGGCATACAGCTCATGGATTGGACCAGAGTGCATCTCAGGGCCACCAGTTTATTCCCAATAGCATTCATTCACTTTGCACCTACCTAGATGATCACAGCATCCCTTATCTTCGCTTTCACGCTTTGCTCCCTCAGACAGAGTTTAAAGGCTCACAGAACTGCTGCAGAGCTTTGCTTTCTAGTGTGTACACAAAGCCAGATAACATGCCATGTAGCTCGGCAATTATGGGTGGAGGGGGTGGACATCTTACTGTACAGCTCATTTATATGTCAATCTCACAGTTGCACCATGTTCCAGCAGTCTACAGAGCCAACACATTGCATATGATGCAAGCAAATGGCCATGTCTCAAAGTCCAGAGAGGCACCTGTCAGTCAGTGGCAACATTGTCAAGAGTATGGTCTCATGGCTTATACTTTCCAGCTAAGTTGCTCAAGGGCTGGGCCATGGTTAGTCTGGGTAGTCTGTCAATTGAAAATCAAGGGGTGAAGTGTTTATCAGAACCAGTACTATGGAAGGGTGACTACAGAACCTAATTATAGTCATTGTAGCCAGAAGGCTGGAATGTTGAGGGGGAAGTGATGAGGGGGCAACTCAGTGTGCAAGGAGGGGGTACAGTCCAGCATGGAAGGGACAGGTAGCATGCAGGATGTGTGGTGTTGGCGGTTATCAATACCTTGGCTTCAGGGAGGGAAAATTGTACTACCGGACTTGGCATGTCAACTTGATATGGTTGGGGGTGTGAGGGAAGATAAGAAAATGCAGAGCCATGGGCTGTGTGGGAACTTGGGGAGGTACAACGCCTATAGGGTTGAAGGGGAGGACTATCTTGAAGAGCATATTTCTGTTTAGGGATTCACCTACATGGAAGGGCAGAGTCTGGAATACACTGTTTGTGGAGCACCCCAGTTGCCTTGCATCATTCTGTAACTCAGAGGTCTACAGTGGAAAAGAAGATGCCCAAAATGTGGGTCAGGGGACTTCAAGTCTGTGCAATGTGAGAACTTTCAAAGGGCAATGATAATGATAATGATCATTATGCACACACTTAGGCATTGAAGGTCAAGAAGCCCACCTCCTTGCAATGCATTCTCCCTGACTGTTAGACACTTGCATGCTATGTGCAATGCAAATCTTTTGCTCCATCTTTTGCTCACCCACACAGACCCTACTATCTGTTATACAATAACAATGTCTGCATCTGGAATCCCCACGATTAGATTAGATTACATTACATTTCATTTCAGCGTGGAAACAGGCCCTTCGGCTCAACAAGTCCACACCGACCCGCCGAAGCGCAACCCACCCATGCCCCTACATTTGCCCCTTACCTAACACTACGGGCAATTTAGTATGGCGAATTCACCTGACCTGCACATCTTTGGAGTGTGGGAGGAAACCGGAGCACCCGGAGGAAACCCACGCAGACACGGGGAGAACGTGCAAACTCCACACAGTCAGTCGCCTGAGGCGGGAATTGAACCCGGGTCTCAGGCGCTGTGAGGCAGCAGTGCTAACCACTGTGCCACCGTGCCGCCCCTACTTGACTACTTGAATTCCCTAACTATCCTTCCTCAGCAATAGCCACAATAAACCATCCATCTTTACCGTTAGCAGATAGACTATGGTCCACTTCTTGATGCCTGATGCCTGGACAGGCCATCCTGGCTGATCATTCTGTGGAGCTTCCCATTGATTTATTGTACTCTTTGGTCTGCTTACACTGACATATTGGGCTGACCATGGCGCACTCCCTGTACCGTAGAGGTTCAGATCTGCAGACTGCCCTGAGTGGCTAACTGATTATGTCCACTCCCCTGGATTGATGTTGGAGTGCCCTTGACTCAGCTCATGGAACCCTCCTGACTGAAGGAGTTTCCCTTGATTTGATTGAGGATTACTCCCTAAAGAATTTGAGACAAGGCCATCTGGTTGATGAATATGCAGTGTGCTGGGCATGCTAGTGGCTCATGTTACAAGTGTGAGATTTAAGTAGTACAATGACCATCAACATTTCCACTCCCTTGTGCTCAATGTCACTGTCCGTAGAGGAAGATCATATGTGTGCTCACTGCCTGTAAAATGTGCCTGAGATGCTGATGAAGACTACTCAAGATGGAGGAGCAGAAGAGCAAGTGGCAATCTGGAATTGCCAGATGTCTGCTCACACTTACACATCAGGAATTAGTTAAAAATCACACAACACCAGGTTATCGTCCAACAGGTTTATTTGGAAGCACCAGCTTTTGGAGCACTTTTCCCTCATCAGGTGGTCACCTCTACGTCATATCAGGAATTGTCATTGTCTAATTTCTGTCCAGTATGCAGGAGAATGGAAAACTGCATATAAGTGAGGTGAGATTAGGCAATAATAATATATGTGCACATGGATACAAATAGCCTTTCACACTTACTAGTGAGATTCTCATCTTGTTGTGCAACATCTGGTTGGAGATTGGACATTTTACTGTTGACATGAAGAATCTTATTATTGCTAATCTCTCACTATTTTCCCAGCTTTTTTGCCAATGCTGATATCATTCAAGGGGTCAGGAAGATTCTGCCCATAGAGAACTTTCTTGGTAAGCAGTGGATTGCCATCAGTAGGAAATATTTTACAGTACTAAGCTATTAGTAGCCACTTGGAAAAATCCACACTGCTCAATTCTGCATCATAATTAGAGAATCAGATGTTCTATATAAAGACTGTCTCCATGCCAATTAATGATCCTGTGCAGATCTGAATCCTATTCCTGATTCATTCCCTTGTAACTTGTCATATATTGCTTCAAATGTTTAGGTTACCCTTCTATAATGTTGTAACTGACACCATTTATGATAGTGCATTTCATGTCCCAATAACCCATTTTTTGAAATCAAAGCCTTCTAATCTGCCCTAATCCTAAATTTTGCTTCCATTTTAGGAATTCAACAAAACATGGAAATAATGTTTCGTAACCTCTTTAAATTCTTGAAAACATTGAAAATTTAGATCCATCTCGCAACTTTCTCTCAATAAGGTTGCAATCAATTGCTGATAAATGAGACTTAAAAGATGAGAAAAACTCATAAATGTAATTCATGGAAAGCGAAAGATTTCCTAACCTTTAAAAAGAATCATATATGAATTTCATATCTCTGCATCTTGGTGAGTATGTATTTTAGATTCCATAGACTGGAATAATCAGACAAAAAAAAGGGAAAGGGCTGGCATTTGTAGCCCATATCTATTTACCCTTGAACAGAATAGCCATTTCAATAAACAGTTAAGAGTCAACCTCACTGCTATGGGTTTGAAATCACATGTTTTAGATTAGATTACTTACAGTATGGAGACAGGCCCTTCAGCCCAACAAGTCCATACCGACCCTCCGAAGAGCAACCCACCCAGACACATTCCCCTACACCGACCACTACAAGCAATTTAGCATGGTCAATTCACCTAACCTGCACATTTTTGGACTGTGGGAGGAAACCGGAGCACCTGGAGGAAACCCACACAGACATGGGGAGAATGTGCAAACTCTGCACAGACAGTTGCCTGAGATGGGAATTGAACCCGGATCTCTGGAACTGTGAGGTAGCAGTGCTAACCACTGTGCCACCGTGCTGCCCATGTCGTCAAATAAGGTAAGAACAGCAAATTTCTGTCCCTAAAGGACATCAGTGAACCTGATGAGGTTTTATGACAATCAACAATGGTTATGTGGCCACCATTAGACTAGCTTTAAATACCAAATTTTATTGAATTCAAATTACACCATCTGCTATGGTGGAATTCAAACCCATCTACCCAGAACATTAGCCTGGACTTCTGGCTTACTAATCCAGTGACTATGCCACTGCTTCCTCAACTACATTCACAAGTGGGAACATGAGGGTGGCTGTCTCCTTTGGTGTCCTCATATCTCCCTGATTTACTTACTCTCAGAACAGGAACAAGGCTTTTGGCCAGGAAAATCTATCTCCACGTTTGGCAATTGATATATTCACCTCCAGTTTCAATAATTGTTTTTGCAAAGCTTTGATTATTTTCCTTGTTAAGAAATCTAGGAGACCCATAACAAAGGGAAACATTAAATGTAAAAATAATCAGATAAAAACCAACATAAATCACACGAGTGATTAGGCACTGCCAAGCTTTAAAAGTCTGGAGATATAAGGGGAAATGGGAGGATGAGAAAGATGTGGAGTTCCAGGATTTTAAAGTCCTGGGAGAATAGGAGATTCCCAAGCGTCAGTGACATAATGGCTAAAAGTTCACCTTCTGTCAGAGAAAGTGGGCGGCAAGTAATGGTGACAGAGAAGCTAAATACTGGAGACTATTTCTGTGGAATGAAGCCATGATGGACCAGTAGTCAAGCACAAGGATCTTAAAATATACTCACTGGGGCACAGGGCCAAGGCAGCTGTACTCAAAAATCATCATAACAAATGTTAAACCAAGTGTGCATTTTCCTTGTTGTGTATTTTGCATAACGAGTTGGTGTTGGTTCACTTCCACTTTATTTGTTTGCAATAAAATGCTTATTATTAAAGGCTCCACTAGGTAGGCAGGCAGAATTTTCACTGATGCATTGTCGATGCACCAGAGCACAATTTACCTTTATTGTGACACCACTACAAAGGTAGGTAGCCTTTGTTTATTTCAAATAGATTGAAGTTAACAGTTTGTAAAAAAAAAAGCATAACAAAACGTGGTGTTATGACAGCCAGACAGTTGAACCAAATGATCGAAATAATGTAATAACATTGAGTCAAGGTACAGATCATAGAATCCCTACTGTGTGGAAATAGGCCATTTAGCCCATCAGGTCCACATTGACCCTCCCACCCAGTCCTTAGAACTTAGAACATTACAGCGCAGTACAGGCCCTTTGGCCCTCAATGTTGCGCCGCCCTGTCATACTAATCTGAAGCCCATCCCACCTACATTATTCTATGTACGTCCATATGCCTGTCCAATGACGACTTAAATGCTTGGCGACTGTCCTTGGCGAATCTACTACTGTTGCAGGCAAAGCATTCCATACCCTTACTACTCTCCGAGTAAAGAAACTACCTCTGATATCTGTCTTATACCTATCTCCCCTCACTTTAAAGTTGTGTCCCCTCGTGTTTGCCGTCCCCATACTTGGAAAAAGGCTCTCCCTGTCCACCCTATCTAACCCTCTGATTATCTTGTATGTCTCTATTAAGTCACCTCTCAACCTTCTTCTCTCTAACGAGAACAGCCTCAGGGCCCTCAGCCTTTCTTCATAAGACATTCCTTCCATACCAGGCAACATCCTAGTAAATCTCCTCTGCACCCTTTCCAAAGCTTCCACATCCTTCTTATAATGCGGTAACCAGAACTGTACACAATACTCCAAGTGTGGCCATACCAGAGCTTTGTACAGCTGCAGCATAACCTGGTTCCGGAACTCAATCCCTCTATTAATAAAGGCCAAAACACTGTATGCCTTCTTAACAACCCTGTCAATCTGGGTGGCAACTTTCAGGGATCTGTGTACATGGACACCGAGATCTCTCTGCTCATCTGCACTCTCAAGAATCTTACCATTAGCCCAGTACTTTGCATTCCAATTACTCACACTTGTCCACATTAAACTCCATTTGCCACCTCTCAGCCCAGCTCTGCATCCTATCTATGTCTCTCTGCAACTTACTACATCCTTCACAAAACCGTGCTGACTGTCCCTGACCAGATTTTTCTTTTCTAGATGGTTATAAATCCTATCTCTCATAACCTTTTCCAACACTTTACCAACAACTGAAGTGAGACTCACTGGTCTGTAATTACCAGGGTTGTCTCTACTACCCTTTTTGAACAAGGGAACCACATTTGCTATCCTCCAGTCCTCAGGCACTATTCCTGTAGAAAATGATGATTTGAAGATCAATGCCAAAGGCTCGGCAATCTCTTCCCTTGCTTCCCAGAGGATCCTAGGATAGATCCCATCCGGCCCAGGGGACTTGTCTATTTTCACATTCAATCAGCCATTCTACCTCTGTATTCGCAACACAAAAATGAAAACCTTTAAAGGCTCTCAAATTGACCCTGATAATTCCTAACTAAACTTTTGAATATCAATTCCAGACTTTGTAAAGAATCCAGACAGGACATAAATTTGTAACCGAAACAAAAAACTCAGCAACAGTAACTTTTGTCGAGCAATCTAATTGGTTTATTCTATAAACTCAAAAACCTTTGTTTTTTTGCTCCATTCGCACAAAAAACAAATGGACACAGTTAGAAGACAAATAAAAGAAAATAACAAAACGAGTCAGATTACTTCAGTGGTTTCACAATACATTGTTTCATTGACATAGATGATTCTGCATGATTTTCTGAAGATGTCAATTAGAGTTATTTTATCGGTTAACCACATAAAGGCAGTAATGCTTGTAACTTAGTTTTTTGTCTCTCTGACCTTCCAAGAACTGCTTAATGGGCAGTTAAGCAAGGAGCTTGCAAATCTTCATGCTGTAATATCAACAGCCGGATTCCCTATTCCCAGAAAACGCAATCCTAAATCCAATTCAAAATCTGAACACTCCCTTAACAATCGACCTTCTCTTCCATGAAGACCCAGTTACCGTTCAACATTTGCATTTGTTCAAGCGTAAAGCCTTTCCCAGGTTTGCTGTAACCAATTCCTAGGTACTGACCTCATTAATAGCCAATTTCTGCTATCTGTTCAAACATAATACTTTTCCCTGGTAAGGACTTGTCTCCAGAGCATTGATCAGGAACCAATCTGAAATTTATTTCTGGGCCTGGTCTCAGAATAAGCAAAAGCTTGTTTCATGTATTTTCCTGCAAAACGAGCCATTACTTACAGTCCAAAAGTCACCTTTAGCTCGCTGTTCCCAGTTCACATCTCCAAATCAAAATTGGTACTAGAATAAAATAAAAATGATGAAAAATCAATGGGATTTTCATACTTTACTGGTGTATGCAAGCAAGGTGTGTGTGTGTGTTTAGGCCAGGAAGTGTGTGTGAGTGTGTGTGTGCGTGCGTATCAGGACAGGAGTTGGTACCCTGATGTAACATGCATCACAATATCTTTGTTAGATTGTGAACGTGTGAGACTGTAAAGTTTTTTACTATGAAAAACTTGCAACGCAATAAAGGTTTTTGTGAATCAATCAAACAAGGTTTGCCAAACACTGACAGGCACTTCTGAGTAGCAGAAGCAGAATTGCAATCAGGATCTCTATTCCTGAGTTCTCTTTTACTTCCCTAATCTTGTCCCACCTATTGTGTTGGCTATGATCAGCTACCAAGCTCCGAGATCAAACCTTAAGTCTCTTTGCCCTATAGAAGCTCAGTCATAACCAGCCTATATTCCCTACTTCAGCAGACACACTGGCAGGGAAGCAGTGTGTCAGGAACTCTACCTGCCAGATGCTCATTTGCTTACCTGACAATTTTCTGTACTGATTTTTGGTGAATTCCCATAATACTTACATATAATTTTGATGGGGAAACCATTTAGAAATGGGTGAGAGCACATTTGTCGGTCCTGTGCTGCCAGAATAAATTGCTTAAGAAATGAAAAACCATAAATCAATGCCTGTGTTGTCATAGCAATGTTGGATAATATAGAGAATTAGTATCCCTTGCATCCAATATTACTACAATACAGAAAACAAAAGATAGATCAAGTGATATATTTTGATCACTTCCATAGTATTTTCTTACGGCATGCCCAATTGAGGGCAAACGTATTGTAAGATCCTGTCATAACTCCAGAAATAAAATCTAGGCTACTAAGGGGACTAATTGACCAATCAGATTGAGCATGACCATTTTGTTGCAATGAGAAATGTTCTTCTTTACAGAGACTTTTACTTTCATCAGGTTTGGCAGTATCTGGAGAAACAGAGCTCATATTTCAAGTCCAAAATGACTCTGCTTTGGAGTTCTGAAGATCAGTCATTTTCAGTCTTGAAGCATTAATTCTCTTTCTCTCTTTAGATAATGTCATATCTGTTGAGTTTTTCTCTAACATTTTCTTTTTTATTTCAGAGTTCCAGCATATGCAGTATCTTGCTTTTATTAATATCTGTGCTCCTTATAACAGAAATGTTTACAGGAATTATATATGATATCATTTTTCCCTTCTGTTTACTTTTTAAAAGATACCTAAGTTTATTTGGTGAATGCGAGGTGGAGGAAACAATGTATGCCCTCATTCTGGCTCTATGTTGTTGTGTTCAGAAGGGATACAGTTACACTTCTGTTAGAACAAGGAAAGTCTTTCACTATGACAATTGGAATTGCGGGATGAAAGATATAAAAATATAAAAGGCGGTGTGTTTTTGTTGATAATCCTGTTTTAATTGGCTGTTAATTATAGATTAAATGCTTAGTTTAAGAGTTTAAGCCATCATGGGACGGCTTGCCACCTTAAGGGCAGTGATGAAGTGGCAGCCACCACAGCATGAGCTGGGATAATTTCAGAAAGGACTCTGACAGAAAAGTTTGATTGGTATGCTTATCCAAGGGAGGTAATTAGAGAAAACCCACAAAACAGTTCCTCTGCAAACATTATGCACAGCTACAGTGGAGCTATAATTTACTCATCTTCAGGTCAAAGGAAAGTCAAGTCAGTATTTTCCTGGATGTGGCCAGTTGCTCCCAATCTGTTGGTGTTTCCAAGAGTGAAGTACTCACTAAGCCCCAGTGATCATCTGCAGCTTAGTTCTGAACAGTGAGGTTAAAAATTACACTCCTTAGTTTAATTTTATAAAATTAAGTCCAAGTCTGTAGCCGTGGACAGGAGAGTATGATTGTGCATGAGACAGGTATTGCTATCAGACTTTCGCTTTGGAGGAACCCTTGTTCAATAGTTACTTGCTCCTGACGTGGACAGTGTGGGCAAGGGCATAGATTACAGGAAGGATGAGTGAACAGACCAAAGTGCTTTGGTCTAGAATGCCATTCAAGTGGGGGAGAAAAGAAAAATGTAGTAGTAAGAGGGATATTTTTCTCTGTAGTAAAGTGCAGAGTTCTGAAAGCTGAGCTGCCTTCCTGGTACCATGGTTCAACACATCTTCTGGGCCTTACAGGAACTTGGATAGGGAGGGGAAGTATCCAGTTGTCATGCTGTAACAAAGGCATGGATAAGATTCAGAAAGAAATTTTTCTGAGGGATTACGAGCATCTCAGGGCTAAATTAGAAAGCATAATAATAAAGGTTATAATATCAGGATACCTACCTTGGCACACGCAAATTGCTGTAGGGTAAACAAGATTAGAGGGGTAAAAACATGACTCAGAGATTGGTATGGGAGAAATGAGTTCTGATTCCTGGGATACTAGCACTTGTTCTGCAGAAAAGAGCTGGTCCACTGAGGTGGGTTTGATTTGTATGATGCTGGCACCAGTTTCCAGGCCAATTGTTCAACCAATGTTGTAGATGAGTTTTAAAATGCTAAGTGACCCTAAATGCAAAATAGAAGTTGGTACCCTCACTCATTGTCTGTGAGCATGCCATAAGATTCGCAGATATTGGAATAGCGTAGCGAGTGCCTTGGCAAAGATTTTGGGAACGAAGATTGGGTTGGATACCCTGTCTCTTCTTCTGGGTTCTCCAAATTTCCCCTCTCTAGATGCATACGGGAGGAAATTATTCACTATCCTTTCCTTTTGTGCGAGGAAAAGCATCTTAGTAAATTGGGTATCAGAAAGTCCCCGAGAACTTTTGAATTGGCATAGAATAGTTATGGACTATATTCCCCTTGACTTCCTTATTAATATGGTGCACCAAAAAAACTGAATTATTTTATAGAACATGGCAGCCCTTTTTGAACTACATTGACGCAGATACATCAGCCATATTGTTTAGGGCCTTTGCTGAGCTGTGTGGATAGTGTTGGCTAGTTCGGGGACTCCAGGAGGAAGAATCCTGTATAAATATGGGTTTTGTCTTGACTTGATATAAATTTATTTTGTATGTGTAAAGTGTTATTTATTTACTTATTTATTTTCTTTTCTCTTTTTTGGTCATTGTGAATAATGTACGATATCCTATTTTGTGTTTTGGTAGTTTGTAGAATAGATTAGTAGTTAGTTTTTTTAAAATTTTATATTGGTGTTATTATATTTTGTACACTATTTTGTACTAATTTTGTAATTTTGTCAAAAAATCTCATTATTTTTCAATAAAAATATTTATTTAAAAAATGCTAATTGGGGTGAGGGTTCAGTTGAAGAACAAAGTAAAAAAAACACTGAGAGAGCAGAGGTGCAGGGTAATCTTGAGGTAAATGGTTATCAAAGTGTGACAGAAAGGGGCAGTAAATATGAGCAAAAGAACGCATCCAGAAATTAGAACCACGATAGTTAATAATGGTAAAAAATCAAAGCTTAAATCTTTTTATCTTATTACATACAGCATTTGTTACAAGATATGAGTTGATGGCACAAAGATAATTCAGTGGATATGATTTGATAGTAATTAAAGAGTGGTTTCAGATTGACCAGAATTAGAAAAGGTATTTGCAATTTGGAAAAAAAATAGGCAAAGGAAGAGGAGGTGGTGTAGCATATTAATAAAGGAAGGTGTCAGTGTGGTAGTGAATATTGATATGGGTGTAGTGGCACATTGTAATGTTGAATAATTTTGCATGTCAATAGGAAAAGCAAGAAACAAACACATGGATGGGTGTCGCCTGTGGACCCCCAAAGATTTGCTTCACCGAAGGGTGGAATATAGTCATAGAATCCCAACAGTGCGGAAACAGGCTATTTGGCCCAACAAGTCCACACTGAACCGCTGAAGAGTAACCTACCCAGACCCATTCCCCTACCCTATTACTCTACATTTACCCCTGACTAATGCACCCAACCCACACATCACTGAACACTATGGGCAATTTAGCATGGCCAATTCACCTAACCTGCACATCTTTGGATTGTGTGAGGAAACTGGAGCACCCAGAGGAAATCCACGCAGACATAGGGAGAGTGTGGAAACTCCACACAGCTAGTTACCAGAGGCTGAAGTCGAACCTAGGTCCTAGTACTGTGAGGCAGCCGTGCTAACCACTGAGCCACCATTAGGAAATAATGGAGGCATGTAAGAAAGGCACTAGAATTTTCATTGGTGATTTAATCTGCATATTGACTGGTTAAGGGTAATACAGAAGACAATTTGCAGAGTCTGTAGAAGTTGTTTGTTAGAGCAATACTTGCACAACCTACCCAGTAGAGAGTTAAAGACCTCACAACACCAGGTTTTTGACAAACAGGTTTATTTGGAAGCACTAGCTTTGGGAGCACTGCTCCTTCATCAGGTGACAACCTGCACTCCAAAAGCTAGTGCTTCCAAATAAACCTGTTGGACCATAACCTTGTGTCGTGTGATTTTTAACTTTATATATCCCAGTCCAACACCGGCACCTTCAAATCATGACTACCCAATAGAGGGCTCTTTTAGATCTAGTAATGTGTAATGAGATAGGAATACTAAGAGATCTCATAATTAAGAATCCTCCAGGGGTACGTGATCACAACACGGAAGACTTTCAAATTCACTTGAGGGAGAGCATCACAAGTTTCAAACCAATGCCCTCAACTTAAATATGAGCAATTACAGAGGCATGAGGAAAGAGTTGTCTAAAAGCAGGGTGGGAAAAAAGACTAATAGCTGAACAGTGGCAAATATTTTAGCAGATATTTCATAATATTCAGCAAAAAATAATTCCAGTCAGAAAGAATGAATGAATGAATCTTGAATGAATTAGCTTTATTGTCACATGTATTTAAATGAGTAAAATGAAATGTTTGTGAGTCACCACTTAGGTAAAAGTGCCATTTTAGGTACAAAGGCACTGAGGTACAGCTTCTTCAGTTCCAAGATTAGTTACAGTGTAACAATGTCACCAATGCATGGCACCATAGGTGCACTCCTATGTTGCAGAATAAAGAAATGAAGAAAAAATAAGTTACATTGTAGATATACACAGTATAACCATATGTAATAAAAACAAGAAGCAAAGTTAAAAAGACAAACATTACAGTCTGTCTCCAAGGGCTCATCGCAGACGGCCAGCGCAGGGGGTCTCAATGTGGTCTGACCATGGACTGCCGTCAGATCTCAAAAAGATCTCAGAGAAGGATAGACTACCTATGGTTAACAAAGTTCGTCAAGGAGAGTATCCAATCAAAAATAAGGCATACTAAATGGCAAAATCTAATGATAAGCCAGAGGATTGGGATCTTTTTTAGGGACCAGAAATGGATGACAATAAGTTGGTAAAAAGGGAGAAAATCTATTATTAAAATAAATTAGGAAGAAAAATGAAACAAATAGCAACAGATATATAAAGAGAAAGAGAGAATTAGTACATGGAGCAAGATCAAAGTCCCTTGGTTTTTGCTGAGCACCAGTGGCTAGAATGATGATGTTCAAGTCACTGAGTATGTTGGATCTGGCATTCTATGACAGTGTTGAGAGTGTGGTGCTGGAAAAGCACAGCAGGTCAGGCAACATTCGAGGAGTAGGAGAATCGACGTTTCAGACAAAAGCCCTTCATCAGAAATCTATGACAGTGGACATTTTGTTCATGGAGGCAGCCAGACACACTCATGCCAGAGGCAGCATAGGACATACAGCATTGGTGAATTATTTCAACCTTCAAGTCACCTTTACCCAATGTCTCTGATAAACCTTCCTGCTGCTTTTGTGACTCCTTGTGCATTTCTGTGAAGCTGTTCACTCTTCACACCATGGGATCTTCTTTTGTCTGGAGCTGAGCTAGTGCCTGGTCTCTGGCAGCCCTCTGAGTGCCAATGACCTGGGGCTTTCCTTGTTCAGACAGCTGCGGTGACATGTTGGTGATGTGCTGACCAGCAGGTTCTTTCGACTGTAGATAAAACTCTCACTGAAGTTTCAGTATCTGAGCTGACGAAGGGTTCAAGAGGCAGCCTTGCTTGTGCACTCTGTTAGAGTTCTGTGGCTTCTTCAGCAGTGATGGAGCAGGAGACGTCTTATGGAGCTGCCCTTTTGACCACATAAACTCTGCACTTTACACTGGTACCTGGCTGAGGAGCTGGTGCAGAGGAGACAGGTTCACATTTGGATCATTGGAATCTCTTCTGGGGTAGAAGTGACTTGTACTAGAAGGATGGATTGCACCTGAATTGGAAGGGGACTAATGTACTGGCAGGGAGATTTACTACAGCTACTCTGGAGGATTTAAACTAGTAGGATGTGGGGAGTGGAGGGGGGGGGATCCAGGGAAATGATGAGGTAAAAGATCAATCTGAGACTGGTAGAGTTGGGAAAAGGAGCGAGTCAAAAAGAGAAGGCAGGCAGAAACAAAGCAGAGACCAAGATAGGACTGGTAAATTAAATTGTACTTATAGCAATGCAAGGCAGATAAACATGGGACTGGGATATCATAACAATTACAGAGATGTGGCTCAGGGATGGACAAGACTGGCAGCTTTATGTTCCAGGATACAAATGCTATAGAAAGATAGAAAGGGGGTAATAGAGGAGGGAGAGTAGTGTTTTGATAAGGGACAGAATTATGACTGTACTTAGGATATTCTTGGGAATACATCAAGGGAAATTATTTGTGTGGAGCTGAGAAATAGGAAAGGGATGGTCACCTTATTGGGATTGTATTATAGACCACCCAATAGTCAGTGGGAAATTGAGAAACAAATTTGCAAGGAGATCTCAGTTATCTGTAAAAATCAAAGGGTGACTATGGTGGGGGATTTTAACTTTCCAAACATAGACTGGGTCTGCCATAGTGTTAAGGGTTTAAATGGAGATGAATTTGTTAAGTGTGTACAAGAAAACTTTCTGATTCAGTATATGGATGTACCTTTTAGCGAAGGTGCAAAACTTGACCTACTCTTGGAAAATAAGGCAGGACAGTTGACTGACGTATCAGCGGGGAAGCACTTTGGGGCCAGCGACCGTAATTCTATTAGTTTTAAAATCGTGATGGAAAAGGATAGACTGGATCTAAAAGCTGAAGTTCTAAATTGGAGGAAGGCCAATTTTGATGTTATTAGGCAAGAAGTTTCATAAGTTGATTGGGGGGGCGGATGTGTGCAGGCAAAGGGATGGCTGGAAAATGGGAAGTCTTCAAAAACGAGATAACGAGAGTCCAGAGACAGTATATTCCTGTTAGGGCGAAAGGCAAAGCTGGTGGGTATAGGGAATTCTGGATGACTAGAGGCATTGAGGTTTTGGTTAAGAAAAAGAAGGAAGCATATGTCAGATATTGACAGCAGAGATCGAGTGAACCCTTAGAAGAGTACAAAGGCAATAGGAGTATACTTAAGAGAGAAAACAGGAGGGCAAAAATGGGACATGAGATAGCTTTGGATTCTTTTTGACCCTATTCGCCAAAGGGATTTTATAAATATATTAAGGACAAAAGGGTAACTAGAGAGAAAATAAGGCCGCTCAAAGATCACCAAGGCAGCTTCTGTGTGGAGCCACAGGAGATACGGGAGATACTAAGCGAGTATTTTTCGTCAGTGTTTACTGTGGACAAGGACATGGAAGATACAGACTGGGGAAATAAATGGTGACATCTTGAAAAATGTTCATATTACAGAGGAGCAAGTGTTGGATGTCTTAAAACACATAAGATTGGATCAATCCCCAGGACCTGATCAGATGTACCTTAGAACTCTGTGGGAAGCTAGGAAAGTGATTGTTGGGATCCTTGCTGAGATATTTGTATCATCAATAGTCACAGGTGAATTGCTGGAAGACTGGAAGTTGGCTAAGAGGTGCCATTATTTAAGAAAAGGTAGTAAGGAAAAGCCAGGGAACTATAGATTGGTGAGCCTGACGTAGGTGGTAAGCAAGTTGTTGGACAGAATCCTGAGGGACAGGATTTACATGCATTTGGAAAGTCAAGGACTGATTAGGGATAGTCAACATGACTTTGTGCACAGGAAATCATGTCTCATGAACTTGATTGAGTTTTTAGAAGAAGTAACGAAGAGGATTGATGAGGGCAGAGTAGTGGACGTGATCTATATGGGCTTCAGTAAGGTGTTCGACAAGGTTCCCCATGGAAGACTGGTTAGCAAGGTTCGATCTCATGGAATACAGGGACAACTATCCATTTGGATGTAGAACTGGCTTGACGGGAGAACACAGTGTGGTGGTGGAGGCCTGTGACCAGTGGAGCGCCACAAGAATCCGTGCTGGATCAACTGCTTTTTGCCATTTATATAAATGATTTGGATGTGAATGTAGGAAGTATAGTTAGTAAGTTTGCAGATGACACCAAAATGGAGGTGTAGAGGGCAGCAAAAAAGGTTACCTCAGATTACAATAGTATCTTGATCAGATGAGCCAATGGGCTGAGGAGTGGCAGATGGAGTTTAATTTAGATAGATGTGAGGTGCTGCATTTTGGAAAGACAAATCAGAGCAGGACTTATACACTTAATGGTAAGGTCTTGGGGAGTGTATCAGAAACCTTGGAGTGCAGGTTCATAGTGCCTTGAAAGTGGAGTCGCAGGAAGATTGGGTAGTGAAGAAGGTGTTTTGTATGCTTTCCTTTATTGGACAGAGCATTTGAGTACAGGAGGTCATGTTACGGCTGTACAGGACATTGGTTAGGCCACTTTTGGAATATTGTGTGCAATTCTCATCTTCCAAATCGGAAGGATATTGTGAAATTTGAAAGGGTTCAGAAAAGATTTGCGAGGATATTGTCAGGGTTGGAGGATTTGAGCTATAGGGAGTGGCTGAATAGGCTGGGGTTGCTTTCCCTGGAGTATTGGAGGCTGAGGGCTGACTTTATAGATGTTTATAAAATCATGAGGGTCATGAATGGGGTAAACAGACAAGGTCTTTTCCCTGGGATGGGGGAGTCCAGAACTAGAGGGATAGGTTTAAGGTGAGAGTGGAAAGATTTGAAAGGGACCTATGGTGCAACTTTTTCACGCAGAGGGTGGTGTATGTATGCAATGAGCTGACAGAGGAAGTGGTGGAGGCTGGTACAATTACAACATTTAAAAGGCATCTGGATGAGTATATGAATAGGAAGGGTTTAGAGAGATATGGGCCAAGTGCTGGTAAATGAGAATAGATTAGGTTTGGATATCTGGTCGACATGGACATGCTGGACTGAAGGGTCTGTTTCCGTGTCATACATCTCTATGACTCAATGACGGACAAGAAACAAAAGGGCGAATGTGTCGTAAAACATAGTTAAAAATCACATAACACCAGGTTATAGTCCAACAGGGTTAATTGGAAGCACATTAGCTTTTGGAGCGACGCTCCTTCATCAGGTGATAGGGTAAACTATCACCTGATGAAGGAGCGTCACTCCAAAAGCTAATGTGCTTCCAATTAACCCTGTTGGACTATAACCTGATGTTGTGTGATTTTTAACTTTGTACACCCCAGTCCAACACCGGCATCTCCAAATTGTAAAACAGAGGAAGACATTTGGGCTTGGGCATGTTAAGAACACAATCATAATGGTGGTACTGGGTGAGCAGCACACCAGTGGGCATTAATAATTACTTGATTGTCAGGACATGGTTTTGGAATCACCGACCACCACAAGGATTTTCTCACGGGACGAGGAAAGGAATGTCAAGGACTCCACCATCTGTCTTGTCTCTTTCTTCCCTATTGTGGGCTATTTTCCCCTGGGAAAGAGGAGGGGTTGATTGAGATGAAGGTTGCTGAAATAGTTGTTAGTGTGATGCAGGTGGAGAAAAGGTGATAAATTGAGTAGTTATGCAGTGAATAGAACACGCAGGGTAAATAGTCAGAGGGTATTGGGTGTGTGAGAGCAAATGAGGGGAGATATTACATAACGTCGTGAGAGTGGTCGACCATGATCCTTGGTGGGAGGTGGGTGCATTAGCAGAATTCGAGCGAGTTCGAGGCAGCAGAACTAAGACAGTGGTACTTACTCTCTCAGACCACAGCAAGTCATTGACCCTTTTGTGGCACTGCTGTGCGGTCATCTGGATTGTGAAAACAATACTGACCCCTTTGGCAACCTTGAAACAGCTGACAGAATCTGGTAGTGTGGTATCCTCTGCTGGCCTTCCTGTGCCCCACCCCATCCACCAGCACCTCCAGATTACTGTCAGCAAAGCAGAGTGCTAATTTCCTTCTATTCTCAAAGATTGGAACAATCCTGGAGATGTAGGAGCCAAGCAGGCCAATTCCTATCTGACGGCACTTAACTTCATGCACAACTGTGTTTTATGTGAGGAGATATGCCAGGATTTCTGGAAAATCCTGGCAGTGACAAGTTCATCCCATTGAGATTGAAAATATGATGCACATGGCACTATAGACATGTGGTATATGCTAATGAGGTGAGTTTCAGAAAATAGTTTGAGATATCCAGAGATTGACGGAGAGAAATGCTTCAAAATTGGCAGCCAATTTCTGGTAAAACTCAGCGCTGTGTTTTATTATCAATAATCAATAACTGTTCAGTGGTACAGCACAAGAGGAAACATAGACTTGTAGCGTTGACTCTTCTCCATCTCAACAGAACAGACATTGAACTGCTCAAGCATGTAAGCAACAGTTGGAGTGAATGAATACTGTGAATTCTGACAGGAATACAGTCTGTGCATGAAACTCAATTTCTTGTTTAAAAGCAAAAGATGCTAGTAATGAACAATTGATCCGACAGCATCTGACAGACTCAGAATGTGTAGAGAAACCCTTCATCCTGAAAATCTTAACCGGTCTATTCTAATTTCAGAAACTGGTTGACCTGTTCTTTATCTAAAGCATCTAAATATTTCAATTTATTTCTGTACATTTGTGACCAAATCCAGTGTGCCATAAATGCAAAAATAAAGCTATGCAGGTCCTGGAAATCGGAAGTAAAAAATGAAATGCTAGAAAATCTTTGTCAATGTGTATGGAGAAGGAAACAATGGTAAGATTTCAAGTTCACTAACATCAGTTCAAAAGAATAGTTTAGGTTATAAGTATAAGCTAATAAATCCGGAAGGCATTCAGGAGGCAGTGTAGTTTGAATATGGGGCTTACCATCATAAGCAGCTGAGACAAATAGCATAGATTTATTTAAGGGGAAGCTGGATAAGTAAATGAGTGAGAAAGAAGTTGAAAGGAATATAAATAGGGCAAGCTGAAATTGCATGAGAGATGGCTTGAATGAAGCATAAACTTTGCCATGGACTACATTGAATGAATGACCCATATCTAATGATATGTAATTCTTTTAATTTTTGTTTGGATTTCAGATTTCAGTTAATGTAATTTTTAATTTCCATGTATGTTTGTATTTCCTATCATACACATGCAGGTAATTGCTTTTCCAGTTTGGATCTGTATTTTGTTGAAATCTTTTTTATCTGTTGCTAAGGCAAGTGTTTCTGCTTGTTGCTATGGAAATGTAGTTTGCTGAAAACGCTATAGAGACCTGCAGGAATATCATTCCAAATGAACTCAGATATCACTGTCGTGCCTTAGAGGATTTCATTAAGTCTTCTTGAAGTTACAGCTCAGTTAATTCAACTCTATGTTTTCAAATAGCTTGATACAATCCAATATAGATAGAGTAGTTTGTAGCTTAAACTTGCAAAAATAAAGAATCATGAATGGTATAATCTTAATTCTCATTTCTTGAGCCTGATTGACTGTTCATAGGTTATTATTTTTATTTCCTATTTCCTAACTTCAAACAGGAAAAAAAAAGTTATGTTATTGATATGTGCGATGAAACTGAAAATATTTGAATGATTAACTGTTTGTATGTTACAACTTCAGCCACCCCTGTGGCCACAGTTGGGATAATCTGTGACATATAGAGTAATAGATAAAGTTCAGTCCTTGGTCTGTGCTACATTTGGTGATTGGATCTAGACAGGAGAGAATCCATGAACTCCTGGTGAAGAGTGTGTAGTGGGTAGGGGCAAGACACTAGACTCTTCATGGATGGAATGACCTGCTTATCTTCACTGTTGAGACTTGTGAGTGAAGAATGACATCTTTGTTATAGTTAGCACTATAGTTATCCCTATAGAATTATAGAATTCCTGCAGTGTGGAAACAGGCCCTTCGGCTCAAAAGGTCCACACTGACCCTCCGAAGAGTAACACACCCAGACCCATCCCCTTGCCCTATATTTACCCCTGCTGGAAATGTGTTGCTGGAAAAGCGCAGCAGGTCAGGCAGCATCCAGGGAACAGGAGAATTGACGTTTCGGGCATAAGCCCTTCTTCAGGAAGGCTTATGCCCGAAACGTCGATTCTCCTGTTCCCTGTATGCTGCCTGACCTGCTGCGCTTTTCCAGCAACACATTTCCAGCTCTGATCTCCAGCATCTGCAGACCTCACTTTCTCCTATATTTACCCCTGACTACTGCACCTAACGTACCCATCCCTGAGCACTATGGCCAATTCACCTAACGATTACATCTTTGGATTGTGGGAGGAAACCGGAGCACCCAGAGGAAACCCACGCAGAACACGGGGAGAATGTATAAACTCCTCACAGACATTCGCTGGAGGTTGGAATCGAACCCTGGTCCCTGGTATTGTGAGGCAGCAGTGCTAACCAGGGGGCACGGTGGCACAGTGGTTAGCACTGCTGCCTCACAGTGCCAGAGATCCGGGTTCTGTCTGTGTGGAGTTTGCACATTCTCCCCGTGTCTGCGTGGGTTTTCTCCGGGTGCTCCGGTTTCCTCCCACAGTCCAAAGATGTGCAGGTTAGGTGAATTGGCCATGCTAAATTGCCCGTAGTGTTAGGTGAAGGGGTGAATGCAGGGGAATGGGTCTGGGTGGTTTGCTCTTCAGAAGGTCAGTGTGGACTTGTTGGGCCGAAGGGCCTGTTTCCGCACTGTAAGTAATTTAATCTAATCTAATCGTGCCGCCCAAAAGTACTCCAAGTCACACTAAGAGGAACAATGCCATAGGAAGACTTATAAATGTCAAGATGGGCAAAATTAGCCAAGCACAATCTATGTCTCAAATTAAATGATGAAATCTACAATGAAGACAGTTTTCATGAAATACTGCTAAACAAATTTTTATCCATTTTAAGCTAACATTGTAAGTTTTTTTTCTGGCATCGAGTTTATTTATAGTTTAGTTTACAATCACTTTAACAATGTCTTTGGTCCATTTATTTGAGATGAACAATTAGACATATACTTCATATGCAATATAGCCCAGTAGTATAAATACTGAAACTTACATGGTGTTATCAGATGGCTCGGTAATTCACTAAGATCTGACAGTGTGCAACCAATATTATAGAGCAATATTATAGTGTTGGAATAAGATATTAGAATGACATTTGTAGAGCAGAATCTTCCAGTCCAAGAAGTGTCAGTCCTGGAGCTGGGACTTCGTTAAATGGTAGCCCAGTAGCAAGCAAATGGTACAAATGGACTTGTAGTGTGAAGGTGGTGTTTTGGAGTTTGATCATGTGCAAGCATTACCATATGGGTGACAGTGTGCATTCAGCTCTGTAATGTTGCACAGGACAATCTAATCCTGTAGCAGGAGTGTGAATGAATGAGGTACGAATGTTCAAAAGGTCATAGCATGGTCCCAGTACTAACTGTTTGAATCATTGAACCATGGTGAAGGGAATATTCCTGGCTATTTATCTGTGAGTGCTCCATTATGGGAAGAGATGGAAGGGAGAAAGCCAATGAAACAATTCAGCACTTTGCTACATGTATGCTTTCTGCTGGCAAATGTTAGAGCACGATTAGTAGTCTTGCCACTGCAAGAGATGTAAAACCTGCACCCACACCTCTATTCAAAGCCCCAAAGGATCTTTGCACATCTGGCAGAGATTTTCCTGCACATTCACCCATAACATGTACTGTGTCTGTTCCTCTCGATGTGGTCTCCTCTACATTAGGGAGACAGGACGTCAACTTGCAGAATGTTTCAGAGTAAATCTCTGGGACCCAGGCACCAAACAACCCCATTGTCCTGTGGCCGACCACTCCAACTCCTCCTCTCACTCTGCAAGTCCTGGGCTTCCTCCACTGCCAAATCTTAGCCACCCGACGCCTGGAGGAAGAAAACCTCATCTTCTGCCATTGGACCCTCCAACCACATGACATTAACGTTGATTTCACCAGTTTCCTCAACTCCCCTCCCCCCACCTCGTCTCAGATCCAACCCTCCAACTTGGCACCGCCCACTTGAACTGCCCTACCTGTCCATTTTCCTTCCCACCTATCCGCTCTACCCTCCACTCGTCCTATCACCATTACCCCCCCACCTGCATTCACCTATCGCCTTCCCAGCTACCTTGCCCCCCACCCCACCCCCCTCCTATTTATCTCTCAGCTCCCCTACCACCCCCATCCCTGATGAAGGACTTATGCCCAAAATGTTGATTCTGCTGCTCCTCGGAAGCTGTGTTTTTCCAGTGCCACACTTTTCAACTCTGACTCTCCAGCATCTGCTGTCCTCACTCTCTCCATGGATATGAGTTGCAGAACAGTGTAAAACATTGTCTCCAAGGAGAGTGGAAAATGTAATAATATATCAATGAATGGCCCAATTTGCTGCCAGCTTTGTTTTTACTGAGAATTGCACTTTCTAGTTCTGATCCTTTATTAAAAATGTAGTTATCTTCTTTCAGTATCTCACCATGTGTTTGCTGAACAGTTCTTCACTGTGGCACTGCGTTCTTGCTTTTTACAGAACTTGTTTGAAGTTTGCTTTTGTGCAATGGTCATTGTCACCTGATCTTTATTTTTGGAACTGCAGATTGCTTCTTGCTAGCAAGTGGTTCAGAAATCATCATTTTAGATTAGATTCCCAACAGTGTGGAAACAGGCCATTTGGCCCAACAAGTCCACACCAACCTGCTGAAGAATAACCCACCCAGACCCATTCCCCTCAGAATGATGCACCTAACACTCTGGGCAATTTAGCATGGCCAATTCACCTGGCCTGTGGGAGGGAACACACGCAGACTCGGGAAAACGTGCAACTCCACACAGGCAGTCACCCGAAGCTGGAATCGAACCCAGGTCCCTGGCGCTGTGAGACAGCATTGCTAACCACTGAGCCACCGTGCACTGTTGTTAATGGTCTGTTAAGATTGGCTGGACACTATTCATACCTGATTTCATGAAAGGGAAGCTGCCACAAACAAATAGTTCAATCTGTACAGGATCATATGCTGAAATTATTGTTGCCCTTCATGATTGGTGATCTAAAAGCATATTCTGTATATTTCCTCCTGTCGTGGTGGTACAGTGCACTGGAGCATCAATGTTTGCACTTGGCTAGCAATGACACATGCAGTTGATTTAATGTCACCTGAGTTTTAATTCTCTGTTTTATGTTGCAACAAAAAGAGATAAAGTAGATACTGAATGATGAGCTATCAGAATGGTGGTAGTTGGGCTGAAGATTCACAGCAAGAATTACCTCTGTGTTCCTTAAATATAAATTACTTATTATTTGTTGTTGTGATGATATTAAATGTGGACAGTTGATCTTTGAATTCCATTGACTGATATGGTATCCAGGACTTT
Organism: Chiloscyllium plagiosum; assembly: GCF_037043375.1. Taxonomy (NCBI): domain Eukaryota; kingdom Metazoa; phylum Chordata; class Chondrichthyes; order Orectolobiformes; family Hemiscylliidae; genus Chiloscyllium; species Chiloscyllium plagiosum. The sequence goes on from NW_028270175.1 coordinate 12,633,009, forward strand.
TGTGGAAAGTTTTAAAAATGACAACCAAAAATGGGTTTAAGCTGGCCACAGGGTTCACACCACGTTTTATTCCTGGGAATTATTGGCAGACCAGAATAAGATTTGAATATTGTGTGCAATCTGGACTCCTTCCTATCAGAAGGATGTTGTGAAACTTGAAAGGGTTCAGAAAAGATTTACAAGGATGTTGCATGGGTTGGAGGATTTGAGCTATAGGGAGAGGTTGAAAAGGCTGGGGCTGTTTTCCCTGGAGTGTTGGAGGCTGAGGGGTGACCTGATAGAGGTTTATAAAATTATGAGGGGCATGGTTAGGGTAAATAGTCAAGTCTTTTCTCTGGGTGGGGGAGCCCAGAATTAGAGGGCATAGGGTTAGGGTGAGAGGGGAAAGATATAAAAGAGACCTCAGGGGCAAGTTTTTCACACAGAGGGTGGTACAGTGTATGGAATGAGCTGCCAGAGGAAGCGTGGAGGGTAATACATTTGCATAATTTAAAAGGCATCTGGATGGGTATATGAATAGGAAGGGTTTGGAGGGATATGGGCCGGGTGCTGGCAAGTGGGACAAGATTAGGTTGGGATATCTGGTCAGCATGGATGAGTTGGACCAAAGGGTCTGTTTCTGTGCTGTACATCTCTATGAAATTAAAAGTCGCAGGCTTAGACGGCTCTCTCTTTTTAGCGAAGTGCCCAATTTGACAGCACTGATTGGTAAAAAGGTCCAGAAAACTGAAAACTTAAAACTGAAAGCTAGTATTTCCAAATAAACCGGTCTACAACCTTGTGATGTGTGATTTTTAACTTTGTCTACCCCTGTCCAACACCGGCACCTCCATATCATGGCTACTCATTGCATGAGCACCCCAGCCCACTTGGGATTATAGTCACGGGTGCAATCTCAAAAAGAACAGGAAACTTGTGTTCACAAACCTAATTTAGTATATGAGACATGTAGATTGTGGGGTGGTCCTCTTCCTTCAGCTCCAGTGAGTATTGACTTTTTTTCCTAATTTGGCTCCCTCATAACTAAATTATTGATTTCCATTATTGTATACAATGTAAAGGGTGAAACCTGACTGGGTAAATCAACTCATAAGAAGCTTATAAAGTTCTGAAGATGAGCCATGCTGAACTTGAAATAGAATCATTCTGTACAGCATGAAAACAGACCCTCAGTTCAGCTAGTCCACGCCAACCATTTTCCCAAACTAACTAGTGTTTGGCCCATATCCCTCAAACCTTTCCTATTCTTGTATTTATCCAAATATCTTTTAAATATTGTGTGATCGGACAGGTTGCCCAAATAATTGATTTATGATGAACTTCAATAAAGTGGCCATAAATTAAAGCATGCTGGGAAATGGAAGCCTTGACTAAAGTGACCGTGTCAATCCACATCTGCAGAATGCAGATAGGCTGCAACTCTCCACAGATAGTTTGCAAACAAACTTGACAGCTGCACACTCTGCCATACACACCTGAAGTTGGACTTGAATGGAGCAATGAAATGTCACCCTCAGGATAATTGGGAGCATTGAGTCATTCACTAGACATGGAGGTGCCTATCACCCTTAATTGGTGGAGGCTATGTGCATCCAACATCAACCATACTGGACACCTAAGGGTCACCCTACCATCAGTGTGCCAACTTCTGGTTGGTGGATCAGGGTAATTGAACCTGATCAATCCATTGGCAGATCCTCAAGACTCTCCCAAAAGGACGCAAAGAATTTGTAGGATAAGAATCGCCAGAAAGCCCCACTCAGTGTGGTAACTTGAGAATAACCACCGAAAGTGAAGGCATCTCCAAGACCATTGGAAGAAGAAGACAACATCACCACGTGGAGCCCACCCAAGTTCTAGTGTGGTGGTATACAATCCTACAAAGTTAACTAAGGTATAAGATAGAGTAGTGATATATTTTGTTAGTTTATAGTATATTTGTTTTTCTAGTATTAAGTGTGTTCAATAAATAAACAATAATTTTCATAAGAGTCGACTCACAGTTCTTTGCTCGGAGTAAAAGTTTAAACACATGAACCCCTCTCTGTGTAAAAAAAAGTTGCCCATCATGTCCTTTCTAAATCTTTCTGCTCTCACCTTAAAAATATGCCCCCCAGTTTTGAACTCCCCCACATTAGTGAAAAGACCTTTAGTATTCACCTTATCTATGACTCTCATGATTTTATAAACTTGTATAAGGTCACTCCTCAATCTCGTGTGCTCCACTGAGAAAATTCCCAGCCTGTCCAACCTATGTTTATAACTTAAACCCTCCAATTCCAGCAACTTGCTGGTGAATCTTTTCTGGACACTCTCCAGCTTAATAATATTCTTCGTATAACAGGGCTGCACACAGTACTCCAGAAAAGGCCATGCAAACATCCTGTACAACCTCAACATGACATCTCAACTCCTATACTCAAAGGTCAAAGGCAAATGTGCTGGACACCTCCTGAACCACCCTGTCCAACTTTGAGGCAAATTTCAAAGAATTGTGTACCTGAACTCCTAGGTCTTTTTGTTCTACAACACTCCCCAGGGCTCTACCATTAACTGTCTAAGTTCTGCCTGTTTCTCTTTCCACAGATGTTGCCAGATCTGCTGAGTTTCTCCAGCATTCTCAGTTTTGGTTTCATAAGATGTATCAGTCACATGTGGTCTTATGGTCTTGCTGTGAATCTTAAATGCTAACAGTTTAAGGAGTGAAACCTCATTGGGTCAGCCAATGCATGAAAAGTCTCAGTCTTTAGCTGTTAAACATTTCTAATGTAAATGGTGAAGTTTCACCAGGTCAACAAACACTCTTAAACAAGGCAGCCACACTGGCTGACACTAATAAACCTGACCAGGACCATCAAGTGGAGCTCAATTTAAAAGAGAGCTTAATTCAAAATGTTCAGAAAGATGGGATATAGGAATAGGAAAGGAAGGGAATGGAATTTGAAAAACAACGCTGCTGAGATCACTAGAAGGATTTGGAAAATAGATTGTGAAACTGGGATGCAGAGGGAATCATAGTGGTAGGAGCAACAGGGACAAGGAAGGGTACCTAATAGGGTGATGAACAAACTGAGGTAATTGTTTGCACTGAGGAGAGAGAACACATAGATGAATTGAATAAGGAGTGATGTAAGTTTAATACTGGGTTTGGGGATCTGGACAGGAGTAGGTTGAGAAGAACAGAATATCAAGGGCTGTAGTAAAGAGGATGATACCACAGAGTGAGATAGAAGAAGTTTGTAGGAGGCAGAGGAAAGGAAAAGGCTGTTTACAATGATGTGGGGAAAAGTGCAGTGGAGAGGGTAGAGGATGAACAAATCAAATGAAAAGTTACTAACCACTTTCACTTCTAAATCAGCTTGCAAAAGAATGTTTCGAAAAGACTGTGAAGTACAAATCTGTTTTTCCGTGTTCCTGAACGATGCACTTATGGTGGGCCAAAAGGTCTGTTCCTGTGCTGCACTGTTCCAATGCAAACACACTCAACTGAGGGAATTGAAACAGAAACTGAAAGATATAATTACGTCAGCACTCAGTGAGGGGCTTAGCACTGAAGGGAAATGCTCACTGCAAAATAAAAGCAATAAGTTATATGAAAACTTAACACCATATCCCGATGTCCTGTGATTCATTTAACTCTGAAAATTTTTTTTTGATTAAATTAGATTCCCTACAGTGTGGAAACAGGCTGTTCAGCCCAACAAGTCCACATCGACCCTCTGAAGAGTAACCCACCCAGACATATTTCCCTCTGACTAATGCACCAGCACTATGAGCAATTTAGCATGGCCAAATCTGCACATCTTTGGACTGTGGGAGGAAACCGGAGCACCTGGAGGAAACCCACGCAGACACGGGGAGAACACAGACAGTTGCCAGAGGCTGGAATCAAACCCGGGACCCTGGTGCTGTAAGGCAGCAGTGCTAACCACTGAGCCACCATGCCACCCCTGAAAAGAAGGACAGTTAACAATCATATTGGTGGTGGGGTGGGGATTGTGGCTGGAGGGGGCTGGTGTTAGTGGAGGGGGAATTGGTAGTAACATGAAGCAGATGGACCTGAGAGAACCTGAAGCTTGATTTGAGGGATATTATGACATTGTCTTGCATTGACTTTACCTTAACGTGTGTGGACACTTGGAACCAGGAGCCAGTTATAGCACAGAGGCATGTCTGCTGTCCAGGAGTGTTTTCTATATACCTTTGAAACATTGAGGTACTTTGTTTGCCATTCCCTTGGTACCAATAACTTTCTTGGAGAAAGTGAGGACTGCAGATGCTGGAGATCAGAGTCAAAAAGTGTGGTGCTAGAAAAGCACGGCTGGTCAGGCAGCATCGGAGGAGCAGGAGAGTCGACGTTTTAAACATAAAAGCTCAAAGAGTTTGGCTGAAGAGCTTATGCTCAAAACATCGACTCTCCTGCTCCTCAGATGCTGCCTGACCAGCTGTGCTTTTCCAGCACCATACTTTTTGACGCCAATAACCTCCAGTTCACTTTGTTGGCGAGAGCATCAGTGTTGAATTTGTAGGACGGGGGCTATGTACATTGCTGGTTTTGTTTCTGTTCCGACTGACTTCTCTCTGCCTTGTTCATAGCCCAGGCTATTCAGCTACATGTCAATCAATCACAAGGCTGTTGGCAAGCAGAGGATCTTTGGCATTGACAATTGGTCCCTAGTCCACAATCAGCTTCAATGTAAACAAAACTCTCAGCTCCAGTTCATCTGCACATTGCTGGAACCCACAGCTACACAAGCAAGGTTCAAAATAACTGTCATTTTCTTGATTACAAATCATGTCCATGTGTTTCCGAACAGTATCTTGGTCATCTCAATGAGAAGATTTGAGTGCAGGAGTAGGAATATCTTGTTACAGCTGTACAGGGCCTTGGTGAGACCACACCTGGAATATTGTGTGCAGTTTTGATCTCCTTATCTGAGGAAGAATGTTTTGGCTATAGAAGGAATACAAAAAAGGTTTTACCGTACTGGTTCTTGGAATAGCAGGCCTGATTTCCAAAGATAGAAGAGAGATTGGTTGGCTCTCTGTATTCACTGGAGTTTAGAAGAATGAGAGGGAGACCTGTATGGAAACATAAAATTCAACAGGACTAGACAGAGTATATGCAGGAAGAATGTTCCCAATGATCAGGAGTCTAGAACCAGGAATTGCTGTCTAAGGAGACAGGTTGACCGCTTAGGACTGAAATGCAGAGAAATTTATTCACCCTGAGAGTGGTGAGCCTTTGGAATTCTTTGCCAGAGAAAGTGGTTGATGCTAAAACATAGAATGTTTCAAGAAGGAGATTGATCCCCTTTGCATAAGAATGATATCTAACGGTATGGGGCAAAAGCAGGAACAGAGAACTGAGTAGGATGATCAGCCATGATCATATTAAATGGCACAGCAGGATAGAGGACTGAATGGTCTACTCTTGCTCCGGTTTTCCAGGTTTCTATGTTTCTCATTTCAGTCCACAGTTTAAAAACAGCACAAAATGAAAAGATGTGGTCTTTACAACTTGCTACATTGATGCAGGTGCAATCTCCTCAACCTGACCTGCTGGAACATAGAATGTTACAATGCAGTACAGGCCCTTCAGCCCTCAATGTTGCGCTGACGCTTGAAACCAATCTGAAGCCCATCTAACCTACGCTATTCCATTATCATCCATATGTTTATCCAATGACCATTTAAATACCCTTAAGTTGAGAGTCTACTCCTGTTGCAGGCAGGGCGTTCCACACTCTTACTACTCTGAGTAAAAGCCTACCTCTGACATTTGTCCCATTTCTATCACCCCTCAATTTAAAGCTATGTCCCCACATGCTAGCCATCACCATCCGAGGAAAGAGGCTTTCACTGTCCACCCTAAGTGGTCTTCTGATCATCTTGTATCTCTCAATTAAGTCACCTCTCAACCTCTTCCTCTCTGATGAAAACAGCATCAAGTCGCTCAGCATTTCCTCATAAGACTTTCCCTCCATATCAGGCAACATCCTGGTAAATCTCCTCTGCACCCTTTCCAATGCTTCCACAACTTTCCTATAATGCGGTGACCAGAACTGTATGCAATACTCAAAAGTGCAGCCGCACCAGAGTTTTGTACAACTACAACATGACTTCATGGCTCCAAAGGTCAATGCCTCTACCAATAAAAGCTAACACACCGTACGCCGTCTTAACAATCCTATCAACCTGGGTGGCAACTTTCAGAGATCTATGCACATGGACACCGAGATCTCTCTGCTCATCCACACTACCAAGAATCTTACTATTGCCCCAGTACTATGTATTCCTGTTTCACCTCCCAGAGTGAACCACCTCATACTTTTCTGCATTAAATGCCATTTGCCACCTCTCAGCCCAGCATTGCAGCTTATCTATGTCCCTCTGTAACCTGCAACATCCTTTCGCACTGTCCACAACTCCACCAACCTTAGCATCATTCGCAAATTTACTAACCTATCCTTCTACGCCCTCATCCAGCTCATTTATAAAATTGACAAACAGCAGTGGCCCCAAAACAGATCCTTACAGTTCACCACGAGTAGCTGAACTCTAGGATGAACATTTCCCATTTACCACCACCCTCTGTCTTACAACTAGCCCATTTCTGATCCAAACAGCTAAGTCACCCTCAATCCCATGCCTCCGTATTTTGCGCAATAGCCTACCGTGGGGAACCTTATCTAACGCTTTACTGAAATCCATATACATCACATCAACCGCTTTACCCTCATCTACCTGTTTTGTCACCTTCTCAAAGAACTCAATAAGGCACAACCTACCCTTCACAAAACCGTGTTGACTATCCCTAATCAAATTATTCCTTTCTAGATGATTTTAAGTCCTCTCTTATAATCCTTTCCAATACTTTACCCACAACCGAAGTAAGGCTCACTGGTCTATAATTACCAGGGTTGTCGGTATTCCCCTCCTTGAACAAGAGGACAACATTTGCTATCCTTCAGTCTCCTGGCAGTATTCCTATAGACAATAACGACATAAAGATCAAAACCAAAGGCTCTGCAATCTCCTCCCCAGCTTCCCAGAGAACCTGTCGATAAGTCCCATTGGCCCAGGGCACTTATGTATTTTCACAGTCCCCAAAATTGCTAACACCTCCTTCTTATGAACCTCAATCCCATCTGGTCTAATAGCCTGTATCTCAGTATTCTCCTCAACTATATTGCCTTTTTCCTGTATGAATACTGATGAAAAGTATTCATTTAGCACCTCTCCTATCTCCTCGGACTCCATGCACAACTTCCCACTACTGTCCTTCACTGACCTTAATTTTACTCTAGTCATTATTCCTGACATACCTTTAGAAAGCTTTAGGGTTTTCCTTGATCCTACCTGCCAAAGACTTCTCATGTCCCCTCCTGGCTCTTCTTAGCTCTCTCTTCAGGTCCTTCCTGGCCAACTTGTAACTCTCAAGCGCCTTTACTGAGCCTTCACATCTCATCTTTACATAAGCCGGCTTGTTCCTCTTGACAAACAATTCAACTTCTTTAGTTCCCTCACTCAACCACTTCCTCCCTGCCTGACAGGTACATACTAATCAAGGACACACAGTAGCTGTTCCTTGAACAAGCTCCACATTTCAATTGTGCCCATCCCCTGCAGTTTCCTTCCTCATTCTATGCATCCTAAATCTTGCCTAATCGCATCATAATTGCCTTTCTCCCAGCTATAACTCTTGCCCTGCAGTATATACCTTTCCATCGTTAAAGTAAATGTAATTGAATTGTGGTCACTGTCACTAAAGTGCTCACCTATCTCCAACTCCAACATCTGACCTGGCTCATTACCCAGTACTAAATCCAATTGTTGGTATATTTACATACTGTGTCAGGAAACCCTCCTGCACACACTGGACAAAAACTGACCTATCTAAAGCACTCTAACTATAGCATTTCCATTCAATATTTGGAAAGTTAAAGTTCCTCCATAAAAACTACCTGTTATTTTTGCTAACTTTCCAGAATCATCTTTGCAATCCTTTTCTCTGCATCTCTGGAACACTGGACATTTGGGTACCTGTCAGATGGCAGGTGGGGTAGCAAGGCACTTCTGGAGTGTCCTGAGATGACAATACTTGGTTATCTGCATGTCAGTGCTCCTTCATGTCTGTGCACAATGACATCGTTGAGGAGTTTGGGTACCTGTAGAGAGTTTTAGAACCGCTCATCTGGCCAGTGAATGAATGCATTCATGGCTCAATTGATGGAGTTATGGTTCCTGCACATGTCCAGCAGAAGCTGATTGTTCTGCTGGTTCTGGCTGTCCATGACAGCTGCCACCCATTTCACCAAGGCAGCCACGTGCTCACAAAATCAGACAGAACTTGGGGAGATTCCCTTCACTGCAGTGTGTACGTGACCTCTTGAACCTGCTCTAGATATTCCCTTTCTTGCTTTTGCCTCTGTGTCAGCTTATTAATGGTATACTGGGCTTAGCACTGGGTCATTCTCCAGCAATCCCTCCAAGTGTCAGAAACCTCGGCTGTTCCTTCTTCCATTAACCATGGACTCATTGTCAGTGCTGTGCTCACCGGAATGTGACCCAGAGTCTACGTTGGATAGATTACCCACTGTGGTGAATGTCTCTGTTCTGGCAGAGTGTGGGAAAAGAAAGCCTTCGATGGGCCTGGAGGCTGGCCCTCTTCTTGTGGTCCTATCTTGGGAGTGGGATTGGTGGCTGAGTAAAACAAACTCAAGGATTTAATATTGTCATAAACTGCCAATCTTACCCACAGTTTCATTCAGGTGTAGGTGCTTGATGTGCAGTTGGGATTAACGCTTCTGGGTTGCATGCAGTGAAATGCTGTCCTGATGCCTTTTAAATATGGCACCTGGAAATTAGAGTCTGGAAAGGCCTCACGGGGTAGAGTTTACTCTCATTCAGCTATCTCCTCTCATAAAATTAGTCATTTTGCCAGTGCGTGCATATGTAGTAAACTGAGAGGTATGTGATCTCAGGAGAATACTTGAGTTGTCCTCAAGGGGAAGTAATTCCTGCCTTTAGGCCCACCTTCACACTTACTCTTAAAAAACAAGATTCCCAGGAATTTTACATTCACTCAAGTTTCTAGAAGGCCATATCAGGTGTTATTCTAGCATAAATTGGAGTTGTATATGGGGACCCTGTGGAATTCCAATTGGAATGCACCCAAAAGGAATTGCACCCTACCAAGCTGATGCCTTGGCAACGTGCTCACTTGGCACACTACTGATGAGGTATCTTACCTCTGGCGTCTGCCCTGTCCCCAACTGGCATCTTTCCCAGCTGGTGTCTTCTTGGCTGGTGCTCGCTAAAATCTCAATTACCTTATGTATTAACAGAAAATGACTGTCAGGACTTTTACATTTCAGAATACAGCAACTGACTGCTGTGGAGAAGGGGCATAGTTTGACTTCTAAAATTTTGATGCAATGAAATTATATTGGAATGGAAATACAACATCACATTTCTGAGGGAGTCCTGATTGGAAGCTACTCTCAGCAATGCGGAGCTCTCTTTCTGAAAAAAAATTGATTTTCATCAGTTTTCACTCTTCTGCTCATGAAGGCATTTGCTCATGCCTAGGAAATAGTACCATAGTCACTCACCAACATCCTTCACATGTGAAAGCAAACAAAATTCTGCCTGATTTTACCTTCCATAAACCAGAGGTGATCAAGCCAATTGTCACAGCCTAGTTGTTGCTGTTATCTGAAGTCAGTGCTAACTTAGTGCAGGCTTGGAACAAGACTGGGGGCTTTCCCAGTTTGAGAAAAGTCTAATACCTTCTGCTTTGAACAAATCAGCCATCAGGAGCAGTGCTCTAGCAGTCAACTTAGAATAAGCATTGTGAAATGTTTGTGAGTAAGTTTCTGTCTTATGGACAGTAGTACACAGTATGTGGAGAAACAATGAACAACACCCAAGAAAAGAAGAAAGGAAAAGTCAACCTGGAGAAGTATTTTGCTCTAGTAATTTGGTCCAAGTCACACCAAACTCTCTCAGAATTACATTTACTGCTAAGCAGGAGAAGCCTGGCTGTTGTTTTGTTTTGTTACCCTCCCTATTTCCTGTGCCCAGAGGCCAATTGTAGTACCCAATCTTCTGCAGCATCTGAAATCAGACCGAAAATCAAACCTAAGACTGTCCTATTACATTGGAAAATGTATTCAACCACTGAGCATTGGAGTGAGCTCCTCAGGTGGATGTCCTATTAAATACTGAGGTGAACTCTTGTTACATTATCTGAATCTATTTCAATATTGGAGTTGTTATCGTGACTAACAGAGAGCACAAAATTGCCACTTCCTTCACTTAGTAAATACTTCACAAGGATTGGTTGGTACAGTAGTTTAGAACAGTGTAGCTTAACTCATTCCACGCTGGCATGATGTTATTTATTTGGGCAGTCAGAATCCACTTTTTGTAGGTATAACTCCACAGCATAAATCTAACCACAGTGGGGTTCTAAAATTGACAGCCATGTACTGAAAGAACATAAGGTTGTTTGTTTGAGGAGATAGAAACAGCATATTGTTGCAATAGGGGGTAGTCTTTAGCTGGCACAGTGCAGAATATACTGAGACTACCCTGAAGCTTGGGAGAAACATCACTGTTTTATTATATTGCAGGGTGCATTACTGATCATCTCTTTTGTGATTTGGCATTTTGCTATGCCCTAAAAGACCCCCATCCTTGCATCTTAACTTTACTTAATGTGTATACAAAAGACTGTGGATGCTAGAAATTATAAATACAAAGAGAAAATTCTCAGGTTAAGGAATGAAACATTTTGTTGAACAGAACCCTGCTGTTTGACTGAAATACAGCTTGAAAGCCTACACTGTGTGGAAAACAGTTAATCATTGTGATTTTCACTGGGGCAACCAATTCATGGCCAGAGGAAAAATTTACCATCCAAGTATGGATGGCGGTCAAGTTCTCAAAGCTGACATGTCAAATCAGAAGCCTTACAGTTCGAAAGGATTAACTGGTCATAGTAGAGGGTGAGTCATGGAGAGCATCCAATGTTTTTAAATTTAAACCAGAAATAGTTATGCAGCCTGGCATTTCTGGGTTTCTGTAAAGGCAGCTCTTGAATCCTGTCAGACCAGGCCTGTTCAGGTTCCGCTGGTGCATGGAGGTCACTTCTTTTTAGTTATGTTCACCTATACTGTCTGCAGTAACAAGGAGGCCACTTGGAAAATCCAACATGTGGGTGGGTAGCCATGCTGTGTCTCCACCATTCTCAACTCCACATCTCCATTCTCAGCTCCATGTAGGTACCAACAACATAGGAAGAAAGAGGGATAGGGATGTAAGGTAGGATTTCAGGGAGCTAGGGTGGAAGCTGAGAGCTAGAACAAACAGAGTTGTTATCTCTGGTTTGTTACCTGTGCCACGTGATAGCGAGGAAAGGAATGGGGAGAGATATCAGCTGAACACGTGGTTGCAAGGATGGTGCAGGAGGGAGGGTTTCAGATACTTGGGTAATTGGGGCTCATTCTGGGGAAGGTGGGACTTGTACAAACAGGATTGTCTTCACTTGAACCAGAGGGGTACTAATATCCTGGTGGGAAATTTGTTGGTGTTATTTGGGTGGTTTTAAGCTAGCTCAGCAGGGGGATGGGAACCTGAGGTGTGGTTGCAGTACACAGGAGGATGAGAGTAGGAAGGACAGGGACAGGATTTCATGGTCACAGGAATGTGCTGGCAGACAGCAAACTGGTTTGAAGTGTGTCTACTTCAACGCCAGAAGTATCCGAAATAAGGCAGGTGAGCTTGCAGCGTGGATAGGTACCTGGGACTTCGATGTTGTGGCCAATTCGGAGACATGGATAGAGCAGGGTGAGGAATGGATCTTGCAGGTTCTGGGGTTTAGATCTTTCATTAAGTACAGGCAAGGCTGTAAAAGAGGGGGAGGCGTGGCCTTGTTAGTTAAGGATAGTATAACAGTGGCTAAGAGAAATTTTGACGAGGACTTGTCTACTGAGGTAGTGTGGGCTGAGGTTAGAAACAGGAAAGGAGAGGTCACACTGCTGGGAGTTTTTTATAGGCCTCCGAGTGTTCCAGGGAGGTGGAAGAGAGGATTAGCAAAATTATTCTAGGTAGGAGTGAAAGGAACAGGGTGGTCCTTATGGGGGACTTTAACTTCCCCAACATTGACTGGAAATGCTATAACTCTAGTATGTCGGATGGATCAGTTTTTGTCCAATGTATACAGGAAGGTTTCCTGTATACAGGAGGGTTTCCAGTTATGTCGAAGGGCCAACAAGAGGGGAGGCCACACTGGATCTGGTGCTTGGTAATGAACCAGGCCACGTGTTTGACTTAGTTGTAGGTGAGCACTTTGGAGAGAGCGACCATAATTCAGTTACATTTAGTTTAGCAATGGAAAGGGATATGTACATGCCACAGGTCAAGAGTTATTGATGGGGTAAGGGCAATTATAATATGATTAGGCAAGAACTAGGATGCATAGAATGGGGTAGCAAAATGCAGGGGATGCAGACAATGGAAATGTGGAGCTGGTTTAAGGAACAGATATTGCGTGTCCTTGATAGGTATGTCCCTGTCAGGCAGGGAGGAAGTGATAAGGTAAAGGAACCATGGTTTACTACAGAAATTGCATCGCTTGTTAAGCAGAAGAAGGAGGCTTAGGTGTTGATGAGGCAAGATGGTTCAGATGAGGCGATGGAGAGTTACAGATCAGCTAGGAAGGATTTAAAGAGAGAGATAAGAAGAGCAAAGAGAGGACACAGGCAGTCTTTAGCAAATAGAATAAAGGAGAACCCTAAAGCTTTCTATAGGTATGTGAGGAATAAAAGGATGATTAGGGTAGGAATAGGGCCAGTCAAAGACAGAAGTGGGAAGTTGAGTGTGGATCCTGTGGAGATTGGGGAGGTGCTAAATTAACATTTCTCATCGGTTTTCACTCAGGAAAAGGAGAGCATTGTAGAGGAGAAGAATGAGTATGAGATATTAGACTAGAAAAGATAGAGGTTAGTTATGAACAGGCGTTATCAATTCTAGAAGGAGTGAAAGTAGACAAGTCCCCTGGGCCAGATGGGATTTATCCGAGGATTCGCTGGGAAGCTAGGGAGGAGATAGCAGAGCTTTTGACTTTGATATTTGAGTCAACATTTTCTACAGGTTTAGTAACAGAGGATTGGAGGATTGCAAATGTTGTGCCCTTGTTCAAGAAGGGCAGTAGAGATGACCCAGGTAATTATAGATCAGTGAGCCTTGCTTCTGTTGTAGGAAAGGTTTTGGAAAGGATTATAAAAGATGGAACTGAGAAATAAGAAAAGGATGATCACCCTATTGGGATTGTATTATAGACCCCCCAATAGTCAGAGGGAAATTGAGAGAAACAAACTTGTATGGAGATCTCAGCTATCTGTAAGAATAATAGGGTGGCTATGGTAGGGGATTTTAACTTTCCAAACATCGACTGGGACTGCCATAGTGTTAAAGGTTTAGGTGGAGAGGAATTTCTTAAGTGTGTACAAGACAATTTTCTGATTTCAGTATGTGGATGTACCTATGAGAGAAGGTGCAAAACTTGACCTACTCTTGGAAAATAAGGCAGGGCAGGTGACTGAGGTGTCAGTGGGGGAGCATTTTGGGGCCAGTGACCATAATTCTATTTGTTTTAAAATAGTGATGGAAAAGGATAGACCAGATCTAAAAGTTGAAGTTCTAAATTGGAGAAAGGCCAATTTTGACGGTATTAGGCAAGAACTTTCAAAAGCTGATTGGAGGCAGATGTTCGCAGTTAAAGGGACGGCTGGAAAGTGGGAAACATTCAGAAATGAGGTAACAAGAATCCAGAGAAAATATATTCCTGTCAGGGTGAAAGGGAAGGCTGGTAGATATAGGGAATGCTGGATGACTAAAGAAATTGAGGGTTTGGTTAAGAAAAAGAAGGAAGCATATGTCAGGTACAGACAGGATAGATCAAGTGAATCCTTAGAAGAATATAAAGAAAGTAGGAGTATACTTAAGAGGGAAGTCAGGAGGGCAAAACGGGGACATGAGATAGCTTTGGCAAATAGAATTAAGGAGAATCCAAAGGGGTTTTTACAAATATATTAAGGACAAAAGGGTAACTAGGGAGAGAATAGGGCCCCTCAAAGATCAGCAAGGTGGCCTTTGTGTGGAGTCACAGAAAATGGGGGAGATACTAAATGAATATTTTGCATCAGTATTTACTGTGGAAAAGGATATGGAAGATATAGACTGTCGGGAAATAGATGGTGACATCTTGCAAAATGTCCAGATTACAGAGGAGGAAGAGCTGGATGTCTTGAAACGGTTAAAGGTGGATAAATCCCCAGGACCTGATCAGGTGTACCTGAGAACTCTGTGGGAAGCTAGAGAAGTGATTGCTGGACCTCTTGCTGAGATATTTGTATCATCCATAGTCAGAGGTGAGGTGCCGGAAGACTGGAGGTTGGCAAACATGGTGCCACTGTTTAAGAAGGGTGGTAAGGACAAGCCAGGGAGCTATAGACCAGTGAGCCTGACCTCGGTGGTGGGCAAGTTGTTGGAGAGAATCCTGAGGGACAGGATGTACATGTATTTGGAAAGGCAAGGACTGGTTCGGAATAGTCAACATGGCTTTGTGCGTGGGAAATCATGTCTCACAAACTTGATTGAGTTTTTTGATGAAGTAACAAAGAGGATTGACGAGGGCAGGGCAGTAGATGTGATCTATATGGCCTTCAGTAATGCATTCGACAAGGTTCCCCATGGGAGACTGATTAGCAAGGTTAGAGCTCACGGAATACAGGGAGAACTAGCCATTTGGATACGGAACTGGCTTGAAGGTAGAAGACAGAGGGTGGTGGTGGAGGGTTGTTTTTCAGACTGGAGGGCTGAGACCAGTGGAGTGCCACAAGGATCGGTGCTTGGTCCTCTACTTTTTGTCATTTACATAAATGATTTGGATGCGAGCATAAGAGGTACAGTTAGTATGTTTGCAGATGACACCAAAATTGGCGGTGTAGTGGACAGCAAAGATAGTTACCTCAGATTACAACAGGATCTTGACTAAATGGGCCAATGGGCTGAGAAATAGCAGATGGAGTTTAATTCAGATAAATGTGAGGTGCTGCATTTTGGGAAAGCAAATCTTAGCAGGACTTATACACTTAATGGTAAGGTCCTAGGGAGTGTTGCTGAACAAAGAGACCTTGGAGTGCAGGTTCATAGCTCCTTGAGAGTGGAGTCGCAGGTAGATAGGATAGTGAAGAAGGCATTTGGTATGCTTTTCTTTATTGGTCAGAGTATTGAGTACAGGAGTTGGGAGGTCATGTTGCGGATGTACAGGACATTGGTTAGGCCACTGTTGGAATATTGTGTGCAATTCTGGTCTCCTTCCTATCGGAAAGATGTTGTGAAACTTGAAAGGGTTCAAAAAAGATTTACAAGGATGTTACCAGGGTTGGAGGATCTGAGCTACAGGGAGAGGCTGAACAGGCTGGTGCTGTTTTCCCTGGAGCGTCAGAGGCTGAGGGGTGACCTTATAGAGGTTTACAAAATTATGAGGGACATGGATAGGATAAATAGGCAAAGTCTTTTCCCTGGGGTCGGGGAGTCCAGAACTAGAGGGCATAGGTTTAGGGTGAGAGGGGAAAGATATAAAAGAGACCTAAGGGGCAACTTTTTCACACAGAGGGTGGTACGTGTATGGAATGAGCTGCCAGAGGATGTGGTGGAGGCTGGTACAATTGCACCATTTAAGAGGCATTTGGATGGGTATATGAATAGAAAGGGTTTGAAGGGATATGGGCCAGGTACTGGCAGGTGGGACTAGATTGGGTTGGGATATCTGGTCGGCATGGACGGGTTGGACTGAAGGGTCTGTTTCCATGCTGTACATCTCTATGACTCTATAAGATTTATAATCATCTAGCAAGCAACAGCCTGATTTCAGACAGTCAACATGGTTTCGTCAAGAGCAGGTCGTGTCTCACAAACCTCATTGAGATTTTTGAGAAAGTGACCAGGCATGTAGATGAGGGTAGGGCAGTTGACGTGGTATACATGGACTTCAGTAAAGCCTTTGATAAGGTTCCACACGGTAGGGTGTTGGAGAAAATGCAGAGGCATGGAATTGAGCGTGATTTAGCAGTTTGGAATTGAAACTGGCTTTCTGAAAGAAGGCAGCGATTGGTGGTTGATGGAAGATATTCAGCCTGGAGTCCGGTTACTAGTGGTGTGCCACAAGGGTCTGTTTTGAGACCACTGCTGTTTGTCATTTTTATAAATGACTTCAATGCAGGTATAGATGGATGGATTAGTAAATTTGCAGATGACACTAAAGTCGGTAGAGTAGTGGACAGTTTGGAAGAATGTTACAGGTTGCAGGGGGACTTGGACAAACTGCAGAATTGGGCTGAGATGTGGCAAGTGGAGTTCAATGCAGCTAAATGTTTGGGAAGAATAACAGGAAGGCAGAGTACTGGGTCGATGGAAAGATTCTTGGTAGCGTGGATGTGCAGAGGCTGTACATAGATCCCTGAAAGTTGCCACCCAGGTTGATTGTGATGTTAGAAGGCATACGGTGTGTTAGGTTTCATTCGTAGAGGAATTGATTCCGGAGCCGCAATATCATGCCGCAACTATACAAAACTATACTAGTGCAGCCATACCTGGAATATTGTGTACAGTTCTGGTCCCCATATTTCGGGAAGGATGTGGAAGCATTGGAAAAGGTGCAGAAGAGATTTACTAGGATGTTGCCTGGTCTGGAGGGAAGGTATTATGAGGAAAGGCTGAGAGACTTGGATCTGGTCTCATTGGAAAGAAGGAGGCTAAGAGGGGTTTTGATAGAAACATACAAGATGATCAGAGGATTAGATTGGGTAGACAGTGAAAGTCTTTTTCCTAGGATGATGATGTCAGCTTGCACCAGGGGGCATAACTATAAATTGAGGGGTGATGGATTTAAGACAGATGTCAGAGGCAGGTTCTTTACGCAGAGAGTGGTAAGGGCGTGGAATGCCCTACCTGCTAATGTAGTCAACTCAGCTATATAGGGAGATTTAAACAATCCTTAGATAAGCACATGGATGATGATGGGATAGTCTAGGGGGACAAGCTGAGAATAGTTCATAGGTTGGCACAGCATCGAGGGCCAAAGGGCCTTTTCTGCGCTGTATTGTTCTAGGTTCTATGTTCTATGTTCTATAATGACCTGGGAGTGAGATGCAGCCAGGGACCTCATATATGGACCAGTGGACTAAAAGTTCATCCCTTTGTAACCACATACAGCACTCCCCAGTCAGAGAGAGCCGTCTACCCCAATAACATCTGTGAGCCCAATGTTTGAAGAGCAGTTGCACTGCAATATTTGTTTTCCAGTTTTCCACACCAAGTATCCTGAAGCTTATCTGAATGGCTGCCAGTTTGCAGCTGATTTAGAGCTAACCAAACATATTTCATATCAAATCAACATTTGGGTTAATTTTTTGCAGTGTCAGCAAGTTTCTTTTGACCTTTGAAAATGCCAGAAGCACACAGAAGCTGGAGGTATTGAGTTAGCTTGGAGCGTGTGAGGGCAGGTGAGTGGGCACACTGTATGAGGGCAAGTAGGACTATTGGCTTCTAAACTAAATGAGATGAAGTCCCATAGAACTGCAAAGGTCTCCCCTAACCAGCCCACCTCAACACTTGCCTGCCCTCATGCTTCTGGCATCAGTGATACCAGCTGTAGACTGCACCTGCCTCCCTGGAGTAAAAATCATGCACCTTTGTACAAAGGCAGTCTAACAAGTTGGGAAATCTCCTGACTTGAGTTACCTGCGTCAGTAGTCAAAATTTGGCCTTTCTGATACATTTATTCTAGTTGGATTTGTATGCAGGTGCCAAAATTAATTGATCACTGGCAATCCCATTACACTATCAATTTCTCATGCAATTTCTGGTTCTAGCGTCCACATTAATAAATAAATAAATATATCTTTCAAAGTGTGAAACAATGATAAAATTGTGATGTGTTTACAATATTTTCAGTTTTGTAGAATTTGCAGCATTTTGTTTTGAAATGGACTCATAATTGATATATTTCAGCCCCCAGAAGCAATATGATTTATTTTGGGAAATGCATAATATTTTTAATATATCAGCTGATTTCTTTTGTTTGGTGAATCCATGTAAAACATATGCAATCTCACAAAATTTTAACCTATCTAAAAATGATCAGTTTTGAGTCACATCTTAAAATAAGACCTTTAAATTTGTTCAGAAAAAAACAGAAGCCCAGTAATGATTATTTCTCAGATTAAGTTGTTCTTAAACATGCAATGAGGGCATGCAATGAAACAAGTGCCTCTGCCACACTGTGTTAACTCAAGATTATTACAATTACACAGCTCTTTGTGGCTTTTTCTCTGTTTGGTGATACTCTGCAACTACAGAGCTAAGAAAGAGGAGTATTTTTCTTAGGAGCTTTCATCTCACAAAGAATCTCTTTGCAAATTCACATCTAACAACCTGCTCTGAAAATTCTGCTCACATTTTGACAGCTGTGACAAATTCTATGAGAGGAGCTGAGGTAATCTACAACATTTACCATTCTAAATCACAGAATCTGTAATATTCTTTTAAAAAAAAGCCAATTCACATTATCTCGCAATGTTAATGGATTCTTTGAAGCATGTACCCAAAGATTCAGTTCCACATCTTGACCAAAATGAATTGGTTCTTCTTCGGGTCATTCCATATCTGTGTATCGAGTTTCACTGAAATCTGTCAATTAGTTTTTGAGATGTATTGTTTAAAAACAAGTGGACTAATAAACAGGGGTGAAAACATTGCTGGAGATAAAGATTGTTCCCATCATATTTCTTACATACTTGTGACATCTGTACATGGTTATAATGTGCTCTGAAGAGTTATAGCTGAGCTTGCAACCAGAAGATTACAAGAGGCTTAAGGAAATAAGCGGCAATGTAAAAATCTCCCTGGTGCATTATCAGTTCTTCAGATTCTTTGCCTTTTCCACATTATTAAAAAGATGCTGCATAGACATAATGTCAGTTTTTCCATATGCCAACAGATTGTGCCCCAAGTTAAAGAACTTGGGGCACAATCAGAAAGGAAATGCATTGAAATTGGGTCTCTTTTGAATACATTGAAATCAGATATTTTGTTCACTGAAACCTAGCCTAGTGATACCCTAATCCTCCCAATACACTTAAGTTTTGAACAAACCTGAAGTCTTTTGTCTCCATTGTTCTGCTTGGCAGATTCTTCTATCTATTTACTGTCCTCTTATGTGAAGGCATGCCTGACACCTCTTTTAAGCAGTAGTTGTGTAAACATTTCCTCAGATAGTCATTATCTGGCACAAGAGTGTTGACATTGCATTGTCAGAATTTTATCATTCCAAATGTTGCCATGGTTCTGCATGGATTGTTTCAATGTGCCCTTCTGCCTTATGATTTGCTTTACCCCAGTCTTCTATACAATATCTACAAATTAATGCTCTTCAGTCAGAGGTTTCATGATAAACTTAAACAAAATCCAAAATGTTATTCAAGTCACTATTTGAGAACAACAATAGCTTTCAATCCACTTTGAATAAATTAGATAGTCAATAACTCTTCGACTGAAAGTAATTTAGGGAGTTGTGGTCTGTTTCTGACATATCTTTTCATAGAACATAGAACAGTACAGCACAGAACAGGCCCTTCAGTCCACGATGTTGTGCCGACCATTGATCCTCATGTGTGCACCCTCAAATTTCTGTGACCATATGCATGTCCAGCAGTCTCTTAAATATCCCCAATGACCTTGCTTCCACAACTGCTGCTGGCAACGCATTCCATGCTCTCATAACTCTCTGTGTAAAGAACCCGCCTCTGACATCCCCTCTATACTTTCCTCCAACCAGCTTAAACTATGACCCCTCGTGTTAGCCATTTCTGCCCTGGGAAATAGTCTTTGGCTATCGACTCTATCTATGCCTCTCATTATCTTGTATACCTCAATTAGGTCCCCTCTCCTCCTCCTTTTCTCCAATGAAAAAAGTCCGAGCTCAGTCAACCTCTCTTCGTAAGATAAGCCCTCCAGTCCAGACAGCATCCTGGTAAACCTTCTCTGAACCCTCTCCAAAGCATCCACATTTTTCCTATAATAGGGCAACCAGAACTGGACGCAGTATTCCAAGTGTGGTCTAACCAAAGTTTTATAGAGCTGCAACAAGATCTCACAACTCTTAAACTCAATCCCCTGTTAATGAAAGCCAAAACACCATATGCTTTCTTAACAACCCTGTCCACTTGGGTGGCCATTTTAAGGGATCTATGTACCTGCACATCAAGATCCCTCTGTTCCTCCACACTGCCAAGAATCCTATCCTTAATCCTGTACTCAGCTTTCAAATTCGACCTTCCAAAATGCATCACCTCGCATTTATCCAGGTTGAACTCCATCTGCCACCTCTCAGCCCATCTCTGCATCCTGTCAATGTCCCGCTGCAGCCTATAACAGCCCTCTATACTGTCAACGACACCTCCAACCTTTGTGTCATCTGCAAACTTGCTGACCAATCCTTCAACCCCCTCATCCAAATCATTAATAAAAATTACAAACAGTAGAGGCCCAAGGACAGAGCCCTGTGGAACACCACTCACCACTGACTTACAGGCAGAATATTTTCCTTCTAATACCACTCGCTGTCTTCTGTTGGCCAGCCAATTCTGTATCCAGACAGCTATGTTCCCCTGTATCCCATTCCTCTTGACCTTCTGAATGAGCCGACCATGGGGAACATTATCAAATGACTTGCTGAAGTCCATATACACTACATCCACAGCTCGACCCTCATCAACCTTTCTAGTCGCATCCTCAAAGAACTCGATAAGGTTTGTGAGGCATGACCTACCCCTCACAAAGCCGTGTTGACTGCATTTAATCAAGCCATGCTCTTCCAGATGGTCATAAATCCTATCCCTCAGAATCCTTTCTAACACCTTGCTGACGACAGATGTCAGTTAATTGATTATGACAGTCCAGGTAGAGTTAATATTACAGACAATTAGAAAAGCTTTGCACGTACAGCTTGTTTCTTTGTTTATTTAATACAAAAGTTACAAGTAAAGACACATAAATAGTTTTCTCACTCCACCTTAATTTTCCTTATTCTATTGATCAAGTACTTAATTTTTTTGAACATTCAACAGATAATGTTGCGTTTTGCCATTAATTATACCTTTTACAGTCTATATTGAGGTTGGATATATTTGACTTATTGTGGTTGATAACTGGGCTCCAAAATCGATTATTTCACCAGTGAAGGTTTAAATTTCTGAAGATGAACACTGTTGCCTTATAAGAATTCCAAATCAATCACTGACATTTTTTTAGCATTAAGTTAAACCCAATTATCGGAGAGTTACCTTTCTCAAGGAAACGTGTAATCTGACCACAATAAAAGACATTGAGTTAAGTTCAATCACAGTATTATGCTTCATCATGGAGAAACATTGAACAAATGCTATAATGCCCATCTTGAAAACATTTCCACAAGAGTTTAGGCAAAAAATAAATTTTGGTGGAGCCATCACTCTCACCAGATCCTGTTTCTTCAGTTCTCAGATGGCTGATGATCCAGTGCAGGATAAATTCTTCAAAGAAACTCTAAGCTCTCTTTAAGAGCTGCAGCATTGACCTTAATAATTAGGAAGTGCTTGCTGCCACAGAATGGCAAAGGTTTGTCTTTCAATCTGCAACATGCCTTGATGACGAGGCAAAGCAGCATCAAAAAAGCAAAGAAAGCAAAGCAAAATCTATGTTCCAAATCCCATGACCTTGTGGGATGTCTTGCCCCATGTTCTGCCAATTGAGAATCAGTGTTTTCAATCACATGAGGATCGATGGCAGAAACTCGCAATCCTGCTTACATGTCCTCCTCAAATCGAGGAACAGCAAACAATAGTCTCCTGCATTTGACCAATGAAGATAAATAACTCTTGATTAAATGCAATTCAGCAATGAAGCAATAAGACTCTCTTGGTGCCAATCTAGGGAATAAAAAGTTACAATCTGAAGACTGAAAGAAAATTACATTCAATTCTCCAGTGAGTAATAACCTATTCTTTCTGGAAGGGCTGAAGGAGCAATTCCTATAGATTATAATTTCTAAATTTGAATTGCTCCTTGGGCAACTCTAAACTGCTCAGGTCTATTGGAGATAACCTTTTAAAGGAACTAGCTGATAGCAGTCAAAATTTTATTCGTACATTTAGAAGTATTAATTTAACATAACACACATTCTGCGGTATTGTGAGGCATTGGTAGAGCAAGATAAAGAAGAAACTACAAATGCTGAATATTTTGAAATGAAAATAAAAATGCAGGGAATGCATGGCAGTTTGGCCTGGTCTTGATTAATGGTTCTGTCTAAAATGTTAAGTTGTCTATTTTCTTTCAGAATTTGATTGAAATGCACAGCAGGTCAAATGTTTTCAGTTGTTTTAATAGTAGTACATTGAGCAATTGAGTTGATTTTATGAAGCAGGTAGTAAAATTGTAATGCATGGTATTCTTTAAAGTATGCACACACCATGGTTTGCTGTTTTCATTTTATATCAGGTCAGCTCGCCTCATCCATAACAATGGTTAGGCATATCTTATAATCGTATCCTGACATTTGATGAATGATATTGCACCATGTGATGTGACAAACTGTGACATATGGGACTGATTTAACTTTATACTATTATGGTTTGGAGTCCTGCAGTGTACTGACCTTCCATTTCATGAACCTGGATTTAGCTGCAGCCCAGTTGATCAAATGACAAACTCATCTTGTCTGTTGGATTTGTTTTGTAGGAGACCGAAGTGAATTAAGCTTGGACAGTCTCCAGCTAGACTGATAGTCCTTAATTAGGTCTATTTTGAGATTCAGGACAAGGCATGTCCTGAAAGTAAGCAAAGGAACCTCTACTCTATATTGAGCTCTGCTATATCTAACTTGAGAGTGTTTTATGTTGACATTGGTTGCCTGAAAAGGCAATTGTACCATTCTTTAACACCAGCATCCAACAAATAAATAACATTGCATGCTGTTATTAAGCATCACTCTGTGGGAAAATAACAGTACCAAAACAAAGACAATCTGTTGTATTCCACCACTCAGAGGGTGGTGAATCTTTGAAGTTCTTTATCCCAGAGAGCTGTTGAAGCTCAATTGTTGAGCATCTTCAAGACAGAAATTGATAGATTTCTGCATAATAATAACATCTTGGCATAATTGAGACAGCATTTAAAAGTGGAGTTGAAGGTAGATGATCAACTTTGAACCAGCTGATTGATGGAGCAGGCTGAATGACCAATTACTGTGCCTGTGTTCCTAATTGCTGTTTTGTTTATCAGTCTGTGGAAGCTTACTTTTAACTCCGAATAGTACAAATTTTAAAGTGATTTTGAAGTTTTAGGTTCACTGTGAGACTTTAAAAACTTTAAAGAAGGTGAGAAGAGTGATAATCGCTGGTATTATAATCAGTTGAAAACAACAACACTGCTGAAGACTTGGAAATGCACTTTTTGTTATCCAAGAAACTGGATACCATGGCAACAGTTCATCATCGGGCAGTTCTTTTTTTTAATTATACAGCTTCAGGCAGTGATTAGAAAATATTCTCTGAAGGAGTGAATTAATTTACAGTTCTAAAATTAGAATGTTTGTTACCAGTAATTGCAGCCCCAGTTGAGGTCTCAAGTTTTGTGGAAGTATCAGAATCTCCCATGGCGATTTTGTATTTCAATCCTCTTATAAATGACTTGAACTATCATTTCCTTTACAAGGAATGTATACTAAAATTGGCATTGTAATTTATCTGTTACCTTTGCTCTGAGGAGAGACATTTCCTTTTTTTTTGCCTTTACATTTTATGTTTTGGTTTATTTTTCTGTTTCAAGATGGTGCCGGAGAGAGTGGCGATACTATATAACAGTTTTCACTACACTTTGTAACAAGATACAGATTATAACAAATAGATATGTAAATAGTGAGCTTGAGTGCATTATTGTTGAGAACGTGATGTGTTTCAGAGTTTTTAGATTTTTTTTCCTGTTCTCTCCTTTCTTCCAATTACAGCTGCTGGTGATTCAGTGGACGTAGTTTTCCTCAACTTGCTTGATTAGAATTTGTCCTTTTTGACTACCACTCTTGCATCTCTCAATCATCTTTTAGTGAATAAATATATTAATTCAGTGATGGTTTCTGTACATTTATATTACATAGGTGCCAGTATTTAGGTGTGAATGCTCTATATAAAGGGTCTAACATCTGCTGCAATCCTTTCTCACAACTGAACCACCTATATTTCAGTTGGACTGGGTTAACTACCTTCATAATAGTCAAGCCTATATGCAGTTTTAACTGACAGCCTTAAACCCGCTAGAAGTTGCTGTCAAAAAGGTACGATTTTAAATTTTTTTAAAATTTCGAATAAATGCTAACATGCTGATCTGAAACTAGTGTTTAAAAAACAAACACATTCTGACACTAAATTATAAATACACAATTTATGCATAAATGTTTACTACAGTGAAGTAATCTTAGGATTTGTTCCCCTAACCAGCATTTTGGTTATAAATGAAGGTTTTCATGTCTGATTTCTCCCTGTGGTTCAGGTGAATGCCAGAGATCATTGTCTAACAATGCAGTGATAGAGATTCTCCCTCTGAGCCAGGATGCCTAGGTTCAAGTTCTATCTGTGCCAGAGATTTACAATAGTATCTTTGAACAGAATAGAAGGGAGTACGGTCCAACGTTGTGCTTAAGGAACATGACAAATGTCAGGTCTTTCATTCATCTCTTTACTATTGGTGGCATCAAAACTTTTGCAGCAGTGCCTATGTATAATGACTGAAGTTGAGAGTGACTGATATGATGTGACTTAGAGCTCTTCAGAAAGATGTTGTGAACAGAATTTTTTTTTTGAAATTCAATTTGGATAAAATTTGGAAACTGACATCTGTTCAGGGGCAAAGTGAATTTTCTTGCATGATTATGTTTTTCTCAGATCATTATTATTCATGCATTGGTAAATCAACAAATTCTTTTGTGCGGGTGAAAGTTCGGAAGCCCTCTGGGACCTTTCAGGCTCCAACTTACAGATACCATATTTTTAAAAATCTGGACAACACTTCACTCTGCATCCCCTGGAGACAGAGATCATGCAAAAAGTGACCACCTTTTTGCACTGCATCCTTACATGCTGTCCTAAAAACTGTGCCGGTAGATGCAAAGTTATTTTCTTTACTGGTGGTAAAAGGAGGTCATCCTGACTGATGGAAGCCAGACTGGACAGAGGTGGCTGCAGAAGCAATGGCTGTAGAGGCAGAGCCTGTAGGTGGCTCAAGTGCACGAATGATTTCCTGCACTCCGCCAGGATGTGTACCACTGTCTACTCATACTTTAAACTTCTGTGAAGATGAGTTCGCATTGGAAGGTTGCTGCTACACTGGACCGTCATACAGGGGATTGGGTGCCAGGCATCTCCAACAGATGCCTCATGTGCAATCAGTATCTTTTGTTTCATTGCTACCCATGCTACACTGCCTCTTACATGACTGTGTACATTAATACTTAAAATATAAGTGGAGCTATAACACTCAGCAGCACAAATACCATCAGCTTACTGATCTTTCATCAAAACTAGGAGAACTTACACCAAAGGCTTCTGAGAGACAAGGACACAGCACAAAAGATGACCTTTTGATTTGAGCTTCCTTTTGAGTTCAACCCTGTTTAACTGGTGTCATCCAGAGTGGCTGCTTCATTTGGGCAGGCTTGTTGACCTGGTCAGGCTTCACACCTAACACTAAGCATTTGCACAAAGAAACTGATTAGTTTATGAAGGAGCCAAGTTGTAGAAGAGATTTGTGCTCAGTGGAGCTTAGAGGAAGAAATCTTCCCTGCTAGGTACACAGCTCATGTACATAGTTGAGTTTGTGAATACACGTATCTCTTTTTGGGTAACCAGTATTCCAACGGCAGATATGTTAATGAATGCTCATGACATGCTAATAATGCAAAATTAAATCTTCTCCACTCTCTCCAGTAAATGTGTCATATCAGTTGCCAATTTGAAATTGGCCATTGAAGGTGCTTTACTGCTCGTATTTAGGAAGAACAAATCTGACTTGAGGATTTAATTATTCTAAGGTAACTTCACATGAAAGCAACTATTCCCTATAACTTGAAACTGTTCATCTCTACCAAGATTTGGAGATGCCAGTGTTGGACTGGGGTGTACAAAGTTAAAAATCACACAACACCAGGTTATAGTCCAACAGGTTTAATTGGAAGCACACTAGCTTTCGGAGCAATGCTCCTTCATCAGGTGATTGTGTCACGTGACAATCACCTGATGAAGGAGCATCGCTCCGAAAGCTAGTGTGCTTCCAATTAAACCTGTTGGACTATAACCTGGTGTTGTGTGATTTTTAACTTTGTACATCTCTATCAGAAGATGGTTGTAGATACTTGACATATAAACTTCTGCAAAACATAAAGGTTGGAAAACTCAGCCCATCTGAAAGATCCAGAGAACATAATAGCAAAGCTTCAACCCACTTTTGGAAAATGAATTTCTGCTTCCTGTCCAATTTGGTTTCCCTGCCCACCCTTCCACCTGCTCCATGACCCAGAAAACTCCATTCAATAAGTGTGTTGTATAAGTGTAAATTCTTTCTAAATTCCCTTCTGATACTACCCTTTAAGAATGAAATGAGAATGTTAAGGAACTACTAATTCTTTAATTGAAATTGCTGAAATGGCATTATTCATTACCATGGAATAGCAGAAATCAATGTCAAGAATCTACAACAATAACGAAGAATCTGTGCTGAATAAGTCCATGACTCTATAAGAACTGTTTCAAGTGATGGGGAGTAGTTGCATTTACGTGCAGCGACCTTGGAATAATTGAGTCCTCAAGTTAGATTTGTTCTTCCTAACTACGAGTAGTAAAGTGGCCAATTTTAATTCCCCACATAACATGTTTACTATAGGGAGTGGAGAAAATTTAATTTTGTATTATTAAAGTAATTAATTGTACCATTGACTGAATTCAAATTATCGTAAGATTACTCAATTACTCCATGACAACTGGACCTGTAGAGAATATCTGTGGCAGGAGAGTCCAGCTCTCAGCAGGCTTCATCCTAAAGTTTTTGCTCGGCTACAATACTGTTCAAAGCATGTTGACGTGTGAGGGCCAGTAACCGTTAAATTTTTCAGACGTATTTGAATAGTGTTGCCAGCTCCACTGATCTTTCTCCCTGAGAAGTGACATGGAAGCAACTGCCAAACAACTGTAATGAGTCTTATTTCTTATTTCTCTCTGAAACACTATAGTTTCTGCTTTGAAAATTACAGAATATTTAATGTTAATTTTTTTTTTCCTGCTTTCTTGAATCCTTGTTATAGCTCAAGCTTTCTCAAAGCAAGTTGTAAGATACCTGGAAGCAGAAGTTCTGTGTTTTATGTGAAAGGTTACAAACAAATTCTGAGGTTGGAAGACTGAGATTAAGATGTGCCTTGTGGTTGCTCTTGTACTGATCTTCCTAGTCAGTGTAAACATGGAAATATGTCTCTGCTTTCTCTTGTCAATCACTGACAGTTTTGCCTTTGGCTACTTTAGCCCTAATCTCTAGATTTCTCTCCCAAAATTTCTCTGACTTTCTTTCCTTCATTAAGATACTCTAAAACCTACCTCTTTAGACAATCTTTTAATCACCCTGTCAAAATATCTCAATGTTGAAAGTTGTTTGATAATACTTCTCCGATGTAGCCTCCATATAAATGAAACTGCAGTTGGAAGTCACATCTGAGCTACTTTGGAACACTCTGTCATTAGTAATTGCATATGGCTGCCTTCTGATTGCTACTGATCATTTAGGCTGTGTTCAGTACTTCAAATACTTGGAAGTTTTACAATTGATGACCAGCTTTTGAACTGTCATTTTTAAAAACACTGTGCAGCACAAGTTAGTTCATGTCTTAACCCAATTTCTTGCCTAAAACATCTTTCTACATTTAAGGTCAATAGGGACCTTAACACTCCAACTTAGCCATATCTGTCTGATTAATTTTTATATTTGTTCTCAGGCTATACCATTGCTGGCAAGGCCAGTATTAATTGTTCATCTTTAAGATTTGAGGGGCTTGCTAGGTGATTTCGGAGCCAAGCATCTTAGGTTTTGAGTTAATCTTAACGTCTTTATGAGACATCTCAAAAAGACAGCATTTGTCCCATCAAGTCCATGTTTGATACAAAGGCCAGACCGGTGAAGGTTGATAGACTCCCTTCCTCAAAGGATATTTGTGAACCAGGTGGGCTTTTTTGATAAGCCAGCAGCTTTATAGTTATTTTGGCTGATAGTGGCTCTATATTTACGGTTTACATTAGTGTTGTCCAAACATTTCACAAATGAAATCCACATTTGAATATTTCTCAGGAGGCCAGTGAGCAAATTTCAGAAAGATAAGTTTTGGCACAACAACAGAACACATGAAACAAAAACAGAAATTCCTGGTGAAACTCAGCAGATTTGGCAGTATCTGTGGGCAGTAAACAGAGTTAATGTCTTGAGTCCGATGACTCTTTGTTAGAACTGATGGCATGCAGGAAAAAGTGGTTTTATGCTGAAGATAAGGTTGTTGTGGGGTGGGGTTTACTTCCATTGATTAAGAAGTAGAGCTAAAGAGAGACTAAGGCCTGATCATCAGTGAAGAAGTGTGGACTGGGGCCAATCAAATAACTTGTGTTTAACATTGCTATTGCATTTGTATCTGGCAATGAGCAGTCAGCTGGCTGAAAGGAATTCATATGAAAACTTGTGGTTGGGAGTAGATTGCCTTTAGCCTGCATTTCCCTGCTGTTCCAGCCTACTTTATGGATAGGGTTGTGTGGAAGGACGAGGAGGAAAGAGTCAGTGTGTGTCTGGCTTACTCTCTACACTCTCAGGGTCTACACACTCTCTTTCTCTCTCTCTCTCATATGCATACTCTATCCATTTCCCACTGACCTGCACACGTTCTACCTTTTCCACTCGGATGTACACATTCTCCCTCTTCCACTTGCCGGTGCACACTCTACCTCTTCTACTTGAATGTGCACACTCTCCCACTTGTGCAGACACATGCCTTCATTCTCATGCCCTCTCCCTTCCTCCTACATGCCCCTCTCACTCGCACCCTCTCTCTTTGTCTCCCTCCTTCCAAACCCTCTCTTTCCTTACAAGACTTCCCTCCACTCCTCCCAATCTCTCTCTCTCTACCTTTGTCTTCCTCCCAATCAGACAGTCACTCTCTGTCCATCTTTTCCCTCCCTCTTAATCTCCCCCTCCTTTCCAACACTCTACCTCTTTCTCTCCCTTCCAACCCCTCCCTTTTTCTTTATCCCAACTATTCTTCTTTCCCTCTGTTCCTCTGTCCTCCTCTTTCCCGCGCTCTCCTCCTCACCCTCCCTCTAACACCCCTTCCTCCTACAGTCCATCCCCCTCTTCCTCTAACCCTTCCCTCTTACTCTGTCTCCCTCTCACCCTCTGCCCCCTCTCTCCCTCCACCTGCCCTACTGTCTGCTCACCATATTGGCCCCTCACTGGTTTGTTTCTCTAACTCTCCCCACTGATCTTCTCCCAATCACCCTCTTACTCACCTTTTCCTTCTCCCCCTTTTTCTCTACCACTTCCTCCCTGTTGCATCCCCTCATCTTGACCTCTCACCATATCGTTCTCCTTCTGTCCTTCTGGCTCTCTCTCCCCCTTTCGCCCTCATTTGCAACCACTCTTTCCCAAACCTTCCTTTCGCTCTTTCATCCCTCCACTCTCTCTTCTTCCCACTCCCATCCCCTCTGTCTACTTCACAGTCTCCCTTTCTCTGCCCCAACCTCTTTCAGCCATCTCCTCTCTCTCTCTTCCTCTCCTAATCACCCCCTTTCACTCTCAACTGTTCATCTCCCTCTTACCCCCCAGCCTTTTCTCTCTCTTCCAATATCACCCCTTTCCCCCACAACCACCCCACTCCCCCTTACTCTTTCCCTCACTCTCCCACCTGTCCCTCTTCACCCACCCCTTTCTCAGTCCCACACCTCTCTTATCTCAACCTCTTACACTTATCTCTCACCATTCCTATCTTTCTGCTGGCCCTCCCTCTGCCTTCACCCACCCATCCTCCATCCTTCCATCCCTATCCTCTCTCCTCCTTCCTACCACCTCTCCCTGCCTTCTAAACCTCTCCCTCCTTCACTTCTCTCTGACATTGTATCTTTTAAAATATTGCACTGTTGCTTAGAGGCAGCTGTGAATCTCCCAAAAAGTACCACACAGTCTTGTTTTCAAGCTTTTGTTTGGGGGTTAAATCTTAAGTTTGGTTTTAATTGAGGTGATTTGATTTTTTAACCTCTGTGGTGAACATGATTTGAAACCTGAATGAGCATATCTGATTTTCAGAGATTATGTTTTTATTTTTAAGAAACACAGATTCATAAGCAGTTAAAACACAGTTTCCAACTCCCATGCCAAGTTCTCGTTACTCCTTTGACAGCTCTTGATTTTCCCAGAGTCAAATTCTATTTGATCAGAATGACAGCATCTGACTGAGATTTCTTTTACAGCTTTACCATTAACCTCTTGCTTCTCCAAAAGCTGTAAAATTGTGGAAATCAATCTGGCAGTACCTTATATAGATTACTATGAGTATCAAAAGTAAAACAAGTCATGCAAAAATAAATTCAGAAAACAAGACATCATCTGATTACCCTAATCAGTAGGTGGGTATGGACACTTTGACTGGGCTATAACCTGCTACCCAACAGCAGTGTGGAAGTACTTTTCACAACATGTTCTGTGACAGTTCCAGAGGCAACTTAACCCTATCTTGAGATTAATTAAGCATGGGGTAACTATTGCTGGCTTTATTAGCTACTTCCACATGTCAGAAATAAATAAATTACTCATTGTGCAACTGAACCATACTGAACAGAATGTCCCAGATTTTGCTTTAAGTTAATATTGAATGTTCTTGACTCAATCAGAGCAGCTGTGAAACTAAAGTCAGCCTAAATTTCCCTAGAATATGGCAGAGACATTTTGCCAGTTTTCCTTCTGATTAATATTGAGTTTCTGATACTAGAAGTTGAGTGTGTGTTTAAATGTCAGGTGAAGGGAGTATTGGACTTGATCTTGCCCTCCATGGGCACAAATCTAGTTAGGTTCTCAGATGGCGATTGGCTCATACTAAAGGTGCCATCATTCATAGTAAAGAACAATTTCTAGAGATCAAGAGAAATAGAGTTTTTTCAATGATCACCCACTCCCCTTTTCTATCTCCTGGTCCCAAGGAGGCCCAGCGCAGAGTCCCGGCCCCACAGAAGGCCAGCGCAGGGTCCCGGCCACATGGAAGCCCAGCACAGAGTCCCGGCCACATGGAAGCCCAACGCGGAGTCCCAGCCCCATTGAAGCTCAGCGCAGAATCCCAGCCAAAAGGAAGCCCAGCGAAGAGTCCCCGCCACATGGAAGCCCAGCACAGAGTCCCAGCCCCATGGAAGCCCAGCACAGAGTCCCAGCCCCATTGAAGCTCAGCGCAGAGTCCCGGCCACATGGAAGCCCAGCGCAGAGTCCCAGCCCCACAGAAGCCCAGCACAGAGACCCGGCCACTAGGAAACCCAGCGCAGAGTCCCAGACACATGGAAGCCCAGCACAGAGTTCTGGCCACAAGGAAGCCCAGTGAGGAGTCCCGGCCCCAAGGAAGCCCAGCACAGAGTCCCGGCCACAAGGAAGCCCAGTGAGGAGTTCCGGCCCCAAGGAAGCCCAACACAGAGTCCCGGCCTATTGGCCTCCTTGAGGTGAAGCCCAGCGTGAACTCCCTGTTTTAGAAGAACTCTAATGCTGAATTTTACCTTAATTTCTTTAGTTTTCTCATTTATACCTACAACTTTGTATCAAGATATCTTTGTACCTAGCTTTATAAGGACTGTAATGCTGATCTTTTATCTTTACTTTTTTTATTTTTATAGTTTATATCTAAAATTTTGTACCCAGATATCTTTGAACCTAAGATGGCACCGGAAATGGTGACTTTGTACACTTTTCACTGTACTCATGTATCTCTGTACATGTGACAATAAACCTATTTCTAACTCTAATTTTATCCATGTAGTATCTTGTATGTTGAATAGCTTCCATAATTTTTGTACATGATACTTGACAGGCAATAATCCTTTCCCTGTCACGTTCTGCATACTTCCACTTCCAGTTGATTGCCAATGTCTGTCCAGAGTGTGGTGCTGGAGAAGCACAGCAGGTCAGGTAGCATCCAAGGAGCAGGAAAATCAATGTCACGGGCAAAAGCCCTTCATCAGGAATGTCAGTATCTGTGTCAATATTTGATTAGAGTTTCTCTCCCTTGAGGGAATGCAAGGAAACACAATTAGACTACACCATTAACTTCAATATTTTATAACTGAACTGCAAGTGTTCAGAGAAAATAAAACAACCATTCTTCAGAATTTTTTTCTCCTTGGTAGTTTTAGAGTTTAGTATTTAATCTATAAATATTCCAGGACTATCCTGCAATTTGGCAACGTGTCCTTTTTCCTCCTCCCTATTTCTGCTATCCCAGCCTTTTTGTTGACTGGAGAAGTCACACTGAAGATGTTGTGACTTTCGCTATACCCTCTGCAGAACTCATAGCCAGGTCATCACTCCTGATAATATCACTCCCTGTCTTAACCACTGATGAGAACATGGAAAGCAGTCTGTTGTCCAATCCGACTATATTCTCACCAGTCAAGAAATTGTAATATATTTTTCCTCTGAGCTTTCAGAAATTTTCTTGAGCAAACAACACTACTACATATTCATTAACCAGCCTTCAGTCTCTGTTCCCCACACCACACAGACACACACGCACAAATAAACTGAATGCCTGCTACATTGTCATTGTTATTTTAATGAGAAGCAGGATCCTTTCAACCAGCACAGTTTTGTTTATTTGTAGACTGCAGTCAGCACACTTGTCATGAATTTGCAGATTGAGAATAAAGAAGATAAATGCAGGACAGTGACAATCAGTTTGCAAACAGAGCAGGTGATGAAACTGAGCATAAATCTCTCATGAAGCTCAGTCTGGCATTCTAAATTTGCCCTGAACATATTTGCAGTCGGTGGTCAGTGACACAAAGAATGGGGTCTGTAGAAATACTTTTTACTTTGTCTATCGATGCATATCATGCATCTCCAGAAGTAATTGGCTGTTTTTGTTTAATCATGTTGTCCTGTGGGTTCTTTTAGCACTGCTATAAGATCAGGCCAGATATCTTTGTAACTATCAATGTGTGTTTTTGTTAGGCTCTATTTGTGAACAATGCTACCATGAGGTGGAGCAATACATGCTTGTATGTAAAATCCAAGAGCAATGTGCTATGTCTTATAAATAAGTGTAAATAAAGGCCAGAGAATTGAAAGTACATTAGGGAGAAACCTTTGAGAGTAGCCTTCAAAGAGCTAAATGTGTTTGGAATTTTGAACGTATCTTTTTTCCTTTTGTTTTAATAGATCATTTGTACTTTACTGTAATTTGTTTAACTCTGATCTCACTTAAGGGGCTGTCATTTTGTCTGGCATGCAAGTATCAAATCTCAGTTGGCAGAGATAAGAGCCTTACAACACAGCAAAGACAACTCCTAGTTTTCAACTGTTTGAAAGTGTATCACTTTTCTGAAAGTGCATCAAGAGCCATGCAACCTTTATATGACAGACTGCATATCACTAATGGTGTGATTTTAAACTTGCAATTGTGATTACACAGATGGATCAAAGGAGCCATTTTTCATCATACTACTGCCATTCTATTACTATTACACTGTATTATGTTAAAGCTATGGAACAGAAGGCTCCAAACTGTACAAGATCCAGCTTTGCACTGGAATTCTCATACACTGACATCATTGCTCACCTCAAGCTAATTTATATAATCATCAAACCTTATCACAGAAACATAAAAAAATAGGAGCAGCCCTTCAAGCATGATCTGCCATTCAATATGATAATGGCTGATCATCCAACTCCATACCCAATTCCTGCTTTCTCCCATATCTTTTGATCCCTTTAGCCCTAAGCACTGTATCTATCACTTTCTTGAAAGCATTCGATGTCTTAGCCTCAACCCTTTTCTGAAATTCCACAAGCTCACCACTCTTCTCACCTCAGTCTGAAATGGTCTACCCTGTATCCTTAAACTGTGAACACTGGTTCTGCACTCCTCAGTCATCGGGAATAATCTTTCCTGTCTGGTTAGAATTATATAGGTTTCTTTGCGATCCCCCTTATTGTTCTAAACCCCAGTGAACATAATCTTAACTGATCCAGTCTCTCTTCCACACATCAGTCTTGCCATCCCAGGATTCGGTTTGGTCAACTCCCTCCACAGCCCGAACATCCTCCCTCGGATAAGGAGAGCAAAATTGCACACAATGCTGCAGGTGTGCTCTCATCAAAGGGCTGTACAGTTACAGCGAGACATCCCTGCTCCTGTTCTTGAATTATCTCGCGATAAAGGCCAACAGTTGTTTGTCTGTGGTTTTATCCTGAATATACTGTTGCTGATGTTAAAATTAAGATATTCCAAACAAAAAAATGATAGATTTAGGTTTGAATAAATAGTAGAAAAAGTCTAAGTGCCAGAAAATAGAAGATGTTTGAAATACTGTTAATCTGTCCTTTTCAAATGCAGTCAAGTATGCTGTACATTTCACCCATATTTTTATTCACCCATTTATTACTTTTCGATGCATGTGTAATATTAGCAGCTATCATTAGCAGCATGTGTAATATTAGCAGCTACCACTGTCACTCAGTTTCAAATGTTCATTAAACCAGTTACATATCGTCTTGTATCCAGTCAGCCCATTAAATTTGAGAATTGGACCTACCTTTTGTGTGTTAAAAATGAAGAATGTTGATTCTGAACTGTTTTTAGTCAAAATTGTCATGTTACTTTAAAATTACTGAATTCTAAAAGTTTCACCACAACAAAAATACTTGCAATTACAAAGCATCTCATTCTAATATCAAAACATTTCAAAGTATTTCACTAGTTTTGGTAGCAACTAGATGAACAGCCAGTTAATCTGTTTTTATTACCATTATTTTTGAGAGGAACATTGGCCAGGACAAAAAAGAAGCTTTCTGATCATTGCTTGTGCCATGACATATTTAACCTCCACCTAAGAAAGCAGATGGAAGCTGATTTAATATGATCGTCACATTGATAGCATTTAATTGGATAGCCAGGTTAGTTTATGATTTATGCTCAATTACAGCATGAAACCTAAATCTGTAACTGTGAATCTGAGAATAGGAATCAATTTTTTATTACAGAAATATACTGTATATCTATCTGTATCTATATATAAAATCTATATGTACATACATAGTTAATGAAGCCATTCAGATCTATACTGTTTTTACTTCAGAGAAGCAAACAAACATTGAGGTTTGGCTTTCTCTGTATTTATAATTAAACTATAGGCATTTAGCTGAGACATTGTGAGGGCCTGGTTACTGAAGGGAACCCCATTATGCTTTGTCAGAAAGACCTTACACAGTGGTCCTTCCCCACTGTGCCTTGGTGGCAGCTGCCCCCAAGCTTTAGTGATTCACTCAGTACATAGTCCTGGACCTTGGAATGTGCCAGTCTGCAACACTCAGTTGGGGTAAGTTATTTCAACTGAAAGACCAGCACATTTCCGGCAGATCAAAGAGCGTCTTTCACTGAGTTGATGGTCCTTCAGGCACAGTTGATGTTTGGCTTGGTGTGCATCTCAGGGAACAGACCATAGAGCATAGAGTGCCACTTCACGGAGCTGCTTGGGACAAACCTTAACAAAAACCAGAGCATCTCTCTCCAGACTTCCTTTGCATAGGCACATCCCAGAAGGGGCTGTGTGACAATCCCATCCCCTCTGCAGCCATTTCGGGGGCAGCATGCAGTGGTGCAGAGTCCGGAAATGCATAAAGGAACTTACAGGCAGAGCTCTCTCACCACCAGCTAGGTAATGGCCTGGTGCTTGTTGGAAAGTTCTGGTGATGAAGTATTCTGTCTAATGACTTTGACAGTCTGCTCATGGAACTGCTTGACAAGATCCACCCTCTCCTTGTCCTGAAAGGTCTTGAGGATGCTATGTGCTGACCACTACCTAATGGACTGTGGTCAAAGGTGTTTTTCTTCACAAATTTCTCCGCATGGGACAGGTGATACGGGGCTACATAGTAATGAGGCCTTCGTAACACCAGGGACAGGTAGAATCTCAGGAAATTAAAATAACATTTCTGCACTTACCTGTCACAGATCTTTACTTCAGTATACATACAACTTTGTCTTATGTACATCTCACATTCTCACAATGGAGGGAATTTCAACCAGCCAGAGAATGTTGGCTGGGTGTCAGTTCATGCTAGGGTTTAGAACACCAAAACTGTCAGTAACCTGCCAACTTTTGCATATATCTGTGCACATGGAAACCACCAATAAGTGTATGTGATTTAAATATGCAGAGTCAAATAACTAAGAATTTAACATTGGATTCTGACTGTAACTGCCGTGTTGGCTGACTCGTTAGAGTAACCACAACAAAGGCAACATGGGTTTGAGAGGATTGTGAAGTTAACAGGATGAAAGGTCTGTTAATGTTAAATTAAGACAGTTGCTTCTTAAATGAAAGGCTTTTGCTTGTAGGTGTTGATTCAAGAGTGTCTTTGGCACTTTCGAGGTGATTTACTACAACTTGAAGATAATTTCAGCTATCTCATACTTTTTTTGTCTTCGATTGTACTTCCTGCTGTCATCTTTCACCACGGCTTAGGAACTGCTTGTGCAATTCTATCTTGGAACTGTGATGAGGGAGAGGTTCAACAGCAACTGCTTTGTCTCTAAGATAAGGAGATCAACGCAAAGCTCCAACTCACAGGAGATTACACTCCAACACAAGGTGTACAGACAGAGAGGACCACCTTTCTTGACATGACTGAACATCAGTGCCTCGGAAGTTCAGGATTTCATGACGCCTTATTGCTGATATCTGCAGGCACTTGCAACAAGACTTGCATCCAAAGTGGACCATGTGGGCATGCATTGCTGGTGGTAACAATGTCATCTTATCTTACATTCCTCTGCCTCTAACTGCTTCCAGGGGTCTGCTGATAAAAACAGCAGATTTCACAGGCTTCTGCATAAAAGTGCATCTGTAAAGTAACCATGTTGTGTTTGCATTTGCTGCCACTTACCACTATTTTGCACAAGAAAACAATATTCAGAATGGATTGTCTGCTAAAGGGTAAAGGCAGTCAAAAACAGCACCAATGTGGCTAATAGACACTTCCTGACAGTCAGGAGTACTCATTGATTAAAAAAAAATTCCCCATTGATTAAAAAAAATTCCCCTTTGATTAATGTCCAACTGTGTGAAACCACCAAATGATTTATCATGTATAAGTGGAAAATGGTTGACACTTCATTCAGCATCGGTCAAGTCTACCACAGCTGATCACACCTACAAGTAGAATTGGTGGTCTCCCTGATAATAGATGACAGATTAGATATCACATGTTCACATGGCATACAATAAGCATACAGGTTGACTAATTGTTGCTAGCAACCGGAATGTGTTGAGAGGTTGGAATGACAACAATTGTGAGGAATGGGTGTGAGCTGGCAACACAATGAGAGTGAGAGTTAGTGATGCTGTTCAGTTGTGAATGTGAGGGATTGTTTCATGAAGAAGGAATTGGTGGAGATGCATGAGGTGTTGGTCAGAGGACTGCTGTGCAAGATAGGTTGGGCAGTCAGCGTGGAAGGGTTTACATTTGAATGTGCTTTGCCACTCACTTCTTGTCCCGATAAAGTTATTGAACCTCTTTTGATGTTCTCTCTAGAAGTACCTGACCCGTTTAAAACTAATCAAACTGACTGAATATAACTTGAAAACTTGCAACAATTTTGAGGTTTACTGTTGCACTCTGGTTGGAGACAGGGTTTGGGAGTGAAAGGTACATATTTCTAATTTTGCTGACTCTTGCTCCCTTGAGTTCACTTGTACACCTGCTTCTCTTCAATTGGTGGCATCTTCATTTGCCGGGCAGGTATTTATCAGTGGACCCTTACAGCCCATTGTATTGCCTTTGAGATCTGGGGAGGGGAAGAGGTGACAGGTTCTCCACATCGAGAATCTAATTAGCATAGACTCTCTATCCTGAATGTTGGCAAAATGGATTCATTCTGACCCCTGCTGATGCCCTTTTAGGTAGTGCAGCTTGAACCGGCAAACATGGATTTGTCTTTACTGCAATCCAAGTAGCTGGGCATCCCGGAAGCAAATTGCTGATAGAGCTGCGTTAAAAAGCCACGAGGACCCCTTTTATACTTCTGAATTCACAACCCACCGCAAGCTCCTTCACAGCAAACACCAGTTAAATTGCTGTCCATAATCTTCACCTTGGGCGTTCCAAGTATCTAATAGCCTTGACGTGGTCTTCGGCCATTGTACTGAAATATTTGCACAAGTCTTTCCATTTAATTGCTTAATTTATATGACATGACATTTAATTATTCCCACCTGTCAAAACTACATGTGCCATTTATTCCTTGCCTTATCAATTCCAGTCTACCACTTGGATCTGATTTATTTCTGGCAATTGAATGAAATTGTCATAAATCAGACAGTATGTATACATCAGGAGACATCACAGTGGTGAAAAGTCATTTATATAAAAACCCCAAGCTTTGTGAAACACTGACAGAAAGAAAGAAAATTTTGCATTTATATAACACTTTTCAGGCCTACTGAACATCTCAACGTCATTTAGAAGCAATGAAGTCCTTATGAAGTGTAGTCCCTGTTGTAATGTTCTTACAACTCTTAACAGGAGAATTTTAAGTAATTATGCCACACTTTTCCACAAGTCTGAATATTTTCCTTCAATCTACAGTGATCAGCATTTTGTCTCATCAACAGGAAGTTCAGAGAACTGTGAGAAATCATCTGATGTTATCCTTTGAGTTCAGACCCTTTACCACAGGAATGTTTGCTTTTCCATTTGCCTGTTATAAAAAGAACCACATCATAATTATTGTAAATGTTTTGATTAATCATCAAAATAGAAAAATCGTTTCCTTTTATTAATACTATCCAGAATAAAAGAGACTTTCACCAGGTTTCTTTAATAAATTCAAAAGTGACTATTTTGTTACTTTAAATCTGATTGTAACTTGTTGCAAAAACCCATTTCGTTTAATAATGTCTTTTAGGGAAATAAATCTGCCATCCTTACCTGGTCTGGCCTACATGTGACTCTGGCCCCACAGCAGTGTGATTGACTCTTAACTGTCTTTTGGGCATTTAGGGGTGAGCAATAAATACTGGCCTAGCCAGTGAGATCTGCATCCCATGAATGAAATTTTTAAAATGTGGCAAAACTTGTTAAACAACTAAGTTGTATTCCAGTATTAAACTGTATCCCCTTAATTTCAGACAAACACATTTAAATGATAAACAAGATAACATAGTTCTGTAGGGAATATATGGGGATTAAAAAAAAGTAAAGCAAATATTCCTATAGCAAAGGGCCCAAGGCCAAAGGATAAAATGGGGTGACTTCTCACAGTTCCATGGGTTCCTGTCGATGAGACAAAATGCTGACCACTGTAGGGTGATGGAACATATTCAGACTGGACTTCAGTTCAAATGGAAAGTTTATTTGACTTAGGTCTTTGAGTAATAATGGTTCAGCTTTAAGGATTTTTGAGGTAGTCAAGAGTTACTGATATTTGTAAATTTTCTCAGGTTCCCAAAAGAATTCTTCACGTTTAGAGATCTTTTTTAGATCATCCTGCTTTAGGGTTTCTTATCACTTTCTTAAGAAAGTGTCTTGCTTCTTGCGAGCTTTGGAGGTCTTTTCCTTTTACTGAAGCATCCACGTGTCCTGGAGAAACAGAAACCAACGTCAGAAGAGTATTGCTAGGTCCAAATTGTCTAGCAATTAAAGCAATTAATCTCATCTCTTACCTCTCTTAAAAGCTTTGCTTCTCTCCGTTTTAAAGTACTTTTCAGGAATTAGCAGGTAAGACACAACGCATAATTCCAGGAAATTACATGTCCCTTCAAATCCTTGGCAACTCTTTTTAATCCTGAATATCCAAATACTTCCATATTCCAGTACCTCATGGTCTTTAAATATGTGTATTCCCAGCCATGTAGGAAATGTGACTGCCAATATATGCATAACAAACTCGCACAAGTAACGTGATAATTATTGGATATTTGTTTTTGTGATGCTGACTGAGGGATAAATATTGGCCAGGACACTGGAAATAAGTCCCCTAATGTTCCTTGAAATGGTCCATTGAGATCTACTAGATTCCATATGCTAAGGAGGGTAAATAAGAAACAAGGTAAATCTCCAGAAAACAGCTCAAGTGAAATAACTGGGAATCTCACAGTGTGAAAGCAGGCCATTCATTCAATCAAGTCAATACCGACCCTCTGAAGAGCATCGCCCCAAACCCACCCCTCTACCCTATCCCTGTAACCCTGTAATCCACCTAGCCTGTACATTCCTGGACATGATCGGCATTTTAGCACAGCCAATCCACCTAAGCTGTACATCACTCGAGTGCAGGAAGAAACTGGAGTACCCAGAGAGACCCAAATAGAGACAGGGAGAATGTGCAAACTCCACACAGACAGTTGCCCCAGGTTCGAATCAAACCCAGGTCTTTGTCGCTGTGAGGCAGCAGTACTAACCACTGAGCCACCGTACCACCCAAAGATCTCAGTTTAATGTCTCCTCCTAAAAAATGGTACTCTGGCATTGCAGCAATTCCTCAGTACTACAGTTAAGTGGTGGCCAATGTAAATAACTATTCAAAGTCTTGTAGCTATTGTGCGAACAAGTATATTTATGAAAATGAAAACCATTTCTACAAATTGTAAATACATTGACGTTCGGTGTTGAAGCTGAATTTAGATATTTATAGCGACTTGAAACTCCCAATGTTTGGTGACATAAGACACCTAAATGGTCAGTGAGACTTATCAAGACAAAAATAAGTTCAGGTTAGCACTTATAGTCAGGATTTTAGCTGTAAAGAGAAATAGGCGGAGTTTGCACAGGTGCCACAATACTGTAAAGGAGACATTCAGCAAAGGACATCAGCTAAGAAACAAGGTAAAACCCCAGAAAGCAGCTCAAGTGAAATAACTTGAAAGAGCATCAGTCAATGGTAATTGTAGGCATAGTAGTTAAATTTGCCAGAGATAAAAATAGGTAGGAAAGTATGTTGTGAAGAGGGTATAGGCAGCTTGCAAACCAAATTGGGTAAGTAGGCAGAAATCTGGCAGAGGGAGAATAACATCAGCAACATTCTTTGACAGAAAGAATGATAAAGCAGAGTACTACTTAAATGTAGAACAACTGCAGAATTCCAAGGTGCAAAGGCATCTAGGTGTTCCAGTGAATGAGTCACAAAAGGTTAAAATGCAAGTGCAGCAAGTAATTAAGAAGGCTAATAAAATACTATGCAGCATCCAGGGAACAGGAGAATCGACGTTTCGGGCATAAGCCCTTCTTCAGGGCTTATGCCCGAAACGTCGATTCTCCTGTTCCCTGGATGCTGCCTGACCTGCTGCGCTTCTCCAGCAACACATTTTCAGCTCTGATCTCCAGCATCTGCAGACCTCACTTTCTCCCCTAATAAAATACTATCCTTTATTATAATAAGAATTGTACATAAGGTAGGGGTATTTAGCTTCAGTTATACAGGACCTTAGTGAGACCACATCTGAATTACTGTGTACAGTTTTGGTCTTTTTATTGAAGGAATGATGTATTGCATTGGAGGCAGTTCAGACAGGAATTACTAAATTGATTGCTGTTATGTGTGGGTTGATTATTGAGGACTTGTTTCCACTGGAATTTAGAAGCGTGAGGGGTGGCTTGGTTGCAATATATGACATCCTCAAATGTGAAACTTATATACAAGTAACGGTGTATGTGGAAATGATATTTTCCATGTGCGTGAATCTAGAATTAGGGGGCATGCATTTAGGAGAGAAATGGAGAGAAAGTATTTTCTTCTTAGGTGCTCGATGATTTTGGAACTCTGTTTCAAAAGACGGTGGAGGCAGCATTATTAAACATTTTTAAAATAAATAGATTCTTGTTAAGCAAGAGAATCAAAGGTTAGTGGGAATGGGTGGGAATGTGGAATGAAAACAGATCAGTCATGATTTTATTGAATAGTGGAGCAGACGTAAGAGGCTGAATGGCCTATTTCTGATCCTAATTTGTATGTTTATATTGGGTTAAACTGTTGCTCTGTTCTCATTTTGCTAACATAGGAAAGTATATAAAATAAAATAGTCGTACAGGTCGACAACCCTTTATCCGAAATCCTGAAATTCGAAAAGCTCTGAAATCCGAAGGTTTCTTCATGAAATTTTTTTCTCATTGACAAGGTTGTTTGGCATGCAAATAGTTAACCCAACCCCGTTACCCAGTTAATGCATGTCACGCAGATGTGATGTGTGTGGGCGTGGCCCAGCACTGGCAGACTTCAATTCTGTCTCAGGGCCCTTACTCACAGTGAGCCTGCTGCTTGGTAAGATTTTTTTTTAAATATCACCGTCAAACTGTCACTTATTCTGAAATTAGAAAAATTCCGAATTCTGAAAACCAGCTGGTCCCGAGCGTTTCAGATAAAGGACTGTGGACCTGTATTATGTTCTTATTTTACTTGACCAGCAAAGCTTTCTTAATATGATCTTTCTTCATACTTAATCCTTGCTGGGATTAAAGTATTGCACAGTATTAATATCAAGATTATTAGCTGCATTGTATCAAGGGAAACATTACAATAGATATGAGCCATTAGGTGTGTTTAAATATAATATGTATCTTCCACAACGGACACCTCCATCCTCCCCCAAAGTGAGATAATAAACTTCCAATTTGTCATAAATATTCAAATTCATTGGACAGATAAACACACTTTGAAATCATTTTGGTTAACAATACAGCATAGGTCAGTCATTTGCCAGATGATTCCTGACCTGAAGGATGTGAATTTATATTCCAGGGCTATCTGGAATGTTATTCTCACCCAGACTGTTGCATGGAGCAAAGTGGGTATATATTCATCAGTTTGACTGCACCTTTATCCAAGATACAGTGGAAAATGTCCCCTCAAGTGTGATATTTTTTATGTAGATTGTGGCAACACATACCTCCTATGTAGGAGTAGATGGAATGATTGTCAGTGATTGATGATGACAGAGGAGGTGAAGTGGGCCAAATTGTAGCCATGAAGACAATGTGGGGAACAGACACGCTCAGATAGGAGAATTATGTCCATAATATGAGAGGAGGAACTTGTGCAAGTTATAGGTGAGATTTGATTGTGAAGGAGAAATCTGGATTACTCAGAAAGAGACTTGGTTCTCTCGTTGCTATTTCTAATGTAGTGTACCTGATCCATGTAAAACTCAATGAAACATGAGATATGTAATAAGCCTGACGCAGCAGTGCATGCATGGACTAATCTGTGGTCACTACTGTTCTCAGACCTTGCTGGAATATGCAGAATTAAACTTGAATAAAAAGACACAAATTGTGCAAAGATTATAAATGGATGATGTTCCATTCATGATTAATGGAACCATCGCTAAAGTTCTTAATTAAAATGTCAAAGATCAGTGAGCACTTCTCACAAAGTGTTTAAAGCAAAGCTGGAGCTTCTGACAGCAATGCTTTAACGAGGTTTGCTGTGTTGTCGATATTTACCATTTTATCGACTTTTTCTTCAATGGAAAGCCAAGTTCTCTGTCAATGCACAAATGTGAGGCTGAAGATCTTGAAGCCAATCTTGAAGCTTTTTGTCTTTTACTCATCAGGACATGATACACACAAAACCAAACTTAGAAAGGTAACATCTGATTGGCTGGATCATGGTTGGCATGGAGATGCAACAGGAACAGATGAGTGTCAATCCTAGTCAGCTGAAAAAGAAATCCAACAGTGCAATTAGACTCTTATTGTTTAAGGCAT
Organism: Chiloscyllium plagiosum; assembly: GCF_037043375.1. Classification (NCBI taxonomy): domain Eukaryota; kingdom Metazoa; phylum Chordata; class Chondrichthyes; order Orectolobiformes; family Hemiscylliidae; genus Chiloscyllium; species Chiloscyllium plagiosum. Next base: position 12,677,148 of record NW_028270175.1, read on the forward strand.
TGCCATGACAAACGTAGCAGAGGATATAAGTCTTTGTGACCTTTTTTCTCAATGAAAAAAGTGGGTAATGTACAGATAAGTTTCTTTTTCCCCACTTAGAACTGGATCCTTTGTATCAGTATATTACACTCCAGTACACACAAATACATCACACTGAAAGTCCAACGAATAATTTTAAATTGGTTTTTGGTGCAATTTTTGACACAGTCAGGATTATCTTAGAGATTTATAAAATTATGAGGGGGATGGATAGGGTAAATAGACAAGGTCTTTCCCCTGGGGTGCGGGAGTCCAGAAGTTGAGGGTAAAGATTTAGGGTGAGAGGGGAAAGATGTAAAAGGGAACTAAGGGGCAACTTTTTCACTCAGAGGGTGGTACGTGTATGGAATGAACTGCCAGAGGAAGTGGCAGAGGCTGGTACAATTATAACACTTACAAAATATCTGGACAGGTGTATGAATAGGAAGGGTATAGAGGGATATGGACCAAGTGCTAGCAGGTGGGACTAGATTAGGTTAGGGTATCTGGTAGGCATTGACGAGTTGGACTGAAGGGTCTGTTTCCGTGCTGTACATCTCTATGACTTTATTTAATGATGGGCATGATGTTCTGAGATTTGCAAGCATGACATGGTTGAGCAAGATCAGCGTGTTGCCCACTGTGAATTGTCAAAAGGACATGTTTTCGATAAGATCCACCAGTCATTGGGATCTACGGCCTGCATACCTGATGTTATGATCCCAACTGATGTTTTTACTGGACAAGTCAGATCCCAGTTTGAAATTTGGTGTGGTAGATTTTTAAAATTTTGTTTTAATAAGGTGATATATCCCTGAAACACAAACATGCAGTGTTACAGATTTGATTTACCCGATAAAACAAGACAGTTTTTTTCGCAGATGCTGAGTGATAATATCACTGGGCTAGTAATCCAGTGCCTCAGGTTAATGTTCCAAGGATATGAGTTTGAATCCCACCATGATAAAATTTGGATTCACTAAAAAACTGGAATAAAGAGGTGGCCTAATGGCAATTATGCAACTACTGTTGATTGTCATAAAAAATACTGGTTCTCTAAAGTCAATTAGAGCAGGACATCTGCGGTCCTTATGTCTGGCCTATACATGACTCCAGACGCAAAGCAATGTGGTTGACTCTGGATTGTTCTCTAGGCAATTCGAGAAGAAGAATAAATCATCAGCCTAGTCACTGGCGTCCACAACTTGTGAACAAATTTTTAAAAAAGAAATTAAGATAAAATGGAATAAACCAAGTTCAAAAATTTTGAAACACACTGTAAAATATAATCTCATGATTCCTAGCAGTCCTCAAACACAGTGGAGAATTTCCTGATCCAAACCACATAAAGTTTGACTTAGCCATGGCTTCAATTTATGATTATGAGAATCTGATGGTTTCTTCCTTGTTTCGCCATATAATTGAGCTTACACTTTCTCAGCTTCACATAACCCCTTCAGACTTTTAAAGCAAACACTTCCTTGCTCTGGAACTTTTAAACTAAGCTCCCTACATTGATATAGCCTCTTTCTTAACAGGCATAAACCATAACCTTTTCTCAGGAGAAACTTTTCACATCCAGATTAATTCAAATTGTGCAAACTAACACTAAAAATTGTTTCTCCACAGTTATGGGTATTTTCCTTAATCAAAAGTGGGGGAAAAAACCTTGGCTGTCTAACGGTGATTTCCAGCATTTTTTGTTTTCAGATTAAATTAATTGCCTCAACCTTCTGAGATTGTAGCCATCCCATCTTTAGGGCGGCACGGTGGCACAGTGGTTAGCACTGCTGCCTCACAGCGCCAGAGACCCGGGTTCAATACCCGCCTCAGGCGACTGACTGTGTGGAGTTTGCACGTTCTCCCCGTGTCTGCGTGGGTTTCCTCCGGGTGCTCCGGTTTCCTCCCACAAGTCCAAAGATGTGCAGGTCAGGTGAATTGGCCATGCTAAATTGCCCGTAGTGTTAGGTAAGGGGTAAATGTCGGGGTATGGGTGGGTTGCGCTTCGGCGGGGCGGTGTGGACTTGTTGGGCCGAAGGGCCTGTTTCCACATTGTAAGTAATCTAATCTAATCTTCATAAACTCTACCGTCTTGAAATTTGAGACTTGTTATGGCAAGCGAGGGTGCATAGAGGGGATGGAGGTACAATTTTAAAATGAAAAAAAATCACATCTACACTTTGATACTTTGTAAAGCATGTATTAAATAATTTGAGCAATAATAATCATTTCATAGGGGCACATGTAACATTGGATTGGAAGTATTGTCTCCCAAATGGTGTAACTCCTTTTTTAACAGCCCTGTGATCTCAATGTTTTAATACATTTTCCTCCTCCATCCCCAGTCCCACAATGCTTAAAATTACAAAATTCTATGTAATTAAAACATTGATGACAAAAGACACGGTACAGATGTTGTTCACTGGATGTTTAGATTTTAAAATCTTATATCCATAAAGCTGCTAAAATTGAGCTGGAAATGGTGCAATGAAGGTGAGGGCATCTGAGACACGAGTGAAATATTTTGAAATTGTTATCCCTACACTCAGTGATGTTTAAGGGTCTAGAAGTAATCAGACGAACTGAAGAGAAGGAAGATGATTGAGAGCAGATGAATTAATTCTCAAATCAGATAAAAAGAAATAGAGTTTGACAAGGAAGATTGGGTTAAAAGAAACAAAGGGACAGATGAGGAAAGATAAGACTTTTTTTTGATTTTCATTTTGACATTTTTAAATTTCATTAAAATTTCAGAAACCAGTGGAGAAAACTTACTATTGTTTACATTCATGGCGACAATCATGGTGACTCTCAGTGGTTTAGCACTGCTGCCTCACAGCACCAGGGACCCGGGTTTGATTCCCGCCTCAGGCCACAGAGCCGAGTGTCTGTGTGGCGTTTGCATATTGTCTCCGTAACTGTGTGGGTTTCTTCACACAGTCCAAAGATGTGCAGATCAAGTGAATTGGCCATGCTAAATTGCCCATAGTGCGAGGTGCATTAGTCAAGGGTAAATATAGGGTAGGGGAATGAGTCTGGGTGGGTTACTCTTTGGAGAGTCAGTGTGGACTTGTTGAGCCGAATGGCCTATTTCCACACTGTAAGGAATCTAATCTAATGAACAATTTCACATTATTAAAAGTCTAGTTACGTTAAATATGATTAGATGTAACATTATGTAATTAATTTAGTGGTTAACTAATATGCTCAGCA